>NC_089723.1:14749665-15349665 GCF_035083965.1 Branchiostoma lanceolatum | reverse complement strand
TCCAGCAGACATTGGCCGCCAAAAGCAGCAGAGCAAAATGACTGCCCGCCATCTTAACCTTCATTTAGGGCAAGGTTGGCCAAGTCCAATATCTCGTTGTATACTGAGTCAACCAACCAAAAATAGAGCCGTGGCGTTTCCAATTTTCATAAACATAGCACCTCAAACGCGAGTTGTCCCCGGTATAGATGTTTACAGACGGTGGGTATGACGTGGATATAACACCTGTCTGTATTGTTTACTTTCACACAGTAGCATTAGCATGTACATCATACTATATATAGATTGTTTCTACTGTTAGTCATAGATTAGATTAGTTCTTTGTATTTGTTAACTATTAGCAATAGTTCAACTCTTACGCGTAAGTTGCCATACATTGTACCAGTTGCAATTGTCGTGCAATAAGGTTCTTCATCTGAAACTGAGGCTGACCGCCATGTTCTAAAACACGTCGGCACCGTACAACGTGTTATCATATCTCTAAGCAGATGTTGGAAGGCAAAATCGTTACGCTTTCCTTCCGTCTGTAACAACGGAAAGGGGGGGCTGAAAAGCAGCATTCAAATGTTCGTTAGATCGTTCAGACCGAGCTCGAGAGGGAGGGAGGGAGGGAGGGAGGGAGGGAGGGAGGGAGGGAGGGAGGGAGGGAGGGAGGGAGGGAGGGAGGGAGGGAGGGAGGGAGGGAGGGAGGGAGGGAGGGAGGGAGGGAGGGAGGGAGGGAGGGAGGGAGGTTACACAAATAGTACGTAAAGTAAATCCACTGCATTTCATAATGGGACATGTGACAGTGTTCCCGAAAACAGGTCAACAGACGGCCTTGCCTGAAAGTATACATAAACAGATGGGGCATATAAATAAAGAAATGAGACACTCACTACACTCCAAGCAGAGGTGTGGGTCCGGTTGGTTTTTAACGTGTTCAGTTTAGACATTTTTGTCCAACACACGGTTGGTGACATAACGAAAAGGGGACAAAATAGAAAGCCTGACAAAAACATCTAAAAACACGTCACAAACCAGCCGGACCTACTCCTCTTCTTGGAGAGTACACTGCACCAAACTGCAACACTGCTAGGTATGAAAAAGTCGCATGTACTATGTCTTTCAAAATGTGGATGATATGGAATAAATATTTATTCTATTCATGTATATTGACTGTACTATTTCATCATCACTTTCAATATTTTTTCATAACCAGTTATAACATATATCAGCACACTAGACATATAAACTAGTCCTGTACCACCAAATGATTTTTAACCCTATCTAGACTGGACTCATCCCCCCCATCATAACTTCCAAATGGTACGATAAATGATCAAATTTGCAGGGGGTGATAAGCATGTAAATATCAATCACCCTCCATAATAAGCCTTGATTATTTTGGCGAAGATAATGTGTTTATGGAACTCTAGTTAAGTATGCAAATAAAGTCTAAATTAGATAATTTAGATTCATTGATGATCTTCTTCAACCAGACTACATGTACATGTATGTCCCAACTTTAAAGAGTGAAAATCCAATCCTAGCACAGTTTCTTAGTGATAATGCAGTCCTAGCACAGTTTTTTAGTGATAATGCAGATTCAGCCCTTCTTTGCATAATCTAAAATGTCTAATCATGTTCATTTTAACTCACTTCCAAACGCACCAATTATGACATTCTGGTCATTTACCACCATTGTTTTATGCCACTTTCTGATGTGTTATTGATATCTATCAATATTCCTCTCTTCCTACGCTACACGTGCCACATCTTTGAAAATCCTATTATGAAACACAGCGAAAAATAATCTCTATGAAATATTGAATGATAATATTCTGATTATGCAAATGACTTTCTACGTCCTTTGAAAGGAAGTAGGAAGAGAGGGATAATGATAGATATCAGTAATGCAAATGAGGCCCTTATTTGCGTAATACATGAGAAAGTGGCATAAAACAATGGTGGTAAATGACCAGAATTTAATAAATAGTGTGTTTGGAAGTGAGTAAAACATGATCATAATTAGACATAGATTATGCAAAGAAGAGCTAAATCTGCATGATTGATAAGAAAATGTGATATTGGCCTACTGCGCCCACTACCAAAAATTGTATTTCTTATTTTTCTAGCTTTCTTGTTTTTTTCTTATGGAGATAAAGATTTCCTTTTTTAAGAATTTCAAGAAAAAACAAGAAACTTTGCGCAAATATTTGCATGTTAATTCATACATAAAGAGTTTTATTCTCGTTTTTCTTCCGTAAAGAAAGTATTTCTAATATGATTGTCATCAGCAAGAATATTCTAGAATTCTTTTTTAGTCTACACACAATATTTGCTTCTTGTTTGGTCTAATTAAGTATCTTACATAATGTACTATAAATAATGTACTATTTTTTATTCTTGCCAAGCATGAATTTTTTCTTTTCAATTTGGTTTAACTAAGAAAAGCATTCTTCAAATTTCTTGTTTTCTTAATGTAGAAAATCTGAAAAAATGATTCTTGCCTTTCTTAGTAATATTCAAGAAAATATAAGGATTTTCTTGACCAAATACAATTAAGAAAAACTAGAAAATCAAGAAACAGTATTTTTCTTTCTTTTCTGTGTTACCTGAAGAAGATACAACAATGTATTTCTTGGATATTGGAGATTCTTTTTACACAAGCAATAAATGTTACCTGCTGACGCTTCGTTGTCTGTCAGACACCTTCTTCAGATAGATCTTCTGACTGGAGTGCTGCTTCTCGCCGCTATAAGTAGCCGAAGTAGGTGGCGCTTTAGAAACTTAATTAACAACAACTTAATTATTCTATTGCGTTGACCCAAAAATTGATCTGGAACTTCAGCAATTACCCCATAGGAACCAATACTTAAGTGATGATTCCCATCATGCATCTGACCCCAATAGGTCCTCAAGAAGGGACACCATTAAATTCCTGGATTATACATGTCTTTTTTATTAGCAATTTTTATCTGTGAATAATTTTTACACATTTTGTTGATTTTGTATTCATAAAGATGTGGTTTAAAAGAAAATGACACTCTCCTCTGCTCTTGTGTATCCCTTTAATAAGATGGGCACCAGTGTCTTCATTTTCACAAACATTGTAGTACCTAATAGCACATAGTCCAGAATGTGTCATTGCCATTTCAGTATTACGGTATATTTTACATGTCTAGGGAGGGGTTGCTAGCCCTTCCCCTTTAACATACTCGAGACACCTCCTCGAAGACGGGACCCCCATTTTACGTCTCTTCCGAAAGATGGGTGCAGCCCCAACCAAGATGCGCTTCCCTGGATCCCAGTTACCAGCTAATTGGAACCTGGAGCTCAACTGAGGGGCTGCTGCCAGTATTGCATAGTTTATAAGATAATATAACTTTATTGCACAACAATTGTACAAGGTACAAATTATGGCATTCACTGGTACATAGATAACATTCTATTAGACTAATCCGTCTATCTTATGAATATTCAACATAAAGAATGTGTTTTCGGTGGCGTGTGTCTGTATGTGTGTAAACACGGTAAATCGAGAATGCCTGGTTGGATTGTCTTAATATTTGCCATGCTGAGACCTCGACGTTTTTATATTTTTTAGTCCCAGCTGCTTGTTATGGTACTGCAGTGAAACTACCGGTTTTGATATTTTGTGTTCTGGATAATGTTATGCTCTGGTCATGATGTTTTAGTGGTAGACAATCAATTTTGTTTCAGCCTTAAAAGAGAATAACTCAAGAAGGGGTTGACGGATCGTGATTTTTATGAAGGTTTGTATATAGTGAGTGATAATTTACTCAATCATATATCAATTTTACAAAGCATGATCTAAATCCGCTGAAAGGACCCTCAAACATGTGACATGTGTTACTGAGAAAGAGAGAAATATAGATAGATATCAATGATGAAGACCTTAATTTGCATGATCAATGAGAACATGCTATAATTCCATAATGGTAAATGATGGCAATTTCATTCTTGTGGCATTTGGAAGTTTAGTAAATGTTGACATCATTAGATATAAATCATGCAAACGAGGGCCTCATTTACACAATTGACGAAGAAATATTACAATAGCCTTTCCGAACATGACACTTACATACTTTAAACAACTTTGTATATTCAATATTGAAGGACCATGCGTACAGGCGAATGGAAAAAAAGGTTATTTTTTCATCTAGAAAAAGAAATTTGAGAAAAATAAGATTTTAGCGAAATGCAATTGAAGTTTGTCCATCTCATTTCCTTTAGCTCTTGAGCCACACCGTTGTGCGTCACCACTGCAGAATTGCTAAGGGTCCCTGATCATGACTAAGATTAGAAAGCCACAGATTCAGGTCACGACATTTGCTTTATCATAACATTGATTTATTTGTGTCAATTCATTTTCTGATATATAGTACATAGTAGAGTTGATCAGCAAACATTTAATTGATTATACATTTGATAGTACGTGTATGTGGTGAGTAGTGGGACGATCAGTGATAACCTAGTAGTGTTCGTTTCCAGATTTCACTCTTTCATGACGTGGGTTCAGATTTTGGTAGCGTCAAATTGCATATGGCTTCAAGCACATTCTTTACATTCATACGTTGAATATGAATCAGATACACGTATTTTCACGTATTTATCGACAGGACTATAATGGTAAATATTACCATCCCATTCCTTCCAACATCATTGAATCATATAACTGTATAGACACTACATCATTAGTGACATTACAAATGATTCTTGAAGAAACGTTGACATGAATTTCTTGAAACACAATAAATAAGAATCAGCTATGTACATAATACATATACAAATATACCATTATATACATGAGAAATACGTGCGTATGAAATGAAAAACAGCTTACTTGTATCATAACAACAACATTATGGGGACAGCAGAAATTCCCGCCTAAACATACATTTGGTAGATACTAAAGACCATTGTATCGATAGTCTGTGCTGTTTCCTTTTTTGTTAGGTCTCTTTTTCTATTTAGACAGATAACAGATAAACAAATTCAAACCCATATGCGCAAGGCAAGGCGTTCTTGAACATCACGTGAAATACAGTTAGAATTTGGTTCTGGGAAGAAAAGTGGACCTAATTACACTGCTAGAGATATATACGTTGTTGAGGAGTCAGTTTCCACCAAGAGTGCATTCGTTATTCAATACTACATGTCAGAGGAGTCAGTTCAATGGAGGCCGACATAGAGAGTTATTTCAATAAGATTAAGTGAAGTCCTGCGAAATGGGGGTTACTACATAAAACGTTTCACCCATAAACAGCTCTGTAGATATTTTTTTTGTTGTTGCTTTTTTGTAGATTTTGTGCTGTTGTTTTTGTTTGTATATAGTCTCGATTCACGAGGCAATGAATCAAAATCAAAACTCTCGAATCCCGAGACAATGAATCAAAGATAATAACTGGGGAAAGGACCATGAGCTGCGACTTGTCAAGCCTCGGTATAACAATAATGAATTTCTTCCCAAATTGTACAGTCATGTACATTGAAGTAAACAGCAGGCCTCTTGCAGATGAACGTCCGTGTTTTCCTGCATCCGTCGTCCCTCGGATTTGAACTGAACATAGATGAATACAATTTTCACAGGTTCCGCGTATGAGCCAAATTAGGTGAACCGGTTGATGTCGTGGTATTAAGATGTCTTTAATGAAGAAGGCGTCATCATAGTCTTCTTGCAGACAGAGTTGTCGTACATAGTGCTTTATGGCCAGCCACAACACAAGGTGGCTTGAAAGGCCATAGACGTTCTGTACTTACGCCCTTATAATTCGTAATGAGCTACGTAATTTTACGACTTAAAGTGACAGTTAGCAAGCCTTAGAGGCTTAACGATGATTCAAGAACATGAGTAGTACGTACATAACATGCTTCTTGCAGCAGTTTCACACCTGGTTTAATACAGGTTCGTATGTATAACGTGTCCTTGAGAGTAGATCGCTTACAATGCAGTATGAATATACATATAGTGTACCCCCACCACATCTGTTCTCAAAGGGCTGGTAATGTATCGTTGATGCGTTGAAAGTTAGAAACTGTAAGCCTGGTTTTTACCATCGCGTACCACGGCGTACAGAGCACTGTCTTCCAGAATCGTAGTGGCGTCTTCAAGATGTGCCTGTCATCCGTCATGGGTCGTACGGATAGATCGGGATTCGAGTTCCAGACTGGATCAGTGATCCAAAAAGTGGATCACTGCACGTCACTCATTTAGGATCAGTCCATGATGACCATCGATAACTCCGGGTTTGAAGATGGTTGAGTTAGGATTCGATGTTACGCCAGGTTTCGATCAAGTTCCCCCCACCTGATGTTTTTCTTGTCTTTTGCTCCAATATTTTGAGGTCTGACAGTCACAGCTCACTGGTTCTCTGTTCTAAAATTGTAGACTTTGCAGACGCTTTCCTAAAGAAATATCATCAGCGGTTCACTTAAGCTGCACTCCCACCCATTGGACTGACTGCAGCTGTCATGTGTTATTCTACTTCTTTTACATATGTATGTATAATTTTACGATTGCTACGCACAATGGAATTCAATTAAATTTTGGCTTCTGGTATACTCATAATACCCACCAAACATTTGAAGCCACGCTAGAAAATAAATGCCTCTGATTACATTACATTCCTGCTTCTGTTTCGGTCTTCGCGTCTTCGCTTGCAAAGTGCTACCTAGTTATTGGACATTGTACACACCCTGTTGTCTTGTCATATAATATATTATAAGCCCAGACTCTGTATACATGGTATATACTGTCAGAAAACAGCACGCAATAAGCAAAGAAGCCTGCTACGGAGGCTATGAAATAAGCCCAATAAGGGTTCGAATCAACACTCCTACCTCCCCCCTCTATGGACAGTTGACTTCAACTCATCTAAAATACTTACGATATAAAAAATCCATCTAAACCGGAAGCGGCTCAAATCATCATCACATGGATAGTCGAAATCATTTTGTCTTTAGGTTACGTACCATGTGCTTTTTCTTATCTCAATAACATCGATTAAATAATCCTAAAATTGGAGCTTTTTAATTAGGCTACTCACTTTCATGTTGACATGTCCCCTCCTCAACAAAGGATACCTGTCGACGTGACAGGTTCTTACATCTTACACACAGCTTATTGTAAGCGTAAGTATTATAGCGTTATGTAAGCATTCAGTTCAACAGCAGTTTTGATGGGGAAGTTAAATATTTAAAAGAATGTTTTTGTCGTTTCTTTTTAAAGATTATCTGTGAGCACGGTCTGAATACTTATGAACAGTCCTTCCTGTCTCCCAAGGAGGTATAAGTTTCTAAGAAATTACCGAAATATGTACATTAATGATAAACCTCATGGCCCTAAGACATGCTTACTTTTCACAGATTTACTCAATTTAGTCTGCTCTATTCTTCTGATACCCACTGTAAAATCATGTTAGCTACACAAGACTACATCACAGCAACAAAACCTTTTTAGCTTTGTGTCTTTTTTTCTTTTTCTCGTCTCGGAGGAAGGGTCGGATTTACGCTTCAATTAGGTATTGGTTTATTTACCATTCACAAGTTTTTTTAGTGTCTTGCGATATATTCTATTTTCTACAACATAAAAGTGGCGGCAAGGATATAAGTTGTGTACAACTTGATTCCGCCGTCACTCTATTTTCGTCCATTTTTTTTGTTATTTGATGTTTCTTTGAATTAAAAAAAAGTGTAATTACTTGTGTGATAATTATTGCATGAATCTCCAAAGAAAGAAAAAAAAGGGTTGTAGTCTGTAAAATTTGAAAATCACTCAGGAATGTTGCTCCAGATCTTATAGGAGGGTCAGATAGTCTTGTGAATTGGAAGATCTGATGCTCGAGTGTGAGTTTACAAGCACGCGTGTTGCAAATGTAACCGGTAGTCTAGAGATCGTAATAGAATGTGGTTTTATATGTACAGTAGTCTCTATCAGACTGAAAAAATAATACAAATTGGCCAAATACTGTGATTAAGTTATCAGAGGAATGGAATTAATCGGCCAAAGAGTTACATGTTGATCGCCTACCTTAATTTTGCTTTCACTGGTAATTTTTTTAAACAGTCTGTCTGGTAGAGGCTATGAAAATAAAACGATGCTGTCTGTCTATTTCGACGCGGCAGCAGCGTCCCGTTTAACCAAGGAGGTTAAAATAAGACCACCTTGGTTTAAGGGACTCTGAGAAAGGCTGGTTGCAAGATTTGGCCTGTATTTAGTTGTGGAGACACACGCAAATTTTCAACGGTTATGAAATTATCTATTCGCTTATCTCATTGGACTAGCATCCGCTATTATGTGCCATGCTATTGCTTCTACACAATGTTTATTATAATAATTGCCACGCACAAAGGAATTCTCTTAGCTATCGGCGGCAGGCGTGAGTTATGCCATGGCCGGTACTATCAAACATCTGACGGACCTGAGAAAAGGAAACCCATTAAGTACATTCAGTTCGTGCTTTTGTTTCAGCCTTCGCTTGCAAAGTAGTCTAGTGATGCCATTTAGTGGCCTGAACTGAAATCTATCAGAGTCAACACATCACTGTCATGCCAAGTCTCTCGGAGCAATACGAGAGAACTAATGATAATGCAGGACCACAGTACTTTTTGCTATCACTTCTTGTAAGAATGATATACTTATGATGAAAGATTTTTTTCTTAAAGGCAATGATGTGTTTTATGGTGATTTGATGCAATTTCTCATGAACAGAAGGTCATTTTCAAAGTTGCAATTTGAGTTATCCTCTCTGAAAGTTTCTAACAAAACCGCCCATGTAGTATATAAAAATTTACTCCTGTATGAAGTCAGAGCGCATACCACTTCTTTGTGGCGTCGCAAGCTATACTTGCCAACCAAACATCAAAACCATAGCATGTCCAGGAAAAAAAACACACACTTGGACAACTATGCTTTAATAATATTTTCTCATTAATTATGCAAATATAGTCATATTCATTGTATATACATTTGTTAAATGTACTCACAAACCCCAAATCATGAAATTTCATTGTTCTTTTCTTCAGTTATCCAATTGAGCAAACTTTAACAAAAACGCCCCTGCAGCTCTTTCCTGGCATTAAAAGCTATCTACCCCCAAAAATCAAGACCATAGCATGTCCAATAGAGAAGATACAAAAACCAAAGGTCCTGCTGCAGTTCCGAGAAAGCCGCCACGAGGGCCATAGTCAACATTGACCTTTGTCTTCCCATCCTACCCACATACCAAATATCATGTGACCACAGTCCATCCGGAGGGTCTTAAGTCTGAAGTTAAGCTGAACACAAATATCCCGAAACACAGTCACATACTCACACATACACATACTAACACATACACACACACACACACACACACACACGCACATACACACACACACACACACACACACACACACACACACACACACACACACACACACACATGCACCACATAGGCACATCACAGGCAATACATACAGGTAGACTATACCTCAATAACAAAAACAATACCTCCATTTTCATGGTGGTGATACAGACATTTTAAAGATTTCTGTAGGGTCGTTTGCTATGGTGTGTTACGGGTCCCCTTCACCGGAATCTCCCATGGCCAGTAAGTGCTAAGATTGTGTGGAGAGAGACGCGTGCTATGGTGTGCTACAGTTTCTTTTCCCTGGAATCTCCCATGGCCAGTAGGTGTTAGGCAGTGTGAGGAGAGGAAGGGACCCACGCCGTGGTGTGTTACGGGTTCCTTCCCCTTGAATCTCCCACGGCCAGTAGGTGTTAGGCAGTGTGGAGAGGGACGACCGAAGAGGTGTGTTACGGGTTCCCTCCCCTGGTATCTCCCAGGGCCAGTAGGTGTTAGGTATTGTGACGAGGGGGAGGGACCCACGCCGTGGTGTGTTACGGGTTCCCTCCCCTGGTATCTCCCAGGGCCAGTAGGTGTTAGGTATTGTGACGAGGGGGAGGGGCCCACGCCGTGGTGTGTTACGGGTTCCCTCCCCTGGTATCTCCCAGGGCCAGTAGGTGTTAGGTATTGTGACGAGGGGGAGGGACCCACGCCGTGGTGTGTTACGGGTTCCCTCCCCTGGTATCTCCCACGGCCAGTAGGTGTAGGGTAGTGTGGAGAGGGACGAACGAAGAGGTGTGTTACGGGTTCTATCCCCTGATATCTTCCATGGCCAGTAGGTGTTAGGTAGTGTGACGTAGGGAAGGGACGCGCGCTGTGGTGTGTTACGGGTTCCCTCCCCTGGTATCTCCCACGGCCAGTAGGTGTAGGGTGGTGTGGAGAGGGACGAACGAAGAGGTGTGTTACGGGTTCTATCCCCTGATATCTTCCATGGCCAGTAGGTGTTAGGTAGTATGACGTAGGGAAGGGACGCGCGCTGTGGTGTGTTACGGGTTCCATTCCCTGGTATCTCCCAAGGCCAGTAAGTGTTAGGCAGTGTGAGGAGGGGGAGGGACCCACGCCCAGGTGTGTTACTGTTACGGGTTCCTTCTCCTGGAACTTCCCACAGCCAGTAGGTGTTAGGTAGTGTGGAGAGAGACGCTTGCTGTGGTGTGTTGCGGGTTCTATCCCCTGGAATCTCCCAGGGCCAGTAGGTGTTAGGTATTGTGAGCAGGGGGAGGGACCCACGCCGTGGTGTGTTACGGGTTCCCTCCCCTGGTATCTCCCAAGGCCAGTAGGTGTTAGGCAGTGTCAGGGAGGCGATATGAGCTCCCGTGACGTCTTCACCCCTGGAAAGAATTGCATCTGTGACGTTGACGTACGTCGTCACACCTTGGTTAGCAGGCTGAGATACCAAAGCTGTCCTTAGCTGTCTACGGGCTCTTATTCCTTCGACCTCGGTGGCGTTTCTGTAGAAGATATTACTCTGGGCGTTGGTCTGTCCATCCAATCCATATGTGGCAAAGGATATTCCAGGCCGGTGTCTGCTGGAAGTAGCAGTGTTATCCCGGAGGGCCCTTTGATGCTTTCTCCTGTTTCTAACGACATGAAGCGAAAATTCTGCAGCATCAGCATAGAAAGGCATGAGTCCGCTATCCTCATCATCTGGGATCTGGCTGTAGGTGTGTGGTGGGGCAAGAGGAGGGCACTGTACAGTGGTTTCGCGATCTGGGAACTCCCAGTATGCGCGAGGGAGAGCAGGCAGGGGGCGCTGGGCAACGGCCAAGTGATCTGGAATCTGACTGTAGGAAGGTTCCATGGACTTAAGAACAGCTGACAATGACCTGCAGGATGCCGTATCGTCTGGGGTGACCCCGCGAGTGCATGCAGGGAGGGAAGCTGGCCGTACCACATCGGAGATGACGTTATCTGGGATCTGGCAGTACACGTGTGGGATGCCAGGCAGAGGCCTCTGAGCAGAAGCTACGTTATCCGGGATCTCCGAATATACGTGTGGGAGACTAGGCAGGGGTCTCTGAGCAGCAGCTACGTCATCTGGGATCTCGCTGTAAGTAAGATCGATGGAATTAAGAACAGCAGGCAGTGACCTGCAGGAGGCTGCGTCATCCGACGCCACCCTGCCCGAACATGCAGGGAGAGAAGCCGACCTCAGCAAGCCGGGAAAGGCAACGCCAGGGGGGATTGTCCAAATGTGTGCATCGTCGCCGGCTCTTTTGTCCTTAGAGTTTAGCCTTGCTGCACACACCTTCCCTATCAACACTACAAGAGACGACACGACCAGACCGACTACCACCGATACAATAACTGATATGAGAACATGATCTGCTGCAGGAGGCACCTCTAGATCTTGCCCAGGTGTGCTATCCATCTGAAGTGTAGAGTGGCCCCACGGTGCTGAAAATGTGTGGCCTTTCTGTGTAGTTTCAGAGTAGGGTGCCAGGCTGCTGGAGGGGTCAATATCGGTCCTGTAAGAAGTTGATGTTGTGTTGGTCTGACGTTGGACCGGGGTAATGGTGAAAAACAACTTCGTGTGTTCACCTCTGTTGAGAATAATGCAGGTGATGTTCTTCGCGTTGTTATGGGTGGTATATGTGTGCTTTTGGCTGCTGCTAGACTCTAGATCTGTGGTGGTTAGTGTGCTCGTACCTTGTGTCTGGACAAATGACATGGCAACACCTTCAGAGGTTGTATTCTCTGCGGCCATGGAAACCAGTCGGAAGATTGAATTTTCTACCAGGCCCACTGTAATGCCCCCATCGTATTCCCAAACCTTCCTGCACAGCTCAAGCGTGTTGGGGATCAGTTTGTCTTTCAGAGAGCCATTAGTAGCCAGGACAACAACTGGGGCCTGTATGGACATCGTGCTCAGCAAAGTATCCAAATCACCACATGATCTGCCAGGGTTGACCGCTCCAAATTCCCTGTTACCAGGCACATTGTTCGATGAATCAAACATCCACCCAAACGAGAGTTCATGACCATTGTGCCTGGCACAGAAGAGGAAGTGTGGCACCTCAACGACCATTGTTACTGACTGCCTTCTGAACACATGGGCTAACCGATCTAGGCTCCACATCATTCCGATTGGCTTTGCATCATGGACAGACGACAACAAACCACTGCTGACATGCAGCATTGACAACGAAGACTGTCCCGACAACACCTCTCCATCCAAACATGACAGATCATTACCTCTCAAGTCTAACAAGGTCAGCTGTAGGTGTTGGAATGACCCCGGGGATATGCTATCGATTGCATTCGACCTCAGGTTCAGTCTCAGGCTACCCTTCAGTCCAAAGAGCCAGGAAGGGTCTACAACCTGTAACAGGTTGTTCTCTAGGTCCAAGACGTTCAGGCTAGTTAGGTGCAGGAAGGCCAGTGGTTCTATCTCCTTGATGCTGTTGTTGAACAAATTCAGCACCAAGAGCTTCTCCAAGCCAGTGAACCAGGTCTGCTTGACATTTGTCAACCTGTTAGACTCTAGGGACAGTTTGTTTAGATTGGAAAACGCCGTAAATGTGTTATTCTCCACATCAGTGATCTTTGCATCTATCAGAGCCAAAGTAAGGACCGTCAAATGCCCGAGGTGTGAGAGCTTCTTTGCCGTCAGGACATGGAGCGGGTATCCTCTTACTGCCAAACTACTGACCTCACCAAGAATAGGGAAAGGACTTCCAGATGCAACACCCTCATTGGAGACCTCACACATGACACATGCCCTTGAAGTCCCCTGATGCAATATCACCGTCCTGCCTGTGTTAGGCACACACTCCCGCCACCCAGCCCTCTTACACTGACGAAACACCGGGCCATTGTAGGCTACACAAGCAGCTGCCAGAAGAAGCAAGAACAACATGGCTGCATTTTCCTTCGCGCCACCTCTTACATACATTCTAGTCAATCCGTATCCAAACCTTTTATCCGAGAATAATTTGTCACTTACCGTATCAGATGTGTAAGCATCAAGAACGAACTGTTGGTCAGCTTAGCACTTATTTTCTCCGTCTTAAGATTAATTTTCTGTGCCTCACTGCCGGCTGCGGTAGCGTCTGTACGTTTACTGCATTTATTCACCAGACGAATGACTTTTTCGTCTTCATTTGCATTTAGAGTACTGAGAAGGAATGTGATTAACGTAATAATGCCTTTTGTTGTACAGGATCTGCTCAGAATCATGCTTCCTGGTATTTAGAATAATCTTACGAAAAAAGATAATGACAAATGACTGTATGCTTTCCTAACGTTGAACCAAAACTATCGTTTCAGTGCGTTTGTGTTTATGTTTGTTGTTTTATTTTTAGGCATATTATCGGGAGGTGATAGGTACATTTTTCTGAAATTGGTAGGAACTAAAACGAGTCACGCTAGAGAACAATATTGAAGCAATCCTGACAACATTGGAGCATCAGTGTCGCTATTAGAATACAAGGCAATGCACCCTCTAGAAGAAATGCCACTCCTATCCAAGTGCGATTGATTGTGGGTGCCGACTTATAGTGTTGTCCTGACAAGTGCAAACAACCGAAAGAAGGGCGGCAACATGAAACGTTTCAATCCGACAACATGAACAGTATTGTACATATGTATTTTTGTTGTTATAGATGTAAGATGTAAGTGAAAGACCCCACGGGGTTGCATATTGAGCTTCCCTGTATAGCGGACAACCCTTGGCATACTATTCATTCTATTTGGCCGATTTCTACTATTTCCCCAACGATCCGCGGAGCCTGGTAACGTTGGGTAACCTAAATTCGTGGGGTACTTAAAGTCGGGATTTTTCGAAAACGGGGTATTTAGGGATATGTGCTAGATGCAAAATCAGTTATAACGCCAGCAATGCAAAGCAGATAGACTAACGTATTCAGAACACTGGCTGAAAAGCTTCGATAACCATGCATTAGAAGTTGGCGACGTCAAAAACTCTCCGTCCCTTATTGACAGAGTCTGGGGGCTTCGTGGGAGAATCACCCAGCACGGTTGTTCGCTGGTTTATAAGACAAATGTCACATCTCCTGCCTGCTAAACACAATTATTTATAAGACAACTTATTACAATCTCTTTTGCTAACCTGCAACTGGATTCTAAGTGTGATCAATCATCAAAACTCCTCTCTGTTGCTACAACCTACGGCACGTGTATTTTCCCGCCGCCATATTGTTAACCAGAATCCTGTTGTCAAGCAGACGACAAAGGTTTGTGAGGAACACTTTTTTGTCTAAATGCTGCGTGTGATAGTGGACTGAGGAAGATATTTTCCTCAAAGTTTGCTCCTAACACAACAAGGAACACATGGACATAGTAGTATTACCATTGCTACGGCATCCAGCTAACTTCCCATGAATAATGTAACGACTTACACGTTGCCCGATGATGACGATGGGCCGACTTTGAGTGAAGTTCTACCGACTCAACACACGGGTTGTTCCCGAACTGGCCTGATGTGTGCGGTACGGCCGTTTTTTCGTGTATTTTTTTTTACTTGGACACGTCTATATCCATAGCACTCTCCTCAAGCCAAGGATAGAACGAATAGCTGCTGTATAAAATGTGATTAGCGGTAAGATATTCAAGACGAATCTTCTCTCCCGAATTAATGTGCCCCCCTGTCCGACAGCACCATAATTGTGCGTGCGGCGGACGGTAGTTTCAAGTTGAAATATTATGGTGTCAGCACGACTAGAGACAAAATCTACCATATATATGATTAGTGCAAAGATAATACATGATACTGACAGAATAATAGAAAAAAAGGATGGTTTAGTGTTCTGCTAGATTGATTTCAGTCAACCATTATCGGAAAAATCCCGAATTTAGGTTACCCAACGTTAGAGGCTAAAATGCTGACGGGAAAAGACGATGAGTTGTGACATGTCAGACCCACGGTCTATACCAAGACTATGAAATGCTTTGCCAAACGTAGAACATGTACCTGAAGGTTCATGTCTTTCTGCTGCCGTAGTCCCTCAGATTTTAATCCATGAACTTAGACGAATATCTTTAACAAAAGTCAAATGAACCATGTCCAGTTGATATCGTGGTGTTTTAAGTTGTCGATGATAAGTGAAGACGTCATCATAATTTTCTTATGATCATGACAGAGTCGTACGCAGTGCTTGATGACCAGTTGTTGTAGAGGCAAATGTCTCAACACAAGCGCCACATGCAAACTACTAGTATGTAAGTGCGATGCATTTACCAGTCATATCTTTTGTATTTTTTGTATTGTACGGTTCATTACAAGGTCAGTTTGGCAGCTGAGGCCGTGATGCACACATTTTCTGGTTTCGTTATGAGCTATATCATTGCCACTATTTAAAGTGAGAGTTTTAACCCAGCTTAACGATGATTCAAGAGCCCGAGTTCTACATGTACATGTAACTTGTTCCAGAAGTTTCACACCTAGTCACAGGTACGTATGTCCCTGAGAGTAGATGTACAATATAGTATGAATATGCATAAGATACACCACAGTTTCTGTTCTTAGGGGAATGGTAATGTATTGCTAAAGCTCCGTTGTAATGTCGGAACTGGTAGTTTTTTTTACCATCACAGCTACGTATACAGACTAAGGCGTAAAAACCACTGTCTTTCAGAAGCGTTCTGTTGTATCTGATAGTCGAAGGGCCAAGCATCGAATATTCGATTCTACTTCCGGGTTTTTCTAAAACGGCACAAAATCGAACATCGTTGACACGAGATAGTCTCCAAGCAGACCTACGGGTTGGCAAAAAGACCGTATCCAACAGGCAGAAGGAGTTTCTATAGCCAACCCAAGTCTCATACCCAAACTTGGGAAGAGACTTGGGTTGGCTATAGAAACTCCTTCTGCCTGTTGAATACGGTCTTTTTGCCAACCCGTAGGTCTGCTTGGAGACTAGACACGAGTAGCGCGGGGACGAGAGGCCAGGTTAGCTTCTGACGTTTAACCGTTTCACGCAAAATGAACACCGAGGGCCGGTGATAACGATGAGATCAAGAAGATAAGGACCAATTTGAGCCCTTTTTGTTGCTAAACTTTCAATTATACATGTTTTTCTCCTGATAATTTGGCGAACATTTGGGTCTGACGTCAGGGATTTGTTTAACTGGCTCAGTATTTCTAGTCAGTATACTAGCAACCATACTCTAGACGATCATGTTTATAAACGGCAACTGTTGTACAGAAAGCATCTAATGTTTTGTGTCAGTCCAAAAATAGGGGGAACCAGGTTAGTATTGTGTGGGAAAAAACTTGAAGTCGGGTCAGCTATAAACCCGGACTTTTAGTTGCCTCACAACCACACACCAAGCACCCTCCTCAACCTCTTCTCCCGTTATATTGATTTGTACATATACAATGTAGCCTGGGGTCCAGCGTTGGTAGCTTTAAGTCCGCTCCCAACGGTCGCTACCCCGCGGGAGAGGTAGACAGGAAAGTTTGACAAAGCATCTATTAGGTATATGGGACAGTGCACTGTTGCCGTACATGATTTTTATACACAACTTTCTAGTGACTACACACTGTGGCAGTGCGATGCCCGCAATTGGACACGGCACGACACAAAGTTCCGAGTACGGCAGGAAATTTGAGTGGGTACGGCAAAAATCACCGGGCACCGCACGAATTTGTAGCGGGTACGGTACGAATTACTAGGTACAGCTAAATGAGCTTTGTGGGGGAGTTATAGAGGCCCGCGCCCAACATCGGTCAGGGCGGAGCCAGTCACTTTCTCGGACAGTGGAGTTGGCATTACACAAACTAAACAAACTAAATAAAGTCTGTGGTTAACAGGTAAACATGTATATAATTGAATACTTTATGCACTTTGTGACAGCTCAGTGCTGCGCTCCCCTGTTTTCAAATAAACAATTAACTATATATCAAATGAAAGGTAAGGTTTCTGGAAATCAGCACAGAGATTTTCAAGAATATTCATGAACGCTACATACCTACTGCAAGCCATCAAAAATGGCGTAAAATACGCAATGTTCAGTGGATAATTTCATATAGTGTGACTCATTTAAAACCAATAATTTGGCCACCGGTGGGCGCACCAATGCTTGTTTTTTAAGCACGCCAAATTTCATGAACCTGCAGTCAACCAACTTTCTGCTAGGAGTGTTAAAGTAGAGCCTACTTGAGGGTATTTTCACGGGAGAGGTGCGTTACGTCGTTTTAGCGTTTTAACAAAATAAGCGTGTTCTAGAGCGTTGGCCCTTCGACTACTGAGGTGTGACTGTGCTGCGTCATGGACGGGCAGAAGGGGATTCGTGTTCCAGGCTGGATTCATGATCCGCAAAAAAATCACTGCACGATAAGTCCATGATCATTGTTCGATAACTCTGAGTTTGACGGTGGTTGGTAGGATTTGATATTACCCCAGGTTGCTGTATTAAAGCTCTCCAACCCCTCCCCTTAACTCTTGTCATTTCTCTTGTATTTTGAGGCCTGCCAGTCACAGCTCATTGGTTCTGTGTTACAAAATGTCAGACTTTGCAGATATTTTCCTAAAGAACTTTTCAACGGTTACGTTGATCGAAATTTCTGAACTGGCTTCCGCTCTGCCATGCCAATGCTTCTACACAATGTTTATGATTATATGATTACTGCGCACAAAGGAATTCACTTAGCTATCGGCAGCAGGCGTGAGTTATGCCAGGCCCGGTACTACCAAACATCTGACGCCGCCCTAGAAAATTAAACCCATTGATTACATTCAGTTCATACTTTTGCTTCAGCCTTCGCCTGCAAAGAACATTCTAGTGATAGCGCTAAGTGGCCTATACAGAAAAAACGCCAGGGACCTAGCCAGCACATCACCTCTGTTGAACCAAATCTGTCGTTCCAATACGAGAGAATTCATGCTACTTACAGACGACTGCATTTGCTGCCCCCACTTCTTTTAAGAATAATATGCATCTCTTCTTTGAAGGCAAAATATTTCTTTAAAAAGGCAATGATGAGTTTTGGTGATGATTTGATGCAATTTCTGATAAAGAGGTTAGATTTCCAAATGGTACTGTTCAGTAAAAAAAATACATTTAGATTGCGCATCTAATCTACACTTTCAATATCTTGAATTTTGTGGTCAAATTAATAAAGGTAGTCCCCAGCGGGAGTTCCACGACCTCATACCTTTCCTAAAATGATGGTAACATCATGAATTTTTCTCATTTATCATGCAAATGAGGTCTTCTTAAACAAAATCAGTGGATCCTCTTCTCTGGCAATGTGAATCTTTACCCCCAGTTCAGTCACCATATGCCCACCGCCCTAAAAGTAGCCAAGACACTGTATACTAGCAAAAAGAATAACACTGAAGCACAAACGTAATAAAGACAATGACACAATGTACTTTGGTTTCATATATCTGTAATAAATAAAAATGTACACTCTCTTGTTTTCTGCATAATAATGTTATGCTGGAAATATATTTGTTCTCTTATTCTTCTTCATACCTAGTTTCAACCCTGGTCAACAGTCTTAAAAGTGGGCTAACATTATATGGAAACAACTTCTTCTCACTTAGTCTCTCTACGGCTAGCCTCAGCCTAATTAACACCCCCATGGTTTTATCCAAAGTGGACTCTTCCTCGGCATTGTCACTCGACTTATCATCATCAGATGAATCACTGAAAGAGTCATCTTTCTCCCCCTCACAAGTCTCTCCTGTCTTACTGTCATGTTGCAAATCTTGACCTTGAAAATCTTGACCTTGAAAATCTTGACCTTGAGGATTTGTAGACTGCACAGTATCTACATTTTCCACAATGGCTGGAAGCTGTTGTCCAGCAATGTCCATTTCAAAACGGTTAAACTCAGACAAAGACATTGTCACAACTCCAAGTGCAGGGATGCCTTCAAGTTCGATATCATCTAACACTTTTTCTGAGGTTTGGTCAGATGGCTGTGCGCCACTTTGCTGTGATAGTTTTCCACGTGTATGATCTAGTTGTCGAGGGGGAGGGCTTTCGCATTTCTTCGCTCCAATCTGTTTAAAACTTGTTTTGTTACTGTTAGGAATAACCAAATCCTTCCAGCTGCTCTCAATGCCACCATCAGAAGACTCATAGGTGTCCATTGTTGTAATTGTTTGATGATAGAGCTGGTTTGTTTCTTGGAACACCTGCCATTCTGTGATGACCAGATGGAGGTATCTGGTGATGTACGCGAGGAAACAGGTTTCCATGGAGATGAGGAGGTCTAGGAGGATGGAGTGGTCCCAGGTGGTGGTCTCTAAGAACTGCAGGAAGATACGGTGAGGGTTCAACAACCTGACGACATCGGCATGTGGACAGTCTGTAGTATACCTGCAAAAAGCACAATGATGTTAAGGTGACAAAGAATTGCTACAAATGATGAAGACCCACTAATCAAGTCAATTCAGACTACTTTTACCAACTCTAAATGTAACAATATTCGAGATACTGGTATCCGATACTTTAAGTCTTAATGTTTACATTGTGCTGAAAAATTAGAAGATTTTCTGTCAGAAATAAACTCTTTGTTTCCACTGCAAACTTTAAACACTGTAAAAAAACCTTTTACCCTCTATCGCAAAATCAAGCACCCTCAAGCTTGAATGGAATTACATTATTTTTAAAGTTCAAATGTAGCTTTAAGCTTTTGGTACAAGAGAGGATAAAAATCACACATAGTACTAAAGGTTAGTTCTTTTCTAAAATAGGTTGTCAGGGTAGAGTTGTCAATCTGGCAGAATTGTCAAATAGAGATCCTGATTGGAGTCAGTAAATCTAAATCGATTCCCTGATAGGGGAAATCAATTGAAAATTGAAAAGCCTACATGTACTATACTATGCTAAATATATGCAAAAGTCAAGTTCTCACTTGTTTTACATAAGTCCGTCATAGTTCAGGGCTCTCGCAACTTGCTGACAGCTGCTGAGGGCTACTCCCCTGATGATTGAATTATGTGACATTAGGTTGCTACACTTCCCAACCTGTACAAATAGGGCTTTTCAAGCTGGCTTTCCTGGTACTGGATTTCAAGGAATTTCACAATTCAAAGCCTGCTAACTCGTCAATTCCTTCGAATTCATCTGGAAACTCCTTAAAATCCATCCCCAGGAAAGCCAGCTTGAAAAGCCGTATTCATACAGGTTGGCAAATTCAGCAACCTGATCATTACATCACATGATTCAATCAGGCAACCGGTAGAATCAGTTACCATTAGTAATTCTGCCAGATTACAATCTCTACCCTGACACAGGTTATCATCAGAATACATGTACATACCTGCCTACAGCTGTGTTGATGTCCAGTAGACATAGCATGGCTTCTATCATGGAGTCATCCTGGTCGAAGAACAGCTCGAACAACCATGACTCAGTCTGTGAAACAGCATACTGTCCTGCTTCAGCAGCACGTTCTTTAGCTGTCACAGCTAACTTCTTACACACAAAAGAGGACAGTCTCCGGAGGCTGGTGAAAATATCCTGGGCCTCTTCTATAATGAAAACAAGAAAATGCACTATTAATGAACAAGCATATGCTGCCCCTACTACTAAGTTATGGGAGTGAGTGAGTGAGTGAGTGAGTGAGTGAGTGAGTGAGTGAGTGAGTGAGTGAGTGAGTGAGTGAGTGAGTGAGTGGGTGGGTGGGTGGGTGGGTGAGTGAGTGAGTGGGTGAGTGGGTGGGTGAGTGAGTGAGTGAGTGAGTGAGTGAGTGAGTGGGTGAGTGAGTGGGTGAGTGAGTGGGTGGGTGAGTGAGTGTGTGAGTGGGTGAGTGAGTGTGTGAGTGGGTGGGTGAGTGAGTGGGTGAGTGAGTGAGTGAGTGAGTGAGTGATAGAGGAAAGAGTTCTGATCTCAGATGTTTTACAACTCAAAAGATAACAAAGTTAGATAAATGCAATGAGCTTTGTACATTAGTAGCAGTATCATACAAATTAGAATTTCTATCTATCTGCTTATTCCATTATGCAGTTATCGTTTACTTAATCACGATAAATCAGTGAATGTAACAGTTAGTGAATATATTTTCTAAATTGTATTTACATAATTTGCTTAGCCTGGTTCCTATCCTATTCTAGCTGCAATTTGCTCCTTCTACGGCTTCCATACAGAATAGTCTGGCACCTGTATGTCTCTAATACCTAAATGTTTACTAGCCTTTATGTCATCTATATTATGTCCAGTTGTATCTGATATTTCTCAGAAGCAGTGTAACGGGGATGCATACCTCCAAATGCCTGTTCAAACCCTTTATAAATCATGCGGTTACGAGGGACAGTGGGACATGGAGCCAAACAGAGCTCTTGCTTATATTCTTTAAAAAAAATGTGTACAAGCAGCCATGGGAGTGAATCTTGGGCCTCGGATCTGCAGCGATTGCGTCGCAACGACCGAGCCATGATCAGAATCGGATCCCGACAGCAGTATAATCAAATATTGGATACTACTACTACAATGAATACTTAAATTCCAAACTGGTGTCAGACAAGGAAGTAATAAGAAGTAAGAACCGGACAGTGATGTCTCCAGCACCTATATCCCTCTGTCCCGGGACAGAAATTTGCTAAGTCTGTCCAAAAACCCAAACTTCATGACATAAGTACTGGTTAGTTCTGCTAGTTCACTTTAGTGACGCTGAAGAAGAGTGATGGATGTCACTCGAAACGTCCGGAAATAAATCTCTGAATTTTTATCCAGTTGTAGAGTTTGAATTTCTCCTTATATATTGTTTACCTGGATGTCTAACCTTCACAAACGTTTCATGACATGAAATTGATAGATTTTAACAACCAAGAATACTAGTAACAACATGGACTCACAAACATTGAGTGGGACGGAAACAAATTTAAACCTGGAGACAGCCTTGGACCGGAGCAAGAAGAGGATGGATACCAGACTACAGTTGACCTACCTGGCTCAGACAATCCGCTAACGACGGAGCAAGCCTTCAGCAGTACCAGCACAAGTGTTCGCACCAACACCCAGTCTCCAGGTTTCTGTCCTTCGACGAGCCCCTCAACGTAGCCTGTTCCACCAAACCCAACGCGTTGGTCCTTCCACGGCACTCTCTCCATCGCATCATCATCAAAGGTTTTCAGTAGAGAACGGGCTACTGAAATAACTGTCTCAGAATCTGCACCAACTTCATCCTGCTCGTGCACTAAAATCCGAGAAAAGACCTCCAAAATATTTGCGTAAACCAGAGAAGATTTGGTGTGTTTCAACGCTTGGACTAACTCCAGCAGGACATTGGTGTTGCATAGTTGGCTAACAGTTCCTACTTCACTGTTTAAACACTCCATCCACAGAGACAACAGTGAGAGAAATGCAACTTCGCTTCCTTCATGGGAGGTAGGTGGCTGATGGCTTGATTGTTGCTCTGTGAGTGACTGGCACTCCTTCAGGTAGAGTTGAGTCAACTGGTCCCAATTTTCCTCCAAAATATGGAAGTAAGCAACGCCAGTTCCTACAGTTATTCAAAAGAAAAATGGGTATTTTCATCTAATTTACAGATATTCGTTTTCACATTTCAAGGTGATAATGAGACATTTATTTGCATAACGCACAGTCCACATGAAAGCACTAACTGAAATACAACACAACTGTACAGTAAAACATACACACTTTTAAGTTGCAATATTCACCCGAAATTATATGATTCACTAACAGATAAAACTATCTATATATGACTGTATTCATTTGTCAATCTTAAATACGGATGGATAGTCCCTTCAGCCGAATAGGGCTGATTTCCAAGGATATGCCCATGACAGGTAAACAGAATACAAGATTACATGTAGGACTCCTAGGAGGTCATGAATACTAGTCAGAGATGGTCGTCGAAAACTAGGGCTGTGTACCCATACAGAGTAACAGTATGACACTTTGAAAATCTTTTTGGAACAGGTCCAAAATACCTAATGTCAATGTATCAGTACTGTACCTGAATAAAATTAGTCAAGTATAGACTTTCAAAGGTGCTTTTCTGCGCTGCACTAAGTATAGATGTGGCTTCTGTCCACTGCCATGGTAATTTCATGACAATTTTATCTGTCAAAGTGGCCGTCCCCTGACCTGTTATCCTAGTCAGGCTTGAACTGGTTAGTACCAGTACAGTACCGGTACACCAGGGTTCAGGTATTTCGGACCTGTAACTAATTGATTGTACCAGTACTGTATCACTACCTGTACACAGCTCTATCTCTTTAAGTCCAAATGACATTCTGTTTATTATTAGTCTGTCATCTGTGAATGTGACATTCCAGGCACAACCATTTTGTTTGTGTTTTGTGTGTAGTTTTGTCATTGTTTAGGTACGGATACCAGTGTGGACCTGTGTCTTAATTAAGTTCTGTACTGGACTGTACCCTGCCTAAAACTCAGTTTCTCACCTTTTGGAACAGCAGCACTGTCTGATTCCTCAGGCATGCTGGGAACAGAGTTGCAGAGAGCCCTGATGACCAGTTTGAAGAGGTCAAAGGTACAAACAGCTCGACTGGAATGTCGCGACTCTGAAACTTGCTGTAACAGACCTGATAGCCACGTCTTAGGGAAAGGCTGTGAAACAAACAAACAAACAAACAAACAAACATAAATACAAACAAGCTGTCAGAAACATGGTATTGAAAAGGTGGACTTGTTTATGACTTTTAAATTCATGTTTTGTCTAAACATCAAACAGTTTACCTGTCCTGAAATCCTATGAAAGATTACATACAATTTAATACAAAGCAGTCAAAGAAATCTAAAAAAAACTTACTAATATACTACTACATGCAGGGCTTGAAATGATGGGTGCATGTGCACCTTTGTGCACCCAAAATCGGAGCTGTGCACCCAATTTGTAACTGTGGGTGCACAAGTGCACCTAGATATTTTTGTAGGCTTATATATGTTATTCGTAGAACTTGTTCACTGGTATACAAAACATTATTGAAATTCAAGTATCTGGAAAAGTAATATAACCTTTGTTGAACTTTGTTTGAAGCATTACTTGTTTGAAATTTTGAAGTTAGCTATAGAGTTACAAATTGAAGTTCTAATAAAAGCGTTAAGCTTACATATACATGTATGTTTTGCTGACATTCAGCTTTATTAAATATATATGTACGGTGCACCCAAAATTCTTTTTGGTTGAGTGCACCAGTGAACCTATTCCAAAAAATGAATTTCGAGCCCTGTGAAGTATAGGTGTTAAGTAGGCTGGAATATACGGCTAGATACATTCTGACCAGGGATACATTTCGGCCTGCTACACCTTTCTTCCCTTTCAGAAAATGCTGGCACTTTCTTACACACATTTATTTGTCAATATCTGGTAGATCAAGGAAGTGCTAAGAGATTTAAAATGAAGCTCATTGCCTTAAGTCAAGATACTTATGAGTGGTACAGCGTTACAGAAAGATCCATCAGTATATATTTGCTAAGTTGAAGAATATACATGTACGATACATTTCTATATAGATTCAATGTTCAATCATATACATATATACTGAAATCTTACTTTACCTGCATCTCTGTGGGAAAGTGGACTAAAACAGAAGCTGCTGTTTTGCAAGCTGTGTATGCTACCAACTGGTCACCTGACCCAAACAGCAAGTCCTACAATGTGAAAAAAAAAGAATAACACACATTTGGTTTTGTATGCATTTACAAATCCATGTCAATATACATGCAGTAGTAGTAGTAGTATCCATTATTTAATATACAGTCAAACCTGTATTAGCGGTCACCTTTGCATAGCGGCCACCTGCCCATAGTGGTCACTTTTTGTCGGTCCCTTGGATTTTTCCCATTGACATAAGCATTAAGAATTAGGCTATAGCGGTCACCTGTCCAACGCGGTCGCGGCCACACGATTTTCGGTCCCGCGGGTCTGGAAACACTGCCGATAACGGTCACGGCGCATGGTCGCCGCAAGATTCGGGAGCCTTCTTTCAAATCCCCGCGGAAAAAAATGTCATTATAGCTGCAGTGTTACCCATGAAAATGTTGTACATGGTTTTATTTTGCTCCTGGTGTTGGTTTTGAATTTCCAAAACCGCTAAGACGCCAGAAATAAGAGCCTCTTGGTGCGCGGTCCTAGCGGGACGCTTTGCTTACTTGGGTTACTTCACTCAAGTAGTACCATGGGGGAGCAGTTTGTTAAAAAAAAGACAGACGCCTTTTATCCTCTAAAAAAAGGTTATAACGCCATCCATTCTTTGCATACTCTGTTCTCTTTATTCAAAGAACTTCTTTGACGAAATAAGTTTACATTTTGTACTATCTGATGTAGAGTAAAATCATAACTCACAAATGCAGCTGCACCCACATTACAGTAGACTATCCCATGACCCTATGACCTCAAGCGCCATCTTGCAGCTGTTGTTTTTCCTCCCGGCAAGGAATCCGACCCAAACAGGCTGATTTTACCGTGAAATTCCGCAATTATTTGCTGATAAATGATGTCGCCCCGCAATTGAAAATGAAACGGTTGTCTTTGGCAACATTTTGGTCGCATGTGCTCCGGATTGGGGGCGGATCGATGGATCGACTTGGACTTAAATTTGCTTGTGGAAAAATCCGGACCTACCGAAAGCAGTCATCTTGAGCCGATGGTCGTCTTGTGGAAGTGGTCGGTAGACCAAGTTTGACTGTACATGCATGTGAATAAATGTTTCTCAGTGGGTACAGAAAACATGTGCCACTTATTGCTCGTAATCAATCAACTGTTTCTATAGAGCGGCCACCTGTCCATAGCGGTCGATTTTGGCCAGTCCCTTGAGTGACCGCTATAGGCAGGTTTGACTGTATATACTGAATGAAGATGATAGCCTTGCAATGTCTTAAAGTTTGAGCAAATAACTTGAGTCACTGATTGGTTGCTCAAAATCACATGACTGATGCAAGTCTCTGATTGGCTGACATCTTGGGCATCCAATCATTTCTATATCATTATATCTGAAATATAAGTATACTGTTGAAATTTTTGCAGTGGTTTTATGTTCGCAGCTTTTGCTGATCCGACCCCCGGGAGGGCTGGGACCAAGGGTGATGCAGAATACACTGTTGTATTTTATTTATGTCATACCCACCCGAGAAAACACAGATTTCAATGCGGAATGCGCCAAAAGTTGAGGGAGTTTTGTGTCCTCGAACAAAAAACTGTAACAACATCGATTCCAACCTCCGAATCTGGTATTCAAATTTGCGACGGCGGCGCAACCAGCGCGCTCGAAATGCATTCAAAATATTCCATGGAAGCCCGTGTGATACAACTACCGAACCCTATGTGATACAGATAGTTATCACATGGTCCGGAACACCCATATCAGCAGGTATGACATGAATATATATATATTCTTGGATTCCGACTGGCCATCCTAAAGGTAAGGTTTTTCCATCACATGACTTCAGTACAAGTAAATTTGTTTCAACTGCAAACTTAAAACCACCCGGTAAACACTCCATTTTCTCCCTACCCCAAAATCCAAATTCCGCAAACTTAAGCCATTTAAGTATGATGTACTTACCAGATATTCCAAGAGCTTGCAATCTTGAAGTAACAATCTTCTACAGATTTCTTGTAACTTCTTGTCTTTGCAATTTCCATCTTTGCCGACATTGCCAACTTTGTCGAACAGAATTGTAGTAATGGATAACTTCACAAGGCAAACATCTCTTTCCTGTAACATGACCAGTTTATTTTCTGAGCCACCGATTGGCTGCTTAAAGTCACATGACTGATGCAAGTCCAGTGATTGGCTGACATCTTGGGCATCCAGGTGGTCCAATCGGTGTGCTATGATGTCAGAGTGGAGATTGTCCAGTTTGCCAACAATGTCTTCCACTTTAAGTTTCTGCAGTGAGAAGCCAGGTGAACTATTATACGTGTACATATCATACATGTAGTCTAAAAGACCTGTTTTTCAAACAAACAATGACAACAAAAGTAAAACGATACTCTCACTTTGAAAAAGAAATACAAAATGGGGGATGAGGAAAAATAACATGCACCTTGATGTGATAAACAAACAAAAAGCATTTCTCTGTAATCATATGCGCCTAATAAAAGCAGTGAAAACGTTGGGGCTATCACGCATGCATGCCCCCCTCCCCACCCAAATATCAAAATTACGGCAAGTAAACAAATTATGACAAACAAATTCTTTATAGTTAACACCATATCACACATTACCTTTTGAGCTGCCATCCTTTCTCCGACATAAGCTATGAAATCCTAGAAAGCATAACTTTACCCGGTAAAAGCAATAATACCTTACAAAAATAAAACACATGGAACTTCGCGCGAAAACTGTTCAAGTTTGACCTTTAGTGCTTTAACCTTTGACCCACAGAGGGTGTGACGGCATTTTACTTCCGCCTTTCACAGAATCACTGAAGTTTTCGGTTTTCCAGTTTTCCGGCTGAGATTCTTGTCTTAAAGTCATGTCGAAGCCGTCTAGGCCCGCTCCTCCGCCGCCAAGACTTGCTCCCAAACCAGGTGAGGTCACATTTTTGCAAATATCATTGAGAAGAACGGAAGAAATTGAACAAAAACACAAAACACGACGTTTGTTCAGTGAGCTGTATATTTTCCCTGTCACATGGGAGACTGGAGATGTTAAATACATGATTTTGGAAGCCGTGAAACATACTTCTCGAGATCTATAAATGTGATGCTATGCAGCACTAATATGGTTTATGTACAGTAGAATAGTCAGTGTCTCTAATTAAGATATCGATCTCTATTTAACCAGTCCTTGGTGAAATGTAGAAATTCGAAGTGGATTTGATACTGTATAATGATTATGATATATATTTGTGAGACTGAAATAGAAAGATATAAGTTACATGATACTGATGCAGTACTAATGATTTTATCATAATCATCAGCATCACTTATAATCTCATCGGGTAATTAACATTTTTATGATCATTATGGTTTATATTTGTGAGACTGAAAGAGAAAGATACAAGTTACATGATACTGATGCAATTACTAATGATTTTATCATAATCATCAGCATCACTTATAATATCATCGGGTAATTAACATTTTTATGATCATTATGGTTTATATTTGTGAGACTGAAAGAGAATGATACAAGTTACACAATGATGCAGTGCTAAATCCATTCATCATAATCATCAGCATCACTTATAATCTCATCCTGGTAATTAGCATTTTTATGATCATAAGGATTATGATTAATATTTGTGAGACTGGAAGAGAAAGATACAAGTTACATGATACTGATGCAGTACTAATCATTTCATCATTATGAAATCATGAGCATCACTAATAATCTCATCCTGGTAATTAGGATTTCTATATGATATTGCAATCATCATAAGCAAAGATAATGAAAGACGTGTTTTGTATTTACTAATTTTTTTTTTCGTTTTTGTATACAGGTCTGGTAAAGGTATTCAAAGCGTTGTACCCATATAGAGCTCAACAGGTAAATGTTTACATTTTTTAAAGTAGCCCCAAAGTATCTACAAACAGATGTAACTTGAAATTTTTTGCGAAAATAAATAAACGTACCGGTACGTTTATTTGAGAGGTGAGAGTAGTGGTTAAAATCATAAAGCCAATTAAAGGTTTAATGTCTGCCTGTCTGAAAAGTGACAGCTGGTCAGATTAAACTTCACATGATTTTCAACCCTAACATCTGCTTGGAGATAAATCCCATGATAGCTGCTTGAGACATTGTAGATGTTGTTTATGATGCTTTGATATTTGTTTTATTTGTTTTGTTTGTTTAGGATATCCATTTGTTACATACAGTGTAGTTATACTATTCTTCCTGGAGTTGCTGTGTTATGTACAGATACATGTACATGTACAATAATTGCAAATTGACATGTAGCTCTACCTTAATCGACCTTAGATAGAATAACACATGACTGCTATAATTGAAGCTACATTGTACAGAAAAAAAAAATTAGCAAATGTTAATTTGGTGTAATGGTAGGGTGTTTGGCCTGGAACCTAGATGTCCTGGATTCGAATCACTTGACATGCCTCTGGGGCAACATTTTGCCCCTTGAAAAAGCACTTTACACAAATCTCCTCACTTAACTCAGGTGAAAATGATTACCTGGCCTGGGTTTGAGACATCCCCTGATTAGGACGTTAAATGGAGGTCCTGTGTCTGAGGTCAGAGCCACACCTTAGCTTGAGCATGTAAAAGAACCCACCACACTTTAATATCAAAAAGATTAAGGGTACCTTCCCTGTGTGAGTGGAGCAAATACATGTATATCTGCCCGGATTGGTTTAAGCTTGTACTGTTCAGTACAATTTTACTCGGTGTGTTGTGCCATGAGGCGGTTTACCGGGTACGTATGTAAGACAAACAAGCAAACAAACAAATAGACAAACAAGCAAACCTTATTTCAAAGCATCATTATTACATTGAAGTATATGAAGAAGAACTGTACATATTTTAAATCTGTTTCAGGCTGATGAGCTGAGTTTTGAAGAGGGGGATGTACTGTATGTTAATGACATGGTGAGTTTTTTTTTCTACAGCTGTATGTTTCTTGACCTTGTAACAAACTCTGGTGGTTTTCCTAGCAAACCTTAAATAACTTGCCTGTTTGCAACTGAGTTTGAGTACTCAGGGTTATTAGGTTTAAATGCGAACACAAAACCACTGCGAGCGCTTCAATTTCTCCCTACTGTGAAATTAAATCCCAAAATTTCTGCATTTACAGTTTCTTGAATTGATTTACCATTCTTGATGAAACTACAGACTTTTCGGTTGTGACTTGTGAGTGATGTGTTTTCATTACTCCTCAGTCTGACTCTGGCTGGTGGAAGGCTACATGTGAGGGGAGGTCAGGGCTCATTCCCAGTAACTATGGTGAGGATACAGTTGTTTCCATAGCAACCATTACATGTAGTCAGACAATGTCTATGAAAGGGATTTGCCTGTCTCATCCAGGAAGTATGCATTTCATAAATAGAAGAAGAAAACAAGTCAGAGCAAATCCCCATTATATTGTCATGCCTTATTTTCCTTCTGCATATAGTAAGGACTTAGGAAAGACTTTATTGCGCGACAAGTGTAACAGGTATTTGTAAATACATATAACAATCGACTATTTCTAATATCTAAAAATTTCAAAGAACTAATCTATAACATGAATAACAATTGATCTAGTCATGTGCATTCTAATGCCTAAAAGAATACAATGTAATGATGACGATGATAGTATTCTGTGTCTGGAATGTAAAACAATGTCTCATTTTTGCATAGAGTTGTATATAAATTGGCCTATGCAAAAAGAGTAGGCGGGGGAGGGGATCAAATTTATTTACTTGTATTTGTAATGAATAAATTTGATTTTCTTAATTTGGGCATACATGTATGATCAGCTTTCATGGTTATGCAAATTTTGCATGACGACTCAAATGGGCCAAGTGGCTAGGCTAGCGAACACAAGATCAAAAGGTCATGGGTTTGATTCCTGGCTAGACATGTCCTTGGGATATGCTGACTTTACACAACTTTCCTCACTCCACACAGGTGTAAATGCGTACTTGACTTCAGTTAGGGAACATACCCACTACCCCTACGGCCTCAGAAATTTCAATTTAGGCTTTGTGACTATCTTGACCTTAGGCTTTACCTACATTTTGCATCATGGACATAGATTAAACTCTAAGTATGCTGTGAGAAGCTCAGACTCCTAGAAATTTGTACTGACTCACTGGTAATTCAGCATGCTAAGGGTTATATAATAAAGAGATTAGCCTGACCATTGCAGGCTTTCCCACAGCAAATTTTCAACTTATCGGGGCCTGGTTCTTTGGCTGGGGGGGCCGTATCTGCTTGAGGCCTGTATCTGCTTTTGATCTTGTAACAGCTCTGATCCTGTAACCGCTGTGATCCTGTAGCACAGCAGCCAAAGAACCTGGGCCCGATAAGTTGAAAAATGGCTGTGGGAAAGCCTGCAACGGAGGCTAAAAGAGATTCAGTTCTTAATTTATTTTATGGGAATTCTGGGTGTACCTTTAATATTTCTGCATGGTAGCACAACTAGTTATGGGAAGATTCTGAGTGAGCTCGAGTGAGTGAGTGAGTGAGTGAGTGAGTGAGTGAGTGAGTGACTGACTGACTGACTGACTGACTGACTGACTGACTGACTGTGTAGTATATGTCTACTCTCATAGATGACATCATACCATTTATTTGTGTTTTTTTTAACCCCAGTTCAAGAAGGAATGGAGTCAGTGGATAACCCAATGCATGAGGCTGCAAAAAGAGGTAAGGGAAAAAAGATATATGCACAAAGAAAACATTATGATCTTTGTGAAGAATGTTCTAGTGTTTGGTTGATGTTGAAATACTTTTACGTAGAATATTTTGATATGTTTATGATACTATCATATAAGCTCACACTGTAAAAACTTTGAAGTCTAGGTATAGAATTTGTCAAAGGATTTGTCAAATTGCAGCTGGCAAAAATCTCTGGTGTCTGTTAACACTTTGCAGACAGATTCAACTCTTGAATTTCTGTCATTATGCACACCAGCTCTGTCTCGCTCCAGGACCCGTCCCTCGTTCACGAGACCAAAATTTACTTGTGTTGGGACAGAAATAAATTTCACCCGTCTATCCAAAAAATCTTAACATCATGACATGAAATTGATGAAAATGTTTATTAAAGATTACAGATGTCATGACAAGATTTTTTAAAAAAAGGGTCCTAAACAATGAGTGGGACAGAAAATATCTAAAGCTAGAGACAGCACTAGCCCTGATTGAATCCTTGAATAGCTTCATTAGATTGGTACGTCACTGAATAAAAAGACTCTTTTTTTTTACACAACCAAGAGATTTATTTATGCCCCTACGACCACTGAGGTCATGGGTCATGAGTGAGTGAGTGAAGAGATTTATTCAACCGACGTTTTGGTGAACATTTGTCACCTTCTATAATATTAATTGTTAGCCATGTGAACCAGTTAGAATTGCCCTGAGGAAGGTGACAGATGGTCACCGAAATGTTGGTTGAATAAGTCTTTTTATTCAACCCTGATTGAAGCAGAAAGAACACAGGCCCTGTTGTTAGTTGTTTATCTTATACTTATCTATGGTACACACTTACACTGAGCTGTTCCTTCCTGCCAGGAAACATGACCTTCCTGAGGGAGTGCCTGGCCAACAGAGTGAGTAAACACACCCGTTTGCCAAAAATGGTTTGGTCTGTCTTAACATCCCCTTTCAACTTAGGCCATGTTGATTTGATTATATGGATGACATCCTCTGGGAACCCCTAAAACTGATGCGAGCGTGCGGAAAAAAAAAAGTTTGGCAAAAAAAAAGGTGAAATGGACAAAAACTGATGCGGGCGCTCAATTGTCATCCATATAATCAAATCAACATTACCTATTAGTACGAATATTAAGGCTGCAAGGTACTGTACATGTAGCCTCTACCAGGCTCCATAGGTCACTGAAAAATTGTAGATATTGGCCAAATAGACGCTGTCAGATACCAATTTTTTTATTTTATTATTGCTGAAGAAGTTGACCGATTGCAACTGTGCTCCCGAATTGACTAAACTTTTCTGGCATGTTATCAATCTATATTTTGGTCAATTTCAACTATTTTTTTCAGCGACCTACATGTAACGTTACATATGGAGCCTGTGCAACTTTTCTTTTAATGTCACCTTGCCTTGACATGTACAATGTATCCATCTACAGCAGGGGACAAAATACACTTGATAATTTGTAATAAAGATTTTCCTACCCTCATCCAACACGATAGAAAGTCTTTTCACCAAATATTCTTTTTTTTTTATTGTTTTTTTTAGTTTCCAGTTTCCATCAGGACTTTGAAGAAAAGTGATAAAAGACTTAAAGTTTGAATAAGTATCTTTTTAGTATTTGTTGTACTAACACAGATGACCTTTCTTTCTAATTATGAAATATGTACTGTTGTACAAAGATGAATTATTTTGATATAATGTCTAGGTGGCAGTGAATGGCCTGGACAAGGCAGGATGCACAGCGCTACACTGGGCAGCACACGGCGGGCATACAGGTACTGTAATTCTTGTTTCTTTCACTGTAACTTTATGTTCACTGTTTTCACGGTCAACTCTGTTCCCGTGAACTTATCATCACCGTGCAAAAATTGTTTTTATTATTTATGATTCCTTCACACATCTGTTCTGTAAATCACTTGCCACCATCGTGAAGTTCAAGTTCCAAATAGGGTTGATTTCCAAAGTAGTCCATGATTTAAACAGAATTCAAACTTAGGAGATAATGAATGATGACTGCTGCCACAAGCTTTGTTGATTTCTAATATTGTTTCTCCCTTACAGAATGTGTAAAGGAGCTGCTGAAAGTACCCAGTATAAGGATTGATGAGCAGGTACATTACATTTTCTCTTTCTTATATATAAGTCGAGTTCTTGTTTCAGTAGACAAATCTTTTGGTGGAATTGTTATCTTTACTAGATGGCATCAATGCTACAAGCACATAGCTAGTAGCTTGTCAGACAAAATTGCAACATTGATGATTATGAAACAACTGTTACAGATAGAATGCAGTCATGTATCTTACACTATGCTACAGCATGTATGTATGTTTGACAACAGTTCTTTGATTTGGATGTCAAGGTTACATTAGCATGGTAAAATCATTCTCACAGAACTTGGGCCCGCTCTGCATAAAATAGAACAGCCCTCCTTTCAACATCATGATATCAAATATCATGGAATATGATGTGTAATAACAATCTGTTCTGCATTTTCCTCTGTCTCTTCACTTTCTTTTAGATCTGACCTTTTCTTTCTTAATCATTTTATTCCTCTTCCCTTTGCTATCTGTTTCTCTCACTATTCAGTTCTACTTGATGTGCTCTGGGTGTGTGAGTTAGTCAAAAGTAGGTATTTCTCCTGCTAGTCATTATTGTCTATTCACGATTCTTCCTGTTGTTATATTTTGCCCATGCTATAAGTATGGTCAAAATAAATTGTTTTTGGTCATATTTCTTTCTTCTCCTCCTGTCATATCTTCACATCAATTCACCTCGGTCATCCCTGGGCCAAATAAACTGAAATTTTTGCACGGGGGTGATTTTGGAAGTTAATTTTTGCATTGAGAGGGAGATGCAGCTGTTTTTGCTCTCTCAAATGTTGGCCTTTCTAGTAATGTAACAGTTACATTAATGTCCTTGTAGAAGAGTTACCTTCTAGTACCGCCTTACTGAAGTGGCGACGTACTGTTAAGCGACTATCAATAGTCCAAAACTCTCATTTGTATTTCAAATGAATTTCATTGAGGTAAAGAAATGCATTTTCAATCTTTGTGTGTCTTGTTATCTTTAAGATCATACTTCTGTTATCTTTAACATCATGTATCATATTTCTATATATTTCATAACTAAATTATTATAGGTAATGTGAATCCAAGTTTGGTTGTTCAACAGTTATTACATCCTAATAAGTCAAAAGGGTTCTTATATATTTCAAGTGTTTTCAAGCTCGCAGACTGTAGTATGTGTGGACAATTCAACAAAGCTTGAATATATTCCTTAGATTATTTATCTCAGACTTTCTAGAAGATGCTAGTCCTCCCAGGTACACTTTATCAGTATCAGTTAATCATAATATATCATTTTTGTTGTTGCAGAATAAGCTCGGGGACACGGCACTTCACAATGCAGCCTGGAAGGGCCATGCAGATGTGGTGGAGTTGTTGTTAAACAGAGGTGACCGGAATATTTGAAAAACATTTTTGCACTCCGTCAAAAGTGTATTTGATGGTATTATTAGTAATGCAATTTACAACCTAGAAACCTTGGTTGATTAAGTCTGTACCTGCATTATATTTGAACTATTTGGTACACATTTTATATAGCACATAAGCTAAATTGAGCCCTCTAAATCTTGAAATATGATTTAGGCCATGTCTTTGGAAACCATATTTCAATATTTCCACCCCCCCCCCCTTCAGGTGCAAGAGCAGACCTAAGGAACCATGACAACAAGTTGGCGAGTGAGCTAGCCACCGAGCCAGAGACCGCTGCTATCCTTAAGAGAAGAACAGGTGAATTCTCCAATATTTGCAGCTCCTCTGGTTATGTTGTGTCATTTTACAGTATTGAAGCACCATCTAGTAATCCATGATGGTACTGCAGCCAACAAACATGGTGGTGCCCATCGATGTGGGCAAGTTTTAGACAGGTTTCGCTATTCTGAACCTGTATTCGGAACTCAGTGCACATTTGTACGTACTAGAGACTTTTCTTCATGTTATAAAACAGTTGTGTACATGCTTGGTATCTTATATTTCCAACCCAGGTGGAGCCCCTGCTAACTACAGCAATGACTATGGAGATGAGGAAGACTCGGACTGAGAACAGACCACGGGTCATAGCAGTCTTCATCATGGGCAAACATTACTGTCACAGTGACTATATTTCAGACTGACAAATATCTAATAGCAGCATCCATATACACACTTTGTAATTTCCAAGTAGATCCTACAGTGGCAAGAGACAGTATCTGCATTTTCTAAACAGTACCCACTGGCCCTTGTAGGATATATGGTGGCAGGGGATAGTATCCATTGGCTAAACAGCCTATGTGGGACAATGGATACCTACCTACTGTAGATGCAGAATGTTTGCGGTGGCTTATGTTTGCGGTTTTTGCGGTGAACTTTCAGTGCGGACTTAAACCACTTTGAAACTTTTGCCCACCTATGACTGTAGCGCTATTGTTGTTTCAAGTGAAACGCTAACTTAAAACCCCCATTCTCTCCCTGCCGCGAAATAAAAACCACACAAACTTAAGTGCATTTTACAGTACCTAGTCCCATGACCTCCTGGGGGGACAAGGTAGAAATGAATACTGTTTAGCAAATGGATAATGTGCCCTGCCACTGTCTCTGCTTGGAGCTGCATCCATGCATATACCTGGGATGATCAACACATTCATGTTCATATTATATTATGAAAGTCACAGTGTGTAGATGTTGTTAAGAGTGATTTTGGAAGGTGGTTGCAGCCTTGATTGAGATTTGGACAAGGTTTTGATTCTTGAATTGACCTTTTTTTTACATATCCCATCGCCTGCTGGGAGATGCAAGGCACTATGGGTAATGCAGGGGCAAACAATGACATTATCATGACAACAAGGACCGGCCCTCTGTGTTACCCATAATGCCTTGCATCTCCCAGCAGGCAATCGGGTACGTGAAAAGGTCTATGTGTTACCAAATGGCATGTGATGTAATACAATCATGATGGTGGTGCATTTTTGAGGGTGTTGTGTTCATAACAATATGTTGACGGTCATTGCCACTTCTACAAAAATACGTTGTATTGTGTCAGTGTAGTAGAGCTCTAGCCAGCACCCTTTGTTCTGTCATTAGACAGAATTTTTGCTGCTTAATGATGACCATTGATGATTTTAAAGCCATTCTATCAACCTTGACAGACCAAAATCGTGGGCAAAAAAATATCCAAATTTGAAAAGCCTGGAAATGAAAGAATGAGGGTAATTTGTACATGACAACAGAAAAATAAATATTTTTAAATTTTATTTGTCATTATAGGAATTAAGATGACAAAAAAAATTAAACTGGCTAGAGCCCTGCATTGTAGTTTCTTCTTATCCTACATTTTATTTTTGGTAAGCTACATAAACTTTTGTTACATAAATTGCTTTACAGAACTGTTCAGGAAGGTTTGGTGATACTTAATTTTGCATATCTGTAGGAGCCAACCATACTTAAGATGTGGTGACAGACCACATATTTTCTATCAGTTCTTGAGGGCCAAGGATTTTGGAGGTACCACATATCAAATGTAGAACATATCTTAAATGATACGGTGCACATTATAACCATTATATAAGATCTAAACATAAGCATCAGGAAACAAAGAAACCATTCATTGATTGTTGGAAGTTGTGCAGTTACACACTATTTTACAAAACTATCCAAGATATGTGACTTTATTTACTGCATTCATACCCTTTACATTTCATTTGCATTTGAGATGTTGGATTCACCCTTTTTTTATCAAGTTTTATACCATAACTATACATAAGCTTATCCTTGAAACCGTAACTTCAACAGAGGGTTTACCAGTGGTCTAATAGGTTGTGTAGTTTTTACGTACACAGTATAACAGCAATAATTGAAAAATACTACTTGCATTAATTATAAATGAATACCTGTTAAACTACAGATCTTGATCAGTCACTGACGAAAGGTAGTGGATGATACTTTGTGCGGAGACTACTTTTAATATCTCCCCCACTATTTTAGTCTTGCCCCATGTTGAAAATAACGAATCAACACTCCCACAAAAATAAACACAGGTGCTCCTAGAAGTCTGCAAAGGAGGCTAGTTTGAAATCAAATAACATGGAAGACGGCCATGGCAGATAGACTGGTGTGGTCGGAAGTTGTGCATGGACTTGCCCCGTCCCTCCCCCGGGGGTCGACCGATGATTATGATGATGAGTTTGAAATATTAACCTACCTGGTCCATGTATATTTATGTTGACTTCGTAACTCTTGTGGTGGCATTTTGGTCTATCAAAGGATGGGCATTTCCTTTTACTGCCGCTTAGGCCACACCAATTTAATTTCTTGGTTAACAGATTTTTTGGTGTAAAATTGTAGCACCAGGACATCATTAGAACAGAAGGCTGGGGTGAAAACTTGCACCTGACCCTGTTCACTCCCTGAAACTGTGTGCACCGAAATACAAACTTTCCTCTGAGATTCTGTTTTCATGTTGATTTTCCAATCTAGCATTTTTTTTTAAATTCCGTTAACCAAGAAATTAAATTGGTGTTGCCTTACTGCCTAATAGAAGAATTGCCATCTACATTGTATTTCACTCCTTCTTACCACTTGTTTGAATGCATATGCATATTTCCACAATTGTTTGTTTTTCAACAGTAATATGACATTTTACAAATGGCTTGTTTTTTCATGTAAAAACATATTTATAGAAAATATGATAAATAACAAAATATAGGGCTTAACACAACTGGCTGGGATATAGTAATATTGTGACATCTGTTTCTGCAATGGTTATCGATTAAAACCTACTTCGTTTCTGAGAGTATACCTACGTGTAATAGCTAGTAGTGCTACATGGTACCAGAGAACTAGCTGGGTTAGCAACTTGTGTAAGTTTCTGGTTGTGTACAGTGAGTCAACGCCAATAATTCTGCCGTGTACATGTACCTTAAAACTGATCCATTTAAGAAACTGGTGAATTTAAAGAGATTTGCTAATAAGTGATTCCCGAGGCATGCACACTTCAGATATCAAGATGACACCTTCTTTTATGTGACAAGCAAGATCTTAAGCTCCCCTCTCACTGGACCCGCGGCACGCTGGTGGCGTCGCTGCGACCGATTGAATTTCATTGACAAAAAAACATATTTTTAAGCTTTGTGTGTTTTGTTGTCTTTTTCGTCATACTTGTACGTTTTGAATGGTATTCCCCCATTATAAAGTCAAGGGTAACACAAATCCAGTTTAGGACGCAGCTTTAGGGTACCGGACAGAATCATGAGGATTGATGGTACTGCTGCTCAATGGTAGTGATGTGTGACACCACTATTCATGTCTTGTGGTGTTTGTTTTTATATTTGGCACAAATGAGTGCCCAGTCAACTGTGGAGGTTTTGAGAAATATATGGTACAATATGGCGTTGTAATATCTTGGTAAATTTGTGCTTCGTGTGTTTTCTGATGTAGCTTAAGTGACTTTGTCATAGTTTTTTTTTTTCCATAAGTAAAACGTGGTAACGTTGCATGCATTTGGTAAATAATTTCACCACTTAGCCCCATGTCCAGAACACGAGACATGAAATCAAATCCGGACGTTCCTCTGCAGTACCAGAAAAAGCTACTAGGGAGGCCATTAAATCTATTTGTACTTTGCTTTACTTAATGATATCAATAAATATCAATTCACAGATGCTCACAGCTTCAGTTACTAAATGTATTAATTAAGTTCGCGGTGGTTTTGTGTTCACGGTTTTTGCGAAACCACCGCGGAAATATTTGTTCTGTCTTCTACCCGCCTACATGTACAGTGGGGCTTTCGGGTTATGCATCAATGCCCCGCGGGGTTTTGCGTGTACCCCCGCGGGTTTTTGCGTGTACCCCCGCGGGTTTTTGCGTGTATCCCCGCGGGTTTTTGCGTGTACCCCCGCGGGGTTTTGCGTGTACCCCCGCGGGTTTTTGCGTGTATCCCCGCGGGTTTTTGCGTGTATCCCCGCGGGGCAAAAATTGTGTCACGGAACCCGCAAGGCGGAAAACGTTGTGTGAGACCTTCAGGCCAGCGGCGCTTCCGAACTCACGGACGATCTGTTGAGCGCCGATGGAATCCCTCGCGGCCATTTGTATTTTGTGTACATCGGTCACATTTCACGGCGACAATTTTTTGGGGCCGGTGGACACTTCATTACGGAGATTTCGGTACCGGTTTATAATGAGCTTGCGTGTCCGTACCGTAATAACTGATTAGAGCGTCCATTTCACAACAGTAACGTTGGATACGGCAAGGACATTTTATGGATACAGTGAGTGATTGATCGGAAGAAGCCAGTTTCCTTTTTTTCCAAGCGGTGCGCATGAGGTTGTTGACCCCCAAAAAAGTTGGTTACGCAGCTTGCGTTGACATGAGTGTCATGAGTGCGGCGGGACGATGGTGTTTACGTTCGCGGTTCTAAAAAAGAAAGACAAATAAGAGATTGGCAATAATCAGGTATTGATCCGTTCTTGATTTTGACGCCGCAAAATCGTCATGCCAATCAGGAGATTCCAATGTAAACTTTCCCCCCTTATACGGATCAACGTAGGCTGGTAAGAGATCATATTATACTTTATAGCAGAAAAATATCAGATTTTACCGAGATCGATTTCTGTCTTGCACTTGCCGCCCAAGACGGCCATTTTATGCAGTAATGAACAACTCCCTTTAATCACCTGTAAAAACTCGCACGCCGACGAGAAAGAGTCAAACACGCCCCTGTAGATCCCAGCCTGATATTTTCGAATTTTCACAAGCATCGATACGAGCATTGTAATTTTGTATCGGTTCCATTTAAAAACAGTTTTGACAGAAATAGAATACTAGTTGATCGACCAAAGTTGGATTTTCGAATCTCAAGGTTTTAGGCTTGCGCTTGCCTGTGTCCGCCGGCTGAAACTTCAGTAATTTGACACAGGGCGCCGGCGGGTCTTCGTACACACGTGCTGACTCATGATCAATAGCGAAGAGTGTGTGTAACGATAAGTAATAAAGATAAGTAATATTAAAGAGTATCGATAAAACAGGAATGTTATTGTACCCTATGCCTAGTTGATTTAGAAAAGTAAACAACGACTCTCATCCACTGCGACAGTAGAGTCAGTCCTCCCAGCCTGGCTGTTGCTATGGTTGTGATTGACAGTACACATGTCGGTCCTCTTTTATCGGGTCGGACGGATGTCTATAATCAAAGTCAATACAGACGTGCAAAATGTTTCTATCGTGGGCTATGTGATAGTATAAGTAAGTTAGAAAAGTTCTGATCAAGGATTTTTGACTGCGAAATGAATACAAATGGCGGGAGCTACTGGAGTATATATTTATGGATAAGTTATTTACGTTGATGAAGGCTATACGCTATCAGGCCTTATGATTAATTAAGTTAATACGAATACAACAATATAGTGAATGAATAGACATCAGTAGCTACTTTTCTAAGCTATGATTCAGGTTTCCATCCGCCGGCTTCCGTGGAATTACACTGCTGGTCGTCGAGAGTGCAGCTGGGCGACCAACAAGACCTACCTGTTTCTGTCGGAGCTCTTGGGCCGTCGAGGGTGCAGCTGGGCGACCAACAAGACCTACCTGTTTCCGTCGGAGCTCTTGGGCCGTCGAGGGTGCAGCTGGGCGACCAACAAGACCTACCTGTTTCCGTCGGAGCTCTTGTGGGCCGTTCATGGTCATCGGATCGACTCAACCATTCCACAGGGAATACATTAGGCGTTTCGACGATTTTAGACGTCTTGATCACATCAAGTACAGATAGAAAGCAATGATTGCTGAAATGTTTATCATCATTTCTTGATTTCAAAATGATGGTATGAAATAGACACAAAACACAAATGTTGTTTTCCTTTCAAAGTTCCGTTGCATATCTGTTCAAACTGTGTTGGCGCTTGTACTTAACGTAACTAACATTAAACTTCTACTATGTAAACTTTCTAACATGTTTGACAACTGTTATGGGTTGTTGAAGGATGTTTCCTCTTCACTTGTGCTTGGTTTGTCGTCAACAACACAATGTCATGTACATTGTACACACTACGTCACAGCATATACAGGGGTGACGGAAGGTAAGTTTATACCAGGATCATCGATCATCATTGGGCAGCTACTGTTCCGGGAGTGGGACATTTTTGCGACTGGTGAGACAACAGCCAAGGCGCTGCTAGAGGTATGCTCCAAAATCTTTGGACCCTTCGGGTACTAGCTCGACCAAGTTTATAACATCCTTGGTTCAACATTTCAGTTGTAACTAATTGCTCATTTTTGGTAAGTTACTACAGAAGTAACATTAGCTTTTAGTCGTGATTAGTTTGGTTTGATAATTACGACAGACGGTAGGTTACTTAACGTATGTTAGTAATAATTCAAAGAACATGAACGTGTTAGTGAATAGCTGTTAGTTTGATGTTGGAATAGTTCCGTTTATAATAAACAGTCAAAGTCAAAAACCATGAAAAAAGACAATTCCACACAAAATAACTGGTAAAATAGTTCGGCGATGGTCCAATTCGGCGAATAGTATCACACAGTTAAAAGCGTGCCTCCAAACTTCCGGGGAAATTTTATCTGAAAAAGAAAACAATAACTAAAAATTAAAGCATTTCAATATAGTACGGGATTCATACGACAATATTACCACATATACTAGTACTCAGATCGCGTGGATCATTTACACCCACACCAAGATAAATTTCGATTTCTCCGAAACTGTTTATAGAATATACTAGAACAAACAATGAAAAAATAAGTACATGTCAACACAGGGCGGAGAAGAAAAAAAAACAACGTTCAGAATGCTATTACAATCAGCGCGGTCCGCTTCTTTGAAAACATGCCGTCAAAGAAACCGCGCCTCGCCGCCCATGTGTCAATCAAACTGAGCCGTGCACGAATCCACCTGGGGTCTGGACCAGACCAGTTCAAGTTACAAATTCGGGAGGTTCAATTTTTGCTACAAATTATTCCACTGGTATCTGAACAAGTTACATACTCAGTACACGCGTAAAAAGACCATCATATCTATCTATTTCCGACCGCAATGATGCAGATTTCATGTTTGCACTAGAAATCCTTAATTCGACAACATGACGCCAACATGACAAAGGAACATGCCCCATGCCATGGTGTTTGCGCGTCGTGCGTCAAACTTTAGGAACCTCTAAATTTGCATAAACAGGTCACGTTCCAGTTTTCAATGCGGAAGCGGGTTCCCACGATAGCGGTGCGGAGCTTCAAGCTCGAACACAGCCCGAAGGAAGATAACTGCAGGTCGACGCTTGTCAAATAGACATGCCTCTCCCGTGCCGTGTGCCTTGTGTACCTGGTAGTGGGACCTCCAGGACTTTGCACGACTACAGGAGCCGTACGGGTCATTCCCTGACGATCATTCCGATAGCATTTTGTTCGGAGCTCGAATTTGTTATTGTTATGCTAAGATAGTTTATCTTTGCCGGAAGATTACCAGACAAACACAAATTATTCTATTTACAGTAGCGTCTACAATGATTAATCGTACACTCTTCATTATGAGTACAAGTACATACGGTAATACCGCTACCATGTGATGCCATTTTCTTCGGGTGGCCCTGACGCTAGCCGCGGCAGCGAGGCGTCCGCGTCGCATCATCGGACACATCATGATTTGCGGTGTTAAAAAATTATGCATTTTTTATGAAATATAAAAAAATACATCTTGGTGGAATGACGCCACTAGTGTTTATTTGTTCTGTTTTTATACCGTATGTGCTGCAGAGTCGGCTGTCTCTAAGTGTTGCCAATTTGCTCTAGAGTCCGCTCGTGAAAATTGTTGCAAAATCTACCCGAAACAACGTGGTACAAAGCAGCGCCGGTGCGCGGTGCGTTCTAGATTGAAGGTCTCACACTGCAGATCGGGCTGCGGGACAGACCGACGGCCCGCGGGGATACACGCAAAACCCCGCGGGTGTACACGCAAAAACCCGCGGGGGTACACGCAAAACCCCGCGGGGGTACACGCAAAAACCCGCGGGGGTACACGCAAAAACCCGCGGGTGTAACGTTACACGCAAAAACCCGCGGGGGTACACGCAGAAACCCGCGGGGATACACGCGGGGTTTGATGCATAACCCGAAGACCCCACTGTATACCCCCCTTATCTAAGCGCTACATGTAACGTTGGTTAACATAAATTCACGGGGTATATAAATTCGCCATTTTTAGAAACGGTGTGTTTTAGGGATATGTGCTAGATGCAAAATCAGTTATAACGCCAGCAATGCAATCCGGATAGACTAACGTATTCAGAACACTGGCTGAAAAGCTTCGATAACCATGCATTAAAAGTTGGCGACGTCAAAAACTCTCCGTCCCTTATTGACAGAGTCCGGGGGCTTCGTGGGAGAATCACACTACACGGTTGTTCTTTGGTTTATAAGACAAATGTCACATCCGCTTCCTGCTAAACACAATTATTTACAAGACAATTTATTACAATCTCTTTTGCTAACCTGCAACTGGATTCTAAGTGTGATCAATCATCAAAACTCCTCTTTGTTGCTACAACCTACGGCACGTGTACTTTCCCGCCACCATAGTATTACCCAGCATCTTGTTGTCAAGCAGACGACAAAGGTTGTGAGGAACACTTTTTTGTCTAAATGTTGTGTGTGATAGTGGACCGAGGACGATATTTTCCTCAAAGTTTGCTCCTAACACAACAAGGAACACATGGGCATAGTAGTATTACCATTGCTACGGCATCCAGCTAACTTGCCGTGAATAATGTACACGTTGCCATGACGGTGGATGTCGACTTTGAGTGACGTTCTACCGACTCAACAAACGGGACGTTACCGAAGGCCTGATGTGTGTGGTACGACCGTTTTGTCTTGTGTTTTTATTTTTCTTTGGTCACGTTTATAATGACCTTGGTACTCTCTCCAAATCAAGATGAGCACAACAGCTGCTGTATAAAAGCTTATTAGCGGCATATATTAATGACGAATCTTCTCTCCCGGAATAATGTTCGCACCTGTCCAAGAGCACTGTCATTCTGCGTGCGGCGGAAGGTAGTTTCAAGTTGAAATATTATGGTGTCAGCACGACTAGAGAGAAAATCTAACATATATAGCATAAGTGCAAAGGTAATACACGATACTGACAGAATAACAGAAAAAAGGATGGTTTACTGTTCTGCCAGATTGATTTCAATCAACCATTATCGGAAAAATGGCGAATTTATGTTAACCAACGTTACATGTACATACTGTACATTGAATACATTGAACGGTATTATGACGCGTGTTGGAGGCACCTGTTACAGCGCTGAAGACGCAAGAATACAAACAATGCACAATAAGAACACAGACCCGATCTTCAATCATTGAATACATATTCGTTAAGAATTTAAAGTCAAGTCAAAGCCTTTATTCATTCCTCGGGAACATAATGTGACAATTGATTACGCCAGCACTGCCGAAAGTGACTGTTCTCTCTGTAGCACCCTTTCTAAGTCGATAGTAGGTGGTATCCGACTGGCTGTCCGTAAAGGCGAGGGTTACCATTGTTGTAACATCATATGGCTATAGCGCTATCGCGAACTCCAAACCACCAGGAATGCTCCATTTTCTCCTTACAGTGAAATTGAATAATGCATTGCGAACTCAAATGCATTTACAGAATGCTGTCCACAAACAAATTTAAACGGCACCACAAACGGCTCCGAGTCGTCCGACATCACCCCCTAAAAAAAAACCTTAGCGAAAATAACAAAAAGATCAGACAGGTTCTATGTCAGGTACGATGACTACATGTACGATGCATGTGCGAAAATAACCAAGAAGGTTGTATATATAAAACCTCCTTGAAATAACTAAATGACTCAGGTTTTACTGCTATCTGCAATACAATAGTCATTTTTTTCTTCGGTCTTTCATGTTCTCGCAAACGCACTACCAGCGTGTAGAATTCACAACTTTCGTGCATGAACAACTTGAGATCCACCGATTATTTTGTAATCTCTAGATATCAAGGTGGTTTCTCGTGCCATCTTTTCTACGTCGTCCAAGAATGCCTCGTGCTTGGCTTGGGGAATGTAGTGAAGGTGCGGGAAAACTGCACGGAACGTTTCCCTCAGCTTTTCCCTAGACTCGAACGGCTGCTGGTGTTCTTTGACATTACAGGAGATGATCTGAAAACCGCAATCTTCAAGAAGGCGGCTGTGTTGGTTCACGAGGTCACTGAAAGGCCACGGAAACAAGTTGGGCACGAAATCTTTCAAGTAGATTTTCCACTTGGGATGCGCTGCCATGTTCAAGTGAGTTCGGATTATCTTGCTTTTGTCAGTGCTGAAGGTCATCAAGATTTCTCCGCCAGGCTTCAGACAGTAATGTAGCTTTTTTAGTGCTGCAGCCTTTTCCTGGACCCAGTGTAGCACTGAGAGAGACACTACCTTGCTGAAAGCACCTTGCCACTCTTTCTTGAGGGTGGTTACGTCAGAGACATCAGCTACGTGGTATAGAATGTTAGTGGAGGAGTTGTACTGACTGGCATAGCTGCAGAAACAAAGCAGGACAAAATCGGATATATATCCACAAACCCGCATTACTAATCCATCGAAATGCTAAAGTTTGAAAAAGTAGCATTGGAACATAATTTCGATATTTTGTGACTCTTTTGTGGAGCTAAATATGGAGACAAAAAACATGACAAAGTAGAAATCCCGACAAAAACGCCTAAAAACACGTCAAAAACCAACCGGAACCCCTCCTCTGCTTGGAGAGTAACAATTACCTGACGAAGTCAGGTGACGCATCAAAGCCCACCACAGAAGCGATCCCTGGCTGTTGGGAGATGTACTTGCAGATCTCCCCCGTGCCACACCCTGCGTCCAAGACCGTGTCGCCTTCCTCCCACTTCATGCACTGCTGCAGCACCTCAACTCCTAAACTGTGCTGGACGGAACTATTCTGGGAATAGTGCTCCGGCTTCGTTGTGTCCATTGTCTCTGTTAAGACAAGATAGACTATAAATCCATGACCTCACGCAAAACAATTTCGAGTGACGTATTATGGATGTTCTCCATTGATTCTGTAAATTAGGACCTTATTTGCATAGATTGTCTCAGTTGATCATCTAGAAGGCTATTATAGCATGTCCTCATAAATTATGTAAATGAGGCCCTGTTTTGCATGATTCATGTCTAATAAATGTTTACCTTCACTTAGCTTTGTAATGCCACAAGTATGAAATACCCAGCATTTACCACTAATGCATTATAATGTTTTCTCGTTGATTATGCACATGAGGTCGTCATTTGCATATTTGATCTTTCTCAGTTACCTGTCATATGTTTGTGAGTCCTATCATGTGGTTCTGTGGATTCGTCATCTTTCCTCATTTAATTGTAAAAATTTGATCCGAATTTGCATAATTATATTCAATTACGTAAATCATCACTTAAGCTCTCTACATACCAAAATCATGACGATCCATTCACTCATTCTTTCGTTATTCTCTTTCAAAATCTGAAACAAAACCGCCCCGGCAAAAAATACTGCTTGGTGGCCCAAATCTATATCACTTACTCTGCCTCGAGAGCTATCATCCACTCAAAAATTATGACTACACCATGTCTCATCGCTAAGGCCCGGGTTCGATTCCCGGTTTGGGAACCACTGAAACGCACGAGGCGAGTAGCACTGTCTCCTGGCTTCCTGGAATCGAACCCGGACCGTCAGTGCAGAAACCAGCGCACTCATGCCTTCTCACTGAACGGCGGCACGTTGGCGGCAAATCATGACGCCAATTTTCCCATGCGGTCTCACTGACGTGCGGCACACTTGCGTTTGAAGCCGAGATAAGTAGGTTATTGGATATCGCATTTCGCCACTGAATCAAAAGCCAATATATAAATTATCAAAATGCATCAAAAATATATTTGGAGTGACAAAGGGATGTTCACTAATGACACTTGGCTCAACATACATGTAGGTATATTTAAACATATTATGAAATATAGGCATAGGATTAGAAGCCTCTGACAGTAACAGAAATGATTAAAACGAACGATATACCAAATTACACTCTATTATATGTTTTGAACCACGTATGTGACAATTTATATATGATTGTAGACTTATGCAACAAACAAACCTTGAAACAGACATTTGACTACCCTGGAATCCAGAGCAATTATACCGAGCGACCTTCACCGGCCCGTGCCCGGAGCTTCCTTGGGACCTACCCTCCCCCTGGCCCGACAACGTACCCCGCCCCACTTCCCGCTAGCCAACACAAGATCCGCTCTGGTATTATACCGGCTGCGGATCTTGTTTGGTTTAATAGCGGGAAGTGGGGCGGGGCAGATCTTCGGGGAAGCGGAAGGATAGGCCCCGAGGAAGGTCCGGGCGCGGGCCGGTACATATGCTCTGGATTCCAGGGTAACATTTGACTTCAACAGAATAAATGTGGCTATTTGGGGACCCATGTCGACTATTGACCCCCAATAGGGGGCCAATATTTTAGTCTAGTTCGCGAAACCATGGTGGCATTTGACCATTTGCGTTTTTTTAACTGTCGCCATTTCAAGCGCTAGCGGTACATTGGCGGCAATAAGAAGGCGCTAGAGCGGGACGCTGGCGTTTGTGCACGGCACTTTAGTGGTAGCCTTTCACATTAAGCTGCCATCACCGCGCCACAGTACAGTGAGATAGGGGCTTAACCACTAGGCTCAGGTCAGAACCAGTTAGACTGGTTAGTAATAATGGCACTTAAAACACACTCTTACAACGTTAGACACCGAGGTTACAGCACCGAGGAGGTTATAGGCTACACCAGGGACTTTCATTACCACAAGTACTGAACTAACTTTTTGACTGCTACCTATAAACATCATAACAAATACAGCCGTTTTGACTGCTGCCTAACAACATAAAAAATACTTACCTCAACACAGTTTCCTTGGGTTGAAGTCTTCGCAAAGCGCCACGTAGTAGTGCCGGCTGACACTGGCCTATTTGCATCCGGTATAGGCTCTGAGTCTTTTTTTACTATTCCGTGGGGACCATAGGGTTCGCCTAGATACTAGACGCCCCCAGCACAAGGCGATACCTATCCTGTCGGCTGGGAGCATAAAAAGACCCGCTCCATGAGCGCAGGGCGAGAGATAATTTCGGGGCACTACAGGTACAAATTCTAACTGGTGGGGGGTGCATGTTGCTCCCCCTGTTACATTGTGGTTCAATCGACACTTACTGACCAGTCTGACTGGTCCAGACCTTTCAGACCTGGTTGTTTACGGACGGGATTGGTGTCGCCTCGCGTTGGGTATCTCACATCCAGGTAATGATAAGGCACGCTTCCTTACTTAGATATTTGGCATGTCAGGAGGAACAAGTGTAAATGCAATATATTCACGTGAATACATTGTCTACTGATAGTTTTAGGAATATTGTTAAAAAAGGCAATTGGCCATGGCGTCACAGGGATGAGAGAGGGGTCAACGCTGGTTCTTGGTGTGGCAAGAGGCTACGTCTGGGTATATGTGAAAAGAAAGCAAAATTGATATTTCGTATTTCATTCTCAATGCTATTTTTACCATCGAGGCTAGTGACAAGCTCATTTGCATAATTTATACAGAAACTTGTATTTCTCTTACGGTAAGTGCTACGGATGTCATATTTGAGGTGTAGGTACCTTTATGAAAGGTGGATACTTAGACTTAGATCCTCCCGTGCCAAGTGGCACATCGGGCAGCAAGCTTCCTCCATTCAGTGCGGTTTTGGGCCAGGACTTCTGATCCTTTCATGGTTATCCCCAGGTGGTCAAGGTCCTTTTGTAGCATGTGTCTCCATGTAAGTTTGGGTCTTCCCCTTTTTCTTTTTCCTTTGTCGGGTTTCCATTTTAGCTCCATTTTGCGTGTCGTTCCACAGGCATTCTAAACAAATGACCTGTATATTTGACTCTTCTTTCCGCGATGGTGGTACTAAGGGGTTTGGTCCCACTCCTGTTGTAAACTTCTTCATTTTTTAAATTCTATCTTTATAAAGGTGGATACACCTGGATGTAAATCATGCTAATGAGAACCTCATTTGCATATTGTATGCAGAAACGTGTATTTCCCTTACGGTAAATCCTACGGATGCCACATTTAAGGTGTAGGTACCTTTAGGAAAAGTGAATACACCTGAGTGTGCATTATGCCTCATTTGCATAGGTTATTCAGAAAGTTGTATTTCACTTACGGTAAATACTATGGATGTCATATTTAATATGTAGGTACCTTTAGGAAAGGTGAATACACCTGGATGCGGGTTATGCTAATGAAGACCTCATTTTCATAATGTATGCAGAAACATGTATTTTCCCTCACGGTAAATGCTATGGATTTCATATTTGAGGTGTAGGTACCTTTAGGAAAGGTGAATACGCCTGGATTAGTTATGCTAATGAGGACCTTATTTGCATAATTTATGCAGGAACGTACATTTCCCGTATGGATAATGCTACGAATGTCATGTTGGAGGTGTAGGTATCTTTTGGGGAAGTTAAATACATTCTGCTAATGAGGACCTTATTTGCATAATTGATGCAGAAAATTCCTATGTCTTTTTTGACCAATGGTAGAGATTTTCTATTAAAAACATAGGTAGCTTTAAGGTTCCGGGTCGGAGTTCGAATCTGACCGGGGGTTTGGTCTCGACCCGGTAATCTGCCGGAAGTGCGTGGTCGTCACCCTGATTTCTGCCCGAGATTGCTTGGTGATGGTTTTAGCTGTGCATAAATATTTCGAATCTTCTGAAAAGCCCGTGAGTTGTATTATTTTTGGGCGCGGTGCAGTTGGTTCGCTATCGAAGCCTTTTTTGTATTAGTCCGCGGCAACGATGATGCGGTTTTCTCGCCTGATGACCCAAATAGCATCGTTTTTAATGCATTTTCACCAAATTTGCGTCATCGGAGATTGCGAAATAGTTATCACATGACTTTTTTTATTTTCTTCATTTTTTAGAGACACTATTTACTAAGCTTTCTCAGCATATATGCCGTGACCCCAGGAAAACTCGTTTTTTCCGAGCAGGTTCGATCAAAAAAGTTTTTAAAAATGCTAGTTTTCGGGTGCAAAATTTACATTTTACTATGGTTTCTACCCAAAATAAAGGGACAACGGACAATACCGATGAATACATCGGAAAACAGCAGAAAACCGCTTTTCGACCATGTGATTACATTTTCCGTCCTACTTTTCTTTGCGGAATTGTAGCCCGTCGACCTGAGGGTGTCGGCCTACATACGAAATCGCAAAAAAAAACTCCGGTCCGAGTCCTTAAGAATGGTGAAAACAATGGAATGTGTTTTATGCTAATGAGGACCTTATTAAAGCTTCATTTATTAATGAGAGGGAAATATCCCTTATTTTCTCGAAAATGTTGCCTTTCTAGTTTCATTGTATCTTAACATATTTTCTCTGGACAGCCCCATACTTCTTGCGCTATTAACGGATTATTCTCTCAGCCTTTTTTCTTGGACTCCTGGCTTTTTCTTGCCAATGCTTTTAAGAAGTAATAGAAGGCCTGTGCAGATATAGACAGTGAACACTTGATGTCTTTTTTGTTTCCCCCCTCTGAATTTAGGACTTGCTGGCTTGAGAATACAGAGACCATTGAATGATCATCAAAAACAACTGCTACATCAACACCGCAACATCATGGACACAGGTGATATTGTCATAAGAAATCTTCGTCAAGAGGAATCCAACGAGATTCGAGAAATGCTTATTTCTGGAATTTTTACAGGAGTATTGACTCTCCGCAATGCATTTAGGCTGACCAGGAACTCTGAAAACTGTGTATGGATGGCAATTCTTTCAGTATTCCTCTACATCCTTACAAAATCTGTGATTTGGGCCGCTCTAGTGCCTCTAATATTGGCCTTCCTGACATCCTTTGTTTGTCTATGGAGTGCATTTCAGCAGCTCATATCTCATTCGCAGTTAGAGCTACAAAACGTACATGCATGGTACAACAACACAAAACCTAACAGCAAATTCTGGGTGGCAGTCTACCGTCAAAATGTCATCGGCTCGGTTGCCCTGCATAGGGCGTCCGAGACGGTGGCCGAGCTAAAACGGATGAGCGTACTCCCCATGTATCGACGACAAGGAGTTGGAACTTTACTACTGAAACATCTTGAACAACACTGTAAGTCTGCTGGTATTCGGAAGATTTTCATGACCACTGACGAGCTCGGGTCCGGAGTGCATCTATACCAAAAACACGGCTACGTGATTACTTCAACGTTTAACCGAAGGATCTTACCACTTCCAGGAGCCTTGAAAACAGAGTGGAGGCTATCAAAGAAACTTCAGTGAGAATGTCGGAAAGGGAACAATTTGCTTTATTCATTGCACTGTATGCATATATTGCTCATAACGAACCAAACTTCCAGTTCCACTATGTTATTCCTTTGTTAACGACGATTTTAAATTTCACATTAACTATACAAAGTATGCCTTAATTACCACCGGAAAAAATGAGTTTTTTCTCTCTCTCTCTCTCTCTCTCTCTCTCTCTCTCTCTCTCTCTCTCTCTCTCTCTCTCTCTCTCTCTCTCTCTCTCTCTCTCTCTCTCTCTCTCTCTCTCTCTCTCTCTCTCTCTCTCTCCCTCTCTCTCTCTCTCTCTCTCTCTCTCATGATATTTGGTATGTGGGAAGTGTTGGGAAGACGATGGTCAATGTCATTTTCTAACCCCTGTTGTGTGCCCTTGGTACTGCAGCAGGACTTTTGGTCTTTGTATATTTTGTCCTGGCCATGCTATGATCTTAATTTTGGTGGCAGATAGCTTTTGGTGTCAGGAAGAAGTGTAGGTTTTGGCCCCCTACCTCTCACTCATCTCCGCCGCTTTTCAACCTCAACTTCGATTACCCCCAAATAACCCCGCTAGGGGCAAAGTAGGGAGGGGGGGGGGGGGGGGGGGGGGAGGTCCCAGGCTTAGGCGGCCAGGCCTCCAGCCTGGCGCGGAAAGACTCAACGGTGGGAGCCGTAACAACCGAGCCAGGCAGGGCGTTCCACTCGGGTATGGTGCGGGGGAAGAATGAATGTTTGTAAGAGTCTGTCCGGGCGTAAAGTGGTTGACATTTGAGCGTGTGGCTCCCCCGGGTGCGCCCCTGAGCTGGTTTCAGTAGACTATCTGTGTTAATTATCTTCGCCGAGTACTATAGTACTCGGGGTAGATTATGTTTTCGGTTGAGCCAGCTGTTTGGTGGGTCTGTATGTATGTCAAGAGCATAACTCAAGAAACCTTTGATGAATCTTTATAATTTTTGTTAGGTGTGTAGTGGTTGTGCAAAGGAAGGTCAAGTTCAAAAATGGTTTACCTTGCGTTTTTCAACAGTACTGCAGCGGACTTTTAATTTTTTTGCGTTTGTATGTAGGCGAAAAAAGTGACGGAAACGTTGATGGATCTTCATGATTTTTTGCAGGTGTGTAGATGTTGTGGAAACAGAGATCAAGTTCAAAAATGGTTCTCCTGGCATTTTCCGTCGGTACTGCAGCGGGCTTTGTGTGGACGTGTAATTCTTGTGGACAACATAACTCAAGAAGCTGTTGATGGATCTGGATGATATTTAGTGGATGGGTAGGGTTTACGAAAAGGAAGGTCAAGTTCGATAATGGGCCTTCTAGCGAGTACTGCAGTGGAGCTTCAAAATTTAGTGGCATATTTTCTGAAAGTGCTATGGTCATTCTATTTGTGTGGTAGATAGTTCATGCCACAAGAAGTAAGTTCTGTAAGTTTGGGCCCCCTAGCGGCTTGTTTTGAACTGCAGTGGGTGTTTTTGTTTTGACATTCGGACACGTATTACTTGAGAAGGGGTGAAGAGATTGTCGTGAAGTTTTGTATGTAGAGAGCTCAGATGGTGCTTTACACAATGGATGTGTAATTAAAGAAAACAGGAGCTAATCTGCATAATTAGTAAGGATAATTGTAAATTCATTACATTCCATAATGGGGCGTGTGACAGTGTTCCCGAAACAGGCCAGCAGAAGGCCTTGCCTAGAAGTGTAAATAACAGATGGTGTACATAAATAAACAAATGGGGCAGTCTCACTACAATTCAAACAGATGTGTGGGTCCGGTTTTTTTAAAGTGTCCAGTTTCTGCATTTTTGTCAAACACGCGGTTGGAGACATAACGGAAAGGGAACAAAATAGAAAGCCTTACAAAACACCTAAAAACAAGTGAATAACCAGCCGGACCAACTCCTCTGCTCAGAGAGTACACTGCTAGGTATTACCTAGCACCGTATGGATAAGTAACATGTACTATGTCTTGCAAAATGTGTACGATATGGAATAATGATTTATTCTATTCATATATATTGACTGTACCATCTAATTATAACTTTCAATTCTTTTGATGACCAGTTATAACATATATCAGCACACTATACACATATACTAGTCCTGTACCACCAAATGAGTTTTATCCCTATCTAGACTGGACTCATTCTCCCCCCCCCCCCCCCCCCCCCATCATAACTTTCAAACGGTATGGTGTATGATCAAGTTTGCAGGGGTGATAAGCATGTAAATGTTAATCACTCTCCACAATAAGCCTTGATTATTTGGCGAAGATAATGTGTTCGTGGAACTCTAGTATTGATGTAGTTATTGACTAGCTTATAGAACAAGGTGAGGCGGGTGTTAACGTTCCTCCTCCTTTCAGAGAGAAGGGTCCACTGCAGGTCATTGAGCATTTGTGTCACGCTGCTAGTCTGCCGGTAGTCATTCAGAGTCACTCGGGCGGCCCTGCGCTGGACGGCCTCCACCGCCTGTATCCCTTTGGTGGTGTACGGGTCCCAGACGGTGGCACTATATTCCAAGTGGGGTCGCACCCGCGCTTTGTAACAAGTGGCCTTGACCCTAGATGGACAATGGGTCAAATTGCGCCGAATGACCCCTAGTAGCCTACCGGCTTTGCTAGTGGCGTAGTTGATATGGTTGTCCCACCGCAGATCGTCGGACAGTTGTACTCTAAGATAGGGGTGGGACTTGACACCGGTGAGGGCTTCTCCACTTAGGGAGTACTGGGTTAGAATGGGGTGCTTTTTGCGGGTGATATGGTCTGGATGTGGCATTTAGAGGGATTGAACGACATAAGCCAACGCCAGTTTTGCCAATATCTGTTAGCGCATCAAGATCAGACTGTAGACCTTGTGCGTCAGAAGGCGTGCTGATAGTTCGATAAATCAAGCAATCGTCGGCAAATAATCGAACGTGCGAATCTACGGAGCTGGGGAGGTCGTTAATACAGGGTTAATGACCCGCCCTGAGGTCTATACGATGTGATAAGGCATGGTCGTTCCTATAACAACCGAATAAAGTGCCGAGGTCGCGAAGTGACCGAGGCACTTTATGAGGTGGTTGTAGGAACGACCATGCCTTATCACACCGTATAGACCGAAGGAAAGCGGGTCATTAACGTTATCAATATATAGCCATTGTCCACGTCATGCTAGTAGTTAGTAGTAACGTTACTGTGTGCAGTATTTATGTTTACCTTCACAGAAGTAAACATATTGTTTTTGCTACGTTTCCTCCTCTTTTTCCTCTTCGTCTTCTCCGCACAAATAAAAAACATGAATATCTCCAAAACTAGAGCTTGGAATATCTCGAAATCCAGCAAGCTGGTAGGCCTGTACATACGACACTGCACCATGGTCGTTTTGTCCCATACAAATGCAAACAAGAGCTTTTAAAAAAAGCTGGCGTTTCGGCTACGTTTATGAGTGTGAATTGTCTTTTCCCTTTACTTGAAGTAAAATCTGCCAGAGGAAGTCACTCAAGGGCTGTTCAGTCTATAAGAAAAATTGTCATTTTGGGAAATGAGTACTGTTTTAATAGAGAAAGGCAGATTGGGGAAAGCAATTTTGAAGTTACGTCACTTAACTTAAGTGCTTTTGAAAAAGCTGGTCTTGGCCTACAACTTGTACTTATTTGTAAAATGTACAATAGGCTCATTATAAAAGCTATCAATGTAATTATGTACATGGCACGCAATAAAACATAAAATTTGAAAAAGCACCATTGAATCATCAGCACTATGGTAATTAAGTGAAATAGAAGTTCATAACAGCTAAGGTTCTATCTAAAATGACTACCAAATGTCAAAGAAATCAACAGCTACCTCATCCGTATTATTCTGGTTTCCGCATTTACAACATTTCTTCCTTATTTTCCTGGGTAATTTTGCTAAAATTCATGAAAATTCCCATAGTTTTGTGCCGAGCGGTGCCACTTTCCACGTCCGTATTGTCTGAATGAAGTCGATACTGAACAATGGAGCATTTGCTTCTGTAACAAAGGATCGCTGTTTTGCAAACAGCATCAAGAGCCTCTGTTTACATCGGGGATAGAAGTTTAGTGGCGAGTGTTTTGCAAGAATCATCTTACCGCGCATAGGAGCCGCTGCACGGTATTTTCCATTACAATGAACAGAAAAATTCGAATGCCGGGTTTGGAATCTATGAAGTCCTGTTCATAAGACAAAGGCCTTGTATATATGAAATGAATATTTAAAAATAACAAATATTAAATATTTATTTATTTATTAATGAAAAAATGATATTCATAAATATGATATTGATAGATTAATATAATATCAATATATATTTTGATATTCAATATCTAAAAAGAAAAAAAATCCATGCACGGACACGAACCCGGATCTTCTGGGTCCGAAGTGCTTCGCGTTGCCAGATGGGCTAAGCTGCGGTACGTAACCCGTCACCCTGTACGTAATGCTATAACCTCACTATATGATATCATTTATGCCGATTTTTGGTCGTTTTCTTGACGAAATCATTTTTTTTCTTCTGCAATCTTGTGGAATAGATGTAATATGGTCATTTTTCAGGATATCAAAGTCCGAAACCACAATGCAATGATATTTCCGAACAGTTGTAGCAGTTACATGCGGTCGCCCTCCTGTGTGTCATGCAAATGTAGCCTGCCTGCCTTTTCTTGCTCCCTTGCCATATAAGGCAACGGCTATACAAGGATTTGGGAACGTATTGCCATATAAGGTCTTCTGGTGTGCGACACAGTGTTGAACCAAACAGCATGCAAGCATGCATCGAGCATGCATCGAAGGTAAAAGCCAGGACATTGCGTTCCGGCGCGAAGGCGCCGAAACGCAAAAAATGGTTTTATGCGGCAAAAACTGGTGAAAAAACTAGCATTTTAAGCACTAAATGGAACTTAAGAATCTTAATAGAATGCCAAACGAAGTTTAGAAGGCTGTTCGAACTAGGATCCGTGGCCGCGGGGTGAATGGAACACGCTCGACGGTCAAACTCGTAGAACACAACTTCCAAATGAGTTGGTCATCCGCGGTTACCCGCGGTCATACTGTAAATACAGGCTAACTCCCAGGGTACATGTGCAGCTACCCATGCATATCTCTGCAACAATTTTAAACCCTTACCGGACTATGGACCTTACCGGACTATGGATCCCCCCGTTAATAGAACATTTTTAATGGAGACAAAACAAGTAATATTGAATCATTTGTACCGAGGGCGTTTTATTTTAAAAAAGTTAGCGTGTTTAGGCAGTCAGGAAGTACAGAAAAGTTCATATGACTCTACAGGAGTCACTTACGTTATAATATTAAAATTTTCATATAATAAAATAAAATATTGAAAACAAACTACACATCAATATATTGTTGATATTTTTGATGTAACAAAACTGCTATACATGAAAAAATGACGTAAGTCAGACGTTTTGTACTAGAAAGAATTTTGTTTTTCCCCCTTATAGTAATAGGATGTTCCAAAGAAATGATTTGCATAATCGGAACGTTTTATTTTCGTCTTGGGTGAACACAACCAAGTTGAACGACATTTTAAGGCAAAAAAATAGTCTTTAACCCAGCAATATACGGATAGCAAAAATTAAAAACACCAATTTACAATAAATAATTGTGTACACAGGAACATAGGACCAACTACGACACTATTTTTAGGATCCTTTTGGTATTTCTCTCCCTTCATGTCAGACAATGGTATCGACCGTTCCAAATATGGTTGTGGTTCGAATCGTCCGATCATCATCATTCCATCGTCCGACTCGACAAAATTTGAGAGTTGAAACAACTTTCAACTCCAAATGTTCCAACTCGAAAACCAAAATTTTCAACTCCAACATCGGCGAATTTTGGGCTTCATTTCTTCAAAGTTGAGTCGGGTCAGAGGCACTGCTGTCCATTATTTCTCGTCAGGGAACATAAAGTCATTCAAGGTGAGTGTAACTTATAAAGCTCGATGTTTCATTTTCCCGCCATTTGTTATGACAGAACCTCCTTGGACAGAGTCAGAGAACTGATCGAAATGTTGAGATCGAGCTTGCGTCGGATGAATTTTCTTCATTATAGTATTCAAAGTTTCAGATTTCTTAACCTGCTAATTTTTATGTCAGGGTCTTGAGTAATTTCTGAAGATCTAGCAAGTACAAATTATGTCCTTGGATCGTAGAACAGAGACATTTTGGTAAAAGAACTGGGTTCGATATTCGAATTTTCGAGGGTTCGAATATATTGTATGCAAGTGTCTTTTTTTGTGGTTTACCATCCATTCAATAATCCATTGGTCTTGCTATGAAGAGTAAAAGACTGTCTCACTTTTTAACCATTTTCCGAGATAATTACCAGGCAGTATATGTTTATACAGAGTGATTACAATGTTATTTGATAAGATCATGCGGTATTATTCCCAAGATTATCCTGTCACTAGTGCAAGAAAATTCTTATGGACAGGAAAATTGACATTGTCAATAACTTCCTGAGAAATCTTTCTGACCGGAACATCTTGGCAATTGCTTGTAAGTTTTTTTTGGGCTCAAAATACTGGGTGCATGTTCAATTTTGTGTACCAGGGTGCAAAATACTTTTTTGAGCCAGGTTGCCCATGTTGCAACCTAGGGCAAATGCTAGGTTGCACATCCACATTTCAGGTTGCTCCAGCAACATTCACCGATTTCTTCAAATTAAGCTTGTATGTATCGTACAATATTTAGTCTACTAATATTTCAAAATATAAATTAGATAGTATTTTGTTCCCATTGACCTAACAACATCTTGTTTAGCAGAGGGCAGTGTGTTTTCGTCTTTTTCAGCTCAAATTCCACGATCTATGAAGGGTTTTGGATGGTTTGAAACGAAAAAGGGTTGATTTCTTTATTTCAATTGAAGATTTACCGAATTTTATGAGAGTGACACTGTGTTTTTGTGAGTTTCCAGGGCTCCGATTGAGATCTTTGGCTCAAAATATAAGGTTGCACACTGCGCTACCTGGGTTTGGAATTAACTTGCACCAACCGAAATCTTGTTGCACTGTGCAACGTGCAACCAGGTATTTCGCACCCTGTGTGCCCAATTTTTATTATCATTTAGGGGATTAGGTACAGGTGGCTGTAATGAGGTATAAATTTTCACTCCTTTACTAGTAGGTAATTTTTGTTTACCAGGCTGAGGACCATTCAGAGGAAACGTATTCCAATTTGACAAAACTTTTCAATATGGAAATGTGTGCACAATTTTAATGTCAAGCCTTCATTCCATAGCTGACCTGTGGCAAGCAGGATGGGGGTTGACTTGGCCACATACAGGGCGCTGATAGGCTGCTTCAGCAACCCTGGATATGACTCACTGCACTGTTGGGCAGAGGCGTCATGTTTGCTAGTGTGGCTGGTGATGTCACAACTAATGCTGAAGCTAGCAGGGGATGTGGAGGAGAATCCTGGACCCAAGGAAAGGTGAAAATCAGAAATCAGCTTTTTCCTGTTATCAGAAATTAGAGCTCTTTATCCTGTTAGAGTACTTTGCAATATATTGGTTCATATGTTACAAGATGAATTTTGAACATTATCGTTAAGATGAATCTTTTAACATTATCGTTATCAAATATGTTCAGTGATTTGCAATTTGTTGGGATCAGTACCTCTTGGATATTGGAACCGATTGTCTCTGTCATGTTGAAAGTGAAGATAAGACTGCCTGTTCAAAAATACGTTTTTTTAAAATCCCCTGGGTGGTCTTTTGGGTCAATTTTGACTACTGTATCCATGTTAAACATCAATTTAACTTATGTACAATGTTCATTTTAGTAGGTGTGAATTGCTTTTGGATGGCAGAAGTCCTCCACAAGATCCAGGACTTTGAGTTTGTAGATTCTCAATTATCACGCTTCTTAATAAGTGTACACTCGTGCATTGCAACCAATGTTATTACCATCTAATTTTTCCATTCTAGGAAGGCATCAAAGGGAAACGAAGGCCAGCAAAGGCAGTGGTCCCCAGATGTGCAGGAGACAGGAGCAAATGCTGGTGGAGGGTTTGTGTTTTCCCCTTTGACTCGGACTGACCAGTTCACATTATCAGGTCAGTTGGGCATTCCTGTTGCAGCATTGCATGAGTCCCCCTTGTCCCCTGGACAAAATAACATTCCCCTAGAGTGTCCATTCAATGTGAAGTGTAGGGGGATTTGGGAATTGTTTTTTCAAAGCAATCTCATATGCAGTGTTTGGAATTGAGGAATACCATCTTGCGCTCAGGTCATTGTTAGTTGCACACATGCAGATACTACCTCATGCTTTTTGCAGGCTTTTCCTTCCTACAGGACTGTCCATGACTGATTACATAGTAACCAGTCAAATGCATTTTGATGGTACATGGGCAACTGATATTGAAATCTACTGCATGGCTTCAATGCTTAGAAGACCTATCTTTGTCTATAGTTACTGTGGTACAAGGGAGGGGTGGAAATGGATGAAATTTTCTCCAACAGGAACCGTAAGAGAGGACACTTACTTGTCAAATGGTGGGTATAGCTCTGGTATCTATCTTCGGAATACAGATAGAAATCACTATGACATTGTCATAGATGTAATGAGCTTAGAGCAGTCGAGGAATATGTCAAGGTTTCAACACTGTCGCCACATGCAAAAAATAAAAGCAGAACAAGCTGAGCAATTCCTTGCAGCAGACCGCTTGCGGAAGGCCAATCGTTATGCCCATGATGAGGAGTACAAGAAGTGTAAAAAGCTCCAAGCAAATATTAGATATCAGAGTGATGAGGTCCACAGAAAGAAAAAAAATAGCCAAAAACAGACCAGGTACCAAACTGATGAGAGCCACAAGAAGCAGAAAGTTGCACATGAAAAGACAAGGTACCACACTAATGAGAATCACAGGATGGAAAAACTTGAACAACAACAGACCAGGTACCACACTGATGAGAACTGCAAGAAAGGAAAGCTTGAGCAACTACAGACCAGGTACCACACAGATGAAAGCCACAGGATGGAGAAAGTCGCACAAGAAAAGACAAGTTACCACACTGATGAGAGCCACAAGAAAGAGAAACTTGAACAACAACAGACCAGGTACCACACTGATGAGGACCACAGGATGGAGAAACTTGAACAAGATAGGAAAAGGTATCAAAGTGATCTAGAACTAAGAGCAAAAAAAATTGGAACAGGTTCAGAATAATAGAAGGCTGGAACATGATTCCATAATTGTGGAGCAAGCTGTTAAAAAGTTCCAGAAAGAATGCAGGGAAGGACTAAAACATGTTTGTACTGTGTGCCATAAGATATTCTTCCGTTCGCAAGTTGTGGTGTGTGATCGATCTAAGTTTCATTCTTCAGTGCATGGCTGTCTGACAGGTGAGTATGTTCATAAATGTAACAGAGAGTGCACCAGACAGCCTTGTCCTAAAGTTAAGTCACATGGTAAGGAATGGATTTGCTACACCTGCAAAGGTTACTTGTTGAAAAAGAAAATTCCAGCCCAGGCGCAAACTAACAAGATGAGTCTTCCAGAAATTCCACCCCAGTTGAAATGTCTCAATACACTTGAGTCACAGTTAGTAGCTGTGAGAATACCATTCATGAAGGTAACAGCTCTTCCGAAAGGTGGTCAGAAAGGAGTTAATGGTCCTGTAGTGTGTGTTCCAGCAGATGTAAGTAAAACACATGCGGTTCTACCCAGAATGCCTTCAGAGGCGCAGTTTGTCAAAGTGAAGCTAAAGAAGAAGTAAGCATACAGAGGGCATTACATGTACAGACAAATAAGTCCATTGAAGGTTGACACTGCTCTGCAATATCTTGTAGACAATAACAAACATTACAATGGTGTTTCTGTTGACACTGACTGGGTTGTGCCGTGGACTGAGGAAGGGGGTTCATCCAACCGGCTATTACTGAAACTGAACATGGTCACGATGACACACGAAATCATACAGACGGCGAGCAGCAGGAAGGGAGTGACATGGTCGAGGCAGCCGTAGATGGCATGGAAGACGAGGAGATGGACAACATTCTTGGACAGATCAATGTTGAAAAAGTGACGGAAGAGGCAGCTCTGAATGAAGACGACGATGACGACCAGCTAAGGGGTCTTCCACATGATACATGCCTGCAACCAGTAAACATAGGACAGGACTTCCTTGATCACTATGGTGAACACGTACTTTGTGTGGCCCCGGGAGAAGGTAATAGGCCAGTTTTTGTCTTCAAGGAAGTCGGAGGAGAGGCGATGTCTTTCCCGGTCCAGTTTCCAACGGGAGAGTATTCTTTCAACGATGACCGCGAGACACGTATAACTGCCAGTCAATACTTCAAGGCACGCCTTATGGGTGCCGACTAACGGTTTGCGAGCGATGCCAGCTACATATTCTATGCACAATATGTAATAGAAACGCACTTCATACATCAAATATTTCCATTTCGTTGCGAAAAAGTTCACCAATCACAAGTGACGGGCGTAGAATAGGGGCCCAAATGTTGTCCGACAGAGAGGACGTACAGGCCATTCTAAAGTCAGATGAAGGCTATCGCTTCCTTCAGCCAGTCAGGGGTACTCCACAATTCTGGGAAAAGACGCTCAATGAATTGTACGCAATGATCAGGCAGATTGGAATTCCCACGTGGTTCGTGACTTTTTCTGCAGCGGACTTGCGGTGGCCAAAAGTCTTGGAAGCAATTCGACAAGATCGTGGTACCGTACCAGTGAGCGAGTTGACGTGGGAAGAGCGTTGTGACATTTTGAAGAGTAATCCAGTCACTGCTGCTCGCATGTTCGATCACAGAGTCAAGCTGCTTTTCAAACATCTCATTCAGTCTCAGTCGCAACCCATAGGGGAGGTTGTAGAGACTTTTACAAGAACTGGGTTCCAGGTTCGCGGCAGTCCACACATACATTGCTTGTTGTGGGTTAAAGATGCGCCGAAATTGAACGTAAATTCTGAAGAGGAGATATGTTCCTTTGTGGACAGGTATGTGTGCAGTCAGCTACCCGACTCAGAGGCAGGTAAAGAGCTATTTGACATAGTTAGTCAGGTTCAAACGCACCGGAAAGGTCATACCGCATCCTGCAAGAAAGGTGGCAAGGTCTGTAGGTTTGGATTCCCCAAACCTCCCGTGAAGCAGACATTTATGTGCGGCCCCGTGAAACTGCAGGATCTAACTGATGCAGAAATGGCATCCTTCAAAGGAAGAAAGAAGCAAGCCGAAGCAGTCCTTAAAAAATTCTGGGACGTGTTGGACAAGACCAAGGAGCCAAACAAGTGCTCCACGGACGCCATTCTGAAGGAGGCAGATCTCTCGGCGGCAGAGTTCTGTGACGCCTTCAACTTGATGGCAACCAGGAAGCAAGTAGTGCTCAGGCGCGAGCCAAAGGACATGTGGGTGAACAATTACAATCCGCATCTACTCCGGGCTTGGAATGGTAACATGGACATCCAATATGTTCTCGATGCCTACAGTTGTGTTAAGTACATTGTATCGTACATTAGCAAAGCAGAAAGGGAAATGGGAAAGCTACTTAAACAGGCCCAGAAAGAGGCTAGGGAAGGGAATCAGGATGTAGTTAATGAAATGAGAACGTCACCACAGGGAAGTGAGTGCGCAGGAGGCAGTGTATCGAGCCTGTAGCCTGAAGCTAAAGGATTGTTCAAGAGAAGTCATTTTCATACCGACAGATGAGAAAGCTAGTCGCCTGTCTAAACCCTTGGCAGCGATCCAGAACATTGCTAGTGCAGAAAACGGCGAGGAGGAAAGCATCTGGATGCCGAGCATTATGGACCGATACAAGGCGAGACCACTGGAAGAACCCTTCCAAACAATGTGTGCCACCAAGTTTGTCTTTGAGTATCGTGTGGTTTCCTTTTCGGGGAAGCAACAAGATGGTGAGCAGCCATCTCGAGGCACCAAGAAGTATGTCCTGAATGATAATTTAGGGTCTGTACAAAAGCGAACCAGATCGAACCCTGCTATCATTCGCTTTGCCAAGTTTAATAAGGAAAAGATCCAGAGCGATTCTACTTGACGTTGCTCAAGTTATACATGCCACACTACTCTGACATGCAATTAAAACCAGAACAGTTTGCAAAGTATGAAGACTTCTGCTTGAGTGGCTCCGTTTTATTGTCTGAAAGAACAGGTGTCTTAAATGTCAGGGATATTGTGGAGAATAACAGGTGTCAATTTGAGAAAAATCGTGAAGAACTTGAGGGGGCACGTAAAGAAGTAGAAAACAACAGCGGTGATCTAGATGATGCTTGGGCCCAGATCTTCCCTGTACAGGAACAGGAGAGATTTGAGTGTCAAGACGCGCAAGTAAAAGTCCAACTTTTTGATGATGAAGATATTGAGGATGACATCCCTGATCTTGCGATTGTGGACAGGACAGACAAGTCGAAAGAACAAGGCTTCACCCTAGAAAAATGCCAGTTGCAGATCGCTTCAAAAACTGCACTCCCTCTAATGCAGTCGCTCAATCCCATGCAACAAGATGTTTTCTATTTTGTACGGAAGTGGTATATGGAAACTGCAAAGGGGAAGCGACCGGAGCCCTTTCATATTTTTGTAACGGGCGGTGCTGGGACCGGAAAGAGCCATCTTATCAAGTGCATATGTTACGAAGCTACGAGAATACTTAAGCAGACACAAGAGAACCCTGACGATATCTCTGTCCTACTTACGGCGCCCACGGGAACGGCCGCTTTCAACATCGGTGGAAGCACTGTCCACCATGCGTTCCACTTGACATTTGGTTCAAAATATCAGCCCTTCTCGGAAAAAACACTGAATACAGTGCGTGCACAGTACCAAAGTCTAAAGATTGTGGTCATAGATGAAGTGTCGATGGTTGATAAAAAGGTAATGTCCTTCATGGACGGCAGATTGGGCCAACTGACACATGCGCACCCAGATGCAAAGTTTGGAAATGTTAGTATATTGACAGTTGGCGACATGTACCAACTACCTCCAGTCAAAGGTAAGAGCCTTTGCAGGGATAGAAAAACTGAGATTATTGACCTCTGGAATCCCAATTTTGAAGTTGTGCAACTAGAGGAGATCATGAGGCAGAAGGATGATGCTGCATTTGCCGAGCTTTTGAACAGGCTTAGGGTAAAAAGAAAGAAAGACAAACTTTCAGATGAAGATGACAATACTCTGTGTTCAAGGGTGCTCTCTCTTGACTTTGCATCAGATGATTACCCTAAAGATGCCCTTCACATGTTCGGCACCAATGATACTGTTGATCGGCATAATGACAACATGTTGATCCTCCGGTGTTCACCGATTAGACGATACGAGGCCTTTGATTTTTCCAAAGATCTGTGCTCAGGTTCGAGTTGAAGGGGTACGTGACGACCTACTAGATGTGCTCCGAGTCGTTGTTGGTGCTAGGGTCATGCTTTGCCGCAATGTCAATGTTGAAGATGGTTTAGTGAATGGTACGTTTGGAACTGTGACTGGAATGAAAGGTGGGAAAGATAATGCCAGTGAAGTTGCAACTGTTTATGTGCTATTTGATAACCCAAGGGTAGGTGCTGAGGAAAGGCAAAAGAGTGCTGTTCCCAAGGAGATACCTGCCAACTCAGTGCCAGTGCGTCAGATCGAGAGCACCTTGAAAAACAAACGCAATGTTACACGTCACCAAATCCCGTTGAAGCTAGCCTGGGCATGTACGACACACAAAGTGCAGGGCATGACTGTTCCTAAAGCGGTTGTCTCCTTGAAAAAGGCTTTCGCATCAGGTATGGCGTATATATGTGGTATTAAGTAGGGTTTGTTCAATAGGTGGGCTCTACATTACCGACTACAAGCAGGACTCCATCTACTGTGGTGAGAAAGTAGAGGAGGCTGTCAAAAGTATGAGGCACTTACAGTTTAGATGTGACCCGTTCATAAATATTGATGACAGATCTGAAAGCAATAGGGTCCTAAATATTGTCCACCACAATACTGAAGGCCTGGTAGGCCACTTTAAAAGTCTGAAATCCACCTGTCTGCTCAAAGCTGATATAATATGCTTGACTGAGACATGGCTATCTGGTGATGTGCAGTCTTCTCAGATGCAGCTCGAAAACTTTACTGTGTTTCGTCAAGACAGGAGACGTGTTTGTGAGGCAGACTCTATGACAACAAGTTCCCCTCATGGAGGGGTGGCAGTTTATGTCCGTGATGGGTACAGATGTTCTGAAATACCTATTCTAAGTGACATAAGCCTTGAATGTGTGGTTATGGGTATGTCTGCTGAGGGAGTGGAAATTCTCATTGTACCTATTTACAGGCCACCCAATGCGAAAAAAGATGTATTCATATGCAATTTAGAGAAATTGATGCAGCACCTGGCCACGGTGAAACAAAATACTACAATCTTTCTTAGGGACTTTAACGAGAACTTGATATCAGGGGAAGACAACAAAAAGATTCTGAATTTCTTTGTGACAAAGGATTTCGAACAGTTGGTGGAAGATCCTACAACCATGAAAGGAACCCTTATTGACCATGTTTACATTTCACCAGTGCCATCAAATGTAAGCTGTGGGGTCATACAGACATTTTACAGTTACCATGATGCTGTGTATTGTTCGCTGTATCAGTGATGCTGCAATAAATTGTGAAAAGGCGATGGAATAGAAAAAAATTCCTTACTTTGTTATCATAATGAGGATATGCACCAGCTCTGCCCTTGCCAACCGTATTAGGTGGGCAAGGGAGAGGAGGCATTACCCGCTCCGCCTACGGGGGTTCCTGGTGTTAAAAAAAAGGATAGTCGCCAGTCTGGCCTTGCATACTCTGATTGGTCAAACTCAACGTTGAACAAACAGGGTATGCGAGGGGGATTGTCCCACATCTGTACATACTTTTCATGCCTTCGTTGGTACAGAAACGAGACACGATGTGTTTCGATCAAGGCTTTTGTATAATGTGTTCAAATCGATCCATGTGCAGGCTTTGCGGCTAGCAGTTACACATTCAACTTGACAAGGGAGCCCAAGGCCTGGGTTCGGACACACTGTACCAGTCCTACTTTGTCTGCGTCACAGAGGACCTCATAGCATCCTTAACAACGGACAGTGTAAACACCTGCTCTTCACCAGGTGTGTGAACAGGTGGTGATACTCCGCAGTTTGGTTGCCATGGTAATACTAACAGTTTTAATGACTGCGGACGTTAACACAACTTTCTCACGAGAAAATCTGGTTGACCCTTTTTTTTAAGGGAAATTAAGGAGTCCTGCCTAAATGCGTCTTCCACTGAACCCAGCATACATACACGAGTCTGAGTACGTCACCGCCTGTGAGCCCGTCCGTGCTCTCCCTGTCCCTGCTACGCAGTTTCTACAAGTGTGAAAACAAGAGCTTCTAAAAAAAGCTGGACATACGACCTCATTGTGGTGGGGATGAATTCAAGTATAGTTTGTAAAAAGAACTAAATTGCACAAGTGCGGTGTTAAGTTTTATTCAGTTTTGTGAAGTTTGGTATGAAATAACTGTTTTGAAAGTCAGCTTCAACAACAGTTATACGATGTCAAAGTTGGCGCGGGCACTTTTAGCCCCCCGCACCCCCAGTCTGGATAGGGTTAACCATTGACTATTCTCTAACTTTGAATGTTACGGGTAGCTTTATGTTCAAACATTATATCTTTCACGCATGTGTCTGCACAAGTTCGACCATGAAGGGTTACACTAAAGAAAAGGCGACATTACCATTCAGTCTCCTGTATTAACACCTGGGTCTTACGTTTTCTTGCCATTGGCAGGTTGAAATTGTAAACGAAATGTATGCTAACCTGTTTGTAGCAATCTTCTCTATGTCAAGAGGTTGAGATGTTCGTCACTGGCAGGTGAAAATGGCCTGGATTGTTTTCGCCTGGATTGGTTCCGTTGTGATTCGGAGCAGACCTCACTTGAAGGGTGACCGGGTTGTGGCTCGATGGGGCTCAAGGTAGCTCTTTTACGTGATTGCTGTGAAGAAGGACAATCCAAACATTTGCCGGAGTCCTGACTATGATCTAGTACCCACTGACATTGTACGCGCGACACTCCGTCTGTTCACCACTGTGTTCTCAACTGCCCTGGAGGGTGTACGGTAGAAGGGAGTGGTCTGTCTAGACTAGTTAACGCTACAAGTGCCAACACACGCTGCACATTCATAAGTTGCACTTTAGTCCCTTTGAAGATCTACCTTTCCTGTCCTTTATTCTGCAATATTTGATATATTCCTTCGAGTAAAGTCAATAGACGAAATGAAATTTTGCTGTTGTCTTCATGTTTTTCATCTTCCAACGAAGCAGACAAAGTTGAAACATTGTAGCTTCAGATAAAAGTGCTCACAATAGCAGTGGCTCTACAATTACACCGAAAGTCATTGTGGCTCATGTTTGATATTGGTAGGGTATGAAATCCGGCTTTAGGCCCCTTGAAGATCCACTTTTGTGTCTTCTATTCTGCAACATTTGATATATACCTTTGAGTAAACACAAGAAACGAAATGAAACTTTGCTGTTGTCTTCTTGTTTTTCATATTGCAAACGAAGCGGACAAAATTAAACATTCTTGCTTCAGATATAAAAGTGCCACACAAAAAAGGGGTTCTCAAGCTTCAACTAATGACGTTGTGGCTCGTATTTGATACTGGTAGGGTATGAATTACTTTGTATCGCCGTGTCGCATGTCTGTTATTCTAGGATTAAGGACACTTTTCCAACACTGCTACAGCGCCACTAAGTGGCCAAGGCCAAGGGCGCTAGTAAGTGACCCGGACGCGGAGTTACAACTCTTTATTCACACAACCACAGCGGACTCAAGATGGAGGTCGAGTGGAGAACACGCGATCCTTGCTAAATGATGTCATCTAACTATGATGTCATCATTAACATAACATAACCAACTCTATGGCGCGGAGACGTCTTAGAAACTGGCACTCAGAAGCTCAAATTTGTCATTGTCTGACACTGTTCAGAGTTAACTGTCTCGATGTGTGTCGCTCATGTTGACACCTGAAGTTCCAGACAGGAAAGATAACAAAATGATGTAAACAACCTTCCCAAAGGGAGAAGGACCAATCTGACTAAACTAAAGCAATTTAAGGATTACTGATACATGATAACCTGAGCTTGAATCATTGAAACATTTTGTTGTAGAATACCTCAGTTTATAGATGAAAATAATCTTTTGATGGCTTAATGCAGTCTCCGACAGAATAGTAAAACAGCCTATGAATTAAATGCCATCTATATGTGCTCATAGAAGTAGAAAAAAACATTTAACTGTTACAGTCTTGATGTTGCCGATCAGAGGTGGTTACGAGCCATTCTGAGGGTGAGATGGCAACAGCACATCTCCAACGAGGAAGTGCGCAGGAGAACGGGTCAACCCTGTTTGTCTACTTTGGTGCGCAGAGCACGAGTAAGGTGGCTTGGACATGTTGCAAGAATGCCAAGGACACGCCCCCACGGATGGCATTAAACTGGGTACCACTTGTATCTTGAAAAGAAGGAGGGGAGGTCAACAGATTACATGGGAGAAAACTGTCATGAGAGACTTGGAGGAACTGGGCTTACTTGGGAAGGAGTGAGAAGGCAGGCTCTGGACAGAAGCGCGTGGAAAGCAGTGGTGGCCCGCATCGTCGACAGATGAAAGCGGCGACGATGATGATGATGAAAAAAAAGTTGCATAAAATCATATGTCAGAAGGTGTGCTAACCTGTTCGTACCAGTCTTCCCTTTGTTAAGAGGTTGAGCTGGTCTTCATGGGCAGGTGAAAATGGCCGGCCTGAATCAGATTCGTCTTGATTCGGAGCAGACCTGACTGAAGGGGTGTCCGGGTCGTGGCTCTTATACGCGTTTGCTGTGAGGAAAAAAAAAACCAAACATTTACCAGAGTCCTATCTATGATCTAGTAACCACTGACACTGTTTGTGCATGTACGTACAGGCGACACTCCGTCTGTTCACCACTGTGTTCTCCACTTCACTGGTGCAGGGTGTAGGATAAAAGGGAGTGGTCTGGCTAGACTTGTTAACGGTGCAAGTGCCAAACACATGTTGCACATTCATAAGGTATGAAATCCGGCTTTAGTCCCCTTGAAGATCTATAATACTTCTCTTACAACTCTGAGGCTAGTATTGTACATAGTTCTAAAATAGAAGGTACGCTAACCTGCTTTTAGTAGTCTTCCCTTTGTCAATAGGTTGACTTCGTCGTCACAGCCTGAATCAGTTTCGTCTTAATTCGGAGCAGACCTCACTTGAAGGGTGTCTGGGTTGTCGTTCGATGGGGCTCAAGGTAGCTCTTTTACGTGCTCGCTGTAGGAATGACAATCGAAACATTTGCCAGAGTCCTGACTATGATCTAGTACCCACGGACACTGTTGGTGCATAAACGTACAGGCGACACTCCTGTGTTCTCAACTGCACTGGTGGGTGTAGGGTAAAGGGGAATGGTCTGGCTAGACTAGTTAACGGTGCAAGTGCCAAACACACGTTGCACATCAATAAGGTATGAAATCCGGCTTTAGGCCCCTTAAAGACCCACCTTTTATGTCCTTTCTTCTGCACTATATGATATATACCTTAGAGTAAAGTCCAGAAACGAAATGAAACTTTGCTGTTGTCCTTTATGTTTTTCATTTGTCCAACGATCGAGGCAGACCAATTTGAAGTGTTTTAGCTACGAATAAAGGTGTCCGCATAAAGCCAGGGGGTTCTGAAGTTACACTGAAAGACATTGTGGCTCATGTTTAATACTGACAGATTATGAATTACTTTGTGTCAGTTTGTTGCATGTATCTTTCCCAACACTGCCGCAGAAATGTCTGAGAAAAGTGGCACATGCATGGAAGCTCGGCATATCTGACATATCTGACACTGTTCAGACTTTGTGCCACTTTGTTATCTCCATGAAAAATGAAGATATAGTTTTGGGTGTGTCTGTCTGTGTGTGTGTGTTTCCGGACTACTGTAAGCAGCATAACTCAAGAACCTCTTGATGGATTTCGATGATATGTGGTATATGGGCGGGTGTGGAAGCCAAAATTCAAGGTCGATTTTGGGCCCCCTGGTATGTGACCTTGGTACTGCAGCAGCACCTGGACATGCTATGGTCTTGATTTTTTAGTGGCAGATAGATTGTGATGTAATTAAGAAGTGGTGTAGGTTTGGGTCCCCTAGCAGCTTGTTCTGGAACTGCAGGGGCGTTAGTGTGAAAATCTTATAAGGAGAATAACTGAACAGAGAAACGTTGGATTTCCATGATATTTGGTATGCAGGTAGCTTAGACAGAGATGTACATAATGAAGATGTACAAATTATGCTTATTGGGACTTAATTTGCATAACTTTTGAAATCTATATTTGCAGTGTTTTCAATAATAAAGTCCTAATTTGCATAATTAATGCAAAAGCGCCATGATTCATCTAAGTGGTAAATAATAGGACGGTCAATATTGCGACATGTGTACGTTAAAAAGGTGTTTATGACCTAGCCTATATTATGTAAATGTATAAGTCATTTGCATAAACACAATAATTCATGGAGATATGAGGTCTACGAACTCTAGTTTGGTCTGTTCTACGTCATATGACGTCATATCAAAACGATACCATTATTACAGGAGATATTCAGATTCGTATGTACATCACCCCCTGCATATTTGGTGATCAAACACCATACTGTTCAGAAGAAAAGATGGGGTAGAAATAATGAGGGGGAAGATGACAGGAATCCCCCAAAAGCCCAGTCTTAAAAGGGTTAATACTGAAAGAGTAGGAATTACTTTGAGTCGATTTGTTGTGGGTGTGCTACTCTGAGATTATGGACACTTTCCCATAGCCTGAAAGTTCGACACGAATACCTTCTTTCCCTCACTGATATAAGACATAGTGTGGAAAACTTATTACAGGAGATAAACATAGCTCTTTTTATATCAGATATTTTGTGTGTAAAGGTATGCCCTCCAGTGGTTATTTGAATAAGACAAACGTCACGAAACAAACACACAGATAGAGATTTTATCACATTTCGATTGATCATATTACAGCAGTGCATGTTTTAAATAAAAGGTCATACTTTTGACCCACCTCAGAAACTCCATGGAGACTAGCAGTCTCAGCAGCTTCGTCTTTGTCCTTCCCATAGATTAATTGATTAGTACTTTGTACTTTTTTCTAATTCTTATGCATTAGAATAGAAACAGATGCCTCTTTCTTATTCTCATTGCCATACATGGATTTAGAAGAAGCAAACTTTGCTCTGTCATCATTACTGTCAAGCTCAGGAACGTCTACCTCATCCTGAAGATTATCAGATATCACTGCATCATCGTCATTGCCATGTATGTAAAAATGCTCCGCAGACATTGATACGTCATTTTCACATTTATCTTGACAAGCTACAGAATGAATCAACACTACTTCAGAAATACTGAATACATTTTCAGACATATTTAGCTGGAGCCAAGATACTGAATCAGATGGTGATACGTCATCATCATTTTCATGTACATTCATATCTGGTCCGGATACGGAATCAGTCGGTGATACTTCATCGTCATTTTTATATACATTGATATATTGACCAGATACTAATTTCAATTAAATGGTAATATTTCATTGTCATTCTCATATACATTGATATCTTGCCCAGATACTAATATAGATTAGCTGGTAATATTTCATTGTCATTTTCATGTACATTGATATCTTGCCCAGATACTAAGATAAATTAGATGGTAATATTTCATTGTCGTTTTCATATACATTGATATTTGACCAGGTACTAATATAAATTAGATGGTAATATTTCATTGTCATTTTCATATACATTGATATCTTGCCCAGATATGGAATGAGTTGGAACTTCACCATCATTTTCATATACATTGATATCTTGCCCAGATACCAAGTTAGAATGTAATACTTCATCTTCATTTTCATATACATTGATATGTTGCCCAGATAGTAAGTTAGATGGTAATATTTCATTGTCATTTTCATATACATTGATATCTTGCCCAAATATAGAGCTAGTTGGTGATACTTCATCGTCATTTTCATATACATTGATATCTTGCCCAGATACTAAGTTAGAGGGTAATATCACATTGTCATTTTCATATACATTGATATCTTGCCCAGATAGTAAGTTAGATGGTAATATTTCATTGTCATTTTCATATACATTGATATCTTGCCCAAATATAGAGCTAGTTGGTGATACTTCATCGTCATTTTCATATACATTGATATCTTGCCCAGATACTAAGTTAGATGGTAATATTTCATCATCATTTTCATATACATTGATATGAGGACCAGATACAGAATCAATTGTTAATACTTCATCATCATTTTCATATCCCCCTGAACCACTGTTGAGTTCTGCAACAACTGCTTCTACTTGGGCAGATACTAGTGGAGTTTTTTTGGCACATGTCTTATAGCAAACTGAGATGACAACACAAGATATCATCATGGTCCCAGCAACACCAATGAAAATATAACAGTAGAAGAATGTTCGGTCAGCGTCGCTTTCTTTGTTGCCACGTGTAACGGATATTGTACTTGATGATAAAGATATATCAATTGATGGGCGTGCTGATTTCAGCATTTTAATGGCAGTAGACAGTGTGGCAGACGTGGAACCAACATGATTTGCTGCAAAACAGACGTACTGACCAGAATCTCCTTCAGCAATATCTTTTATGGTACCATTCACCCCCACAGTCATTCTCCCTCCCGACTTAAAAGTTGCGTTCTTTCCAGATGGGAGAGTGACTGTGATGTCTGGGGTCGGGATGCCTGAAACTTCACACCGTAAAAAGAGTGTCTCCTTTTTTAACAATGTACTATTTCCACTTATCACTTCAAACCTCATGATTCTTGGTGCCTCACAAATCAGATCCTCAGGGTTTATATCTTTAAGCTTCTTTCCAAAGAACGGCCTGGGCTCTTTACATTTGATTTCATCTTCAAACAGTGCCCCAGTCATATTTTGCCTGAAGGGAACCATTCTACAGTCACACTGCCATGGATTATTTTCAAGGTAAACAGTTTCTATCCGCACCAGTGCGTTATATTCTGACAGTACCGTTATTCGATTATGCCTCAGCAACAATATATAATCTATTGGAGTCCAGCTCCAAACCTTCGAGCCTGTTTAGGTTTACAAATGTACCAGGCTGAATGTTACTTATAAGGTTGGACTCCATGTCTAAATTCCGTAGCCGGAGAAGATTTGAAAATGAACCTGCTTGAATGCTAGTTATCTGGTTAGAGTCCATGGTCAACCATTCAAGCTGAGGCATGTTTGAAAATGTCCCAGGTTGAATGCTAGTTAACTGGTTTTTGTAAAGGTGCAGAGTTTCCAGTCTGGGTAGATTTGAAAATGAACCAGGCTGAATGTTAGTTATCTTGTTGGAGTCCAGGTACAACTCTCGGAGTCCGGGTAGGTTAGAACATATACCGGGCTCAATAACAGTTATATGGTTGCAAGGCAATGACAAATCATTAAGTCGGGGCAGACCTGAAAATGAACCAGGGTGAATGATATTTATCTTGTTGTAGGACAGATGAAGCGTAGCAAGTTTTTGGAGATTTGAAAATAAACCAGGTTCGATAATAGTTATTTGGTTGAAATCCAGATTCAACACTTCAATCTGGAACAGATTTGAGAACGTGTTAATCTCAATGCTGGTTATGTTATTCCAAGATAAATCGTTGTCTATTAATTTCGGGTACCTATAAAAGTCAGACTGGCTCAAGGATACGATGCCGTTGTCTGTTAATGTAAGAGTCACGACACCTGGGGGTAGATCTTGAGGAACACTTCTGAGGCCTTGAGAACTACAGTCACAAGACGACAGACAGTTATCACACGGTGAGGCCGGTCCACCTTTCTTCAAGGTCATGATCAGAAGAATCAGAAGTCTCACCAGACTCTTGTTAGACATTGTCTGTCTGAGAAAAGTGCAACATGGCGCATGCAAATATAAGTAAATCATGTTTTAATACACCACTAGTTTGGAACTATACCGTTAAGTGTAATTGTGACGTAAATCTGTTAGCAGAATAGTCTGCGTGGTGATTACTTGGTACCGGGAATTTCTCTCAAGCGAATAAAATCTACTACCTCATAAGTAAAATTATCAAAATCGTTTTTTTTGTTCGTGCAACAAGATGAATTCTTAACAGGTAAGTACCGACAATATATAACGACGGGTATCATCCGACGTCCATTCATAGACACGATGTGCTGATACCTTTTAGGTAATATGACTTGTCTACCTATAATATACACTCCTTATATTGTTAAACCCCAGACAATTTTATCTAACTTTAAATTTTATTAAGAGTAGCTTTATATTTTGAACGTTATATCTTATACGTGTCTGCACAAAGTTCGACCATGAAGAGTTTCAAGAAAAAAGGCCACGTTTTCGCGCAACAAACCGGTCCCATTTGTTAGAACATGTGTAATGCTTTTTCTTGCCAGTCCCGGGTAAAAAATATTCTAAAGTGGAAGGGAACCTAACCTGTATGTAGCAATATTCCCTTGGTCAAGAGGTTGAGCTGCTCGTCACGGGCAGGTGAGAATGGCCTGGATCGGTTTCGTCTTGATCCGTAGCAGATCTGACTTGAAGGATGTCTGGGTTGTGGCTCGATGGGGCTCAAGCTGGCTCTTTTACGTTCTTCCTGTGAGGAAGGCCAATTCAAACATTTGTCAGAGTCCTGACTATGATCTAGTACTCACTGTCACTGTTGGTGCATATACGTACAGGCGACACTCCGTCTGTTCACCACTGTGTTCTCAGCTGTACTGGTGGGTGTAGGGTAAAAGGGAGTGGTCTGGCTAGACTAGTTAGCTAACTGTGCAAGTGCCCAGACACTTTGAACATTCAGAAGGTATGAAATATGGCTTTAGCCCCATTGAAGACCTACCTTTTCTGTCCTTTATTCTGCAATGTTTGGTATATATCTTTAAGCAAAGTCAAGAAAGGAAATGAAACTTTGCTGTTGCTTTCATGTTTTTTTTATCCTGCCGCGGAGACAGGCAAAAGTGTCCACACAGAAATAAGGGTTCTGAAGTTACACTGAAAGACACTGTGGCTCATGTTTAATACTGACCGAGTACGAATTACTTTGTGTCGCTTTGTTGCGCATGTGTTACTATGAGAGTCTGGATCCTTTTCCAACACTGCTACAGAAACCTCCGAAAAAAAAGTGGCACTGGGAAGCTCGAACTTGTAAGTGTCTGACACATTTCAGAGATAACCGTCTTGATGTGTTTCGCCTATGTTGACACCTGAAGTTCCGGACAGAAAAGATAGCAAAATGCTGTAAACAACCTCCCCAAAGAGAGAAACCTTAGAAAGTCCTAATCTCAGCTAGATCAAAGCACTAACAGGATTACTGGTGCACGGTTGTCTAAGCTTGAATCACTGAAATATTTTGTTGTAAAATACCTTTAAAGATAAAAAATCATTCTTTGTAGACTTAAGGTACTAGCAGTCTCCGACAGAATAGTAAAAATGCTATAAATGAAACGCCATAAATCTGCGTTCTTAGAAGTAGAAAATAAAACGTAGTAAGTCGTTGATTTTTACGATTTTTTCAGCATGTGTAGCTTTAAGCGGCTTTCTATCTTAAGCTTCAAGCCGCTAGGGGGCCCAAACTTACAGAACTTACTTCTTGTGGCATGAACTATCTACCACACAAATATCATGACTATAGCACTTTCATAAAATATGCCAGTAAATTTTGAAGCTCCGCTGCAGTACCTTAGGTACTCGCTAGAAGGCCGATTATCGAACTTGACCTTCCTTTCCGTAAACCCTACCCATCCACTAAATATCATACAGATCCATCAACAGCTTCTTGAGTTATGTTGTCCACAAGAAAATACACATCCACACAAAGCCCGCTGCAGTACCGACGGAAAATGCCAGGAAAACCATTTTCTAACTTGACCTCCGTTTCTACAACATCTACACACCTGCAAAAAATCATGAAGATCCATCAACGTTTCCGTCACTTATTTTGCCTACATACAAACGCACGAAAATTAAAAGTCCGCTGCAGTACTGTTGAAAAACGCATGGTAAACCATTTTTGAACTTGACCTTCCTTTGCACAACCACTACACACCTACCAAAAATCATAAAGATTCATCAAAGGTTTCTTGAGTTATGCTCTTGACATACATACAGACCCACCAAACAGCTGGCTCAACCGAAAACATAATCTACCCCGAGTACTATAGTACTCGGCGAAGATAATTAATTTCAAATACAGAGGTTGAAAATAGAAACTTCAAAGTAACATTATACTGTCTGAAAACTCCCATGATGACACGCCACATTTTACACGTAAGTAGTATATGCCGTGGAACTGCATGTGTATAATCTTCCTCTCCCCATTCTCTGACTACATCTGAGTTCACTTCTTCCATGCACTCTTGGTAAGGTACAGGCAAGGCTGATTTCTTCTGTATCTGCATGTTGGACTCAGCTTGGAGTTCATCTTGTGATGAACCATTTCCTATATGTTAAAACCAAATGATTAATAAATATCAATTCACATACTTAGTATTTAAGTAACATGTCACATGATTTGGACATAACTGTGATCAAGGAGGTTATATAGACTATATAACCTCCTTGCTGTGATGGGCTTCGTTTCATCACAGCAGCTAACAAAAAACAAGGGACAATGGGTATCCATCATGCCTGTCTCAGCTAACATTGAAGTGTATCGATGATGGACTTAAGCCTTACCAAAGGAGCCTGAGGTACTCTGAGCATCTGACAGCTGATTGCTTTGTTCCAAGCCAAGCTAAGGTCCTCGAAACATGTGCTGCATTTGTGAAGGAAGTATCTGCCGATGCTGTATAGGATATATATATAAAGGGAAACGATGACAAATATTAAACATATCACATAATCAACATGACTGTTTCAAAACTTTATCCAGTTGCTTGAGTAATTATTTTTGGCGTATCTTACTACCAGGATGTCTAACTTTCATCAACGTATCACATAATCACATTTGTAAAAAAATGAATCTGGCATCGTTTAATTGAATACGTAAAACTAACATTCATAACTTGAATATGATATTGATCCAACATGTACAGCTATAACTGGATGCAATAATCACTGAAACACACTGAAACCTCCACATAACTTCCAGCTCACTATCCACAAACTGTGGGACCTTTGTGGGACAAATACTTATGACATTCTCTTCCGTTACAGGGTATCTTGAATTATCTTTCCCTCAACTGCTTGCTATGTTGTATCTGAAACGTTAACCAGACACAAATGTCTGTTGACCATTGTCAAGAACGAACAAATTGAAAGCTATAAATTTCCTAGATCCTAACGGTGTAGAAGTGCAGGTCGACTGGACAATTCTTATTGTCATGCAAATGCGATGATATGTCAAGCCACAATAGGAGGATAACTGACGTTCAAACTAGTTAGAAACAGGAATTTTCCAATTTGTACTTACCAAAGGGCAGTCCCTCTAAATGATGAATCGACCTACTACCAACTTTACAAGGGGGAGGGGGGCGACGAATATTGCATGCACGAAGAAGACTACTTCGCAATGCCGCGCGTTTGAGTTTACACCGAATCCCCTTCGACTCTCAAGTCATTAAAAATCACTGGTCGACCATGGTAGACTCTGACGATGCCATGTTAAGCACAGAGAGTGATGAAACGCCGTTCTTGTCTCCGTGCTGTTCACCGACAAAACCGTCTCTCGCGCCTGACGTGATGACACGCAGTGTCTTGTGGGAGATCGGACACGAATCCGTGTTCCGTATACGTCAGGATTTGTCGGAATTGTTGGATCTGAGGTGCATCGGATCCAATCGGAAATGTTCCGTATCTGCTATGATGCACGATTGCGGATCCGCTGGATTTTTCAGGATCTGAGATCATGCCGTGCAGTGTGTATTTGTTGGTAAGGATCCGAAGCAACTACCGACAAACAAACAATCCGATTATCTCTGCCATATTGACAAATATCTGAAAACGAAGGATCCGCGCAAATATCCTCAGGTATCCGAGGCGCATCACGGATCCAGACGTATACGGCGTCGGAATTGCCGGATCTGAGCTGTGCCTGGTATTTGTCTGAATTTGCTCGGAAACGTTCCGTATCTGTACCCGAAACGTATGAAGGATCCAGACGTATACGGCGCCGGAATTGTCGGATCTGAGGTGCATCGGATTCAATCGGAAACGTTCCGTGTCTGCTATAATGCGCAATTCCGGATCTGCTGGATTCGTCAGGAAATGAGATCATGCCGTACCGTGTGTATTTATTCGTCAGGATCCGAAACAACTACCGACATACAAACAATCCGAACATTCCAAATACAAAAAAACGAGGGATCCGCACAAATATTTTCGGCTATCCGAGGCGCATCACGGATCCAGAGGAATACGGCGTCGGAATTGGTCGGATCTGCAGGCACCTCAGTATTCGAGCAGTGAACCTGGATTATTCCGGATTCGCTCGGAAACGCCATGAGGCCCGATTCCGGATACGTCGGATCCGTCAGGATACGTGGCCATTTCGTGCAGTGTTAGTTAATAATATCTTTTTATTTTGAATGATTTTCCTGAGCAAAATTTGCTCAGGAAGGTCCACTTCTATTGCAGTGGGGATAACGTCCATTAACATAGATCCGCCGGGTTATATGAATCCGCCACTTTGAATAACAGTGGTTTGAGAGATCTCTAGTGCAGCACCCCCCCCCCCCCCAGGTATGCATAGTTTAGATACACAGGAGTGCATTATACTGGGGGAAATTTGGTTGGAGATCTGTATGGACGTATCATTGCAGGGTGGCGGAATTATGTAAATTGATGGAAATATTTTTTTAGATGTTAAAAGCTTGAGGTTTGAAATGTATTGGTACAATGGATATGTGTTTTGAAGTGATTGTTTTTACATGACTTTACTATGCGTTGCATTGTAATTTCATTTGGTGGTTCTTGCCCTCAGAAACCATCTTCATGGCCTGAAAGGGTTCTACCACTCCTAGCCGCATGGCGGCGTTTCGGCAAGGATGCTATCCCAAACGTGACTGAGTCTGTACCCCTTCGTCTTTGTTGATGACTGGAGTAAACTCAGTCACGTTTTGGACCGCATGACAGACTGAGAAAATTTTACACGGAACTGAAGATCGTGTGATGCTTAACATTTTACCCCATTCTACCATTTGCCGGGTGAAAAAACATGCAAGACATCCTGACGTTTTTCTTGCCTTTCGTCTGCTTCATTCAGACATGGACTGGTGTTCCCAGGTCCAGTGTCCTCTCGGATTCGTCTGTCAGGACTTCACGTTCTACTTCCAATGCGTCCGTGAGTAACGTTTAATCATCATAATATTATAGTAGTCACATATTGTACTAAAAATCACCCTAAAGAGATCCGCATCGCTATACAGCATAGAATAAAGACGCACATTTGATCAATATAGAAATAGTTTTTTTGTTGATAATATCTTGCTGGCCAAAGGTATCTGTAAAATATTGAATTTCTTAACGAAGATGCATATGAGCAGTGAAGCGATCGCGTGATTGTCATCATGCCATTTCATTGGTCCCTTTAGCTTTTGTTCCAAATGTTTCTACATCTTATGCAACATGCCATTCTTTTAGACAGATGCTGTCAAACGCAGTACCAATCTATGATATTCTTGATTCATCTCATCTGGGTGAAAGAAAATTTGCATACAAAATTCCCATTTGTGAAAAAAAATGTGAAAACCGTCTATCTACAGACCCATCTTCCGCTGGTCGGGGGATGCCGTACCAGTGCAGCAGCGCCTCCTGTCCGGATGGCATGTACTGCACCCAGGAGGGCGTGACAGTCTTCTCGTGCAAGCCTGAGTGACGTAACAACCCGGACCTCCCACGTTTCAAAGACCAGCCAATGGCAAGGCAATGGCGTCTACCTGCGTGTTTTGAAAATGAGTTTTTGTCTGATCTAGAGTCTAACTAGATAATCTGATAGAAGCACCACAAAGAGATAGAGGACGTAATAAACCACCTGCATGAAAATGATATTCACAGTTTCTGTCTATTTTTTACTCTCAACGTATTTTTTACTCTCAACTCTCAACGTATATTGCGGTACCGATCTGCTAAATTAAACAGGCCACGATATTGAACAACCCTCGACATACACTCTGTACGAGACGTCAGTTGACTATCCGGACATTCACCAAAAATCAACGTCGTTTTGATAAACAGGACCCATTACCTGGCCTGGTTCGTGCAAATTAATGAGTTTTAAATGAAAAAGTTTGGAAAGTTTAATACACCCATTACTGTCGAAATGTGTCCAGTGCAGGTAGTGGTTACGGCATGTGGTATTAAAGCATGTTCTTCTAATGTCATACACGTACATCCCAATGGCAATGGTCCTTTGTAATTTGGACACTAAACTTTAGAATTGAAGTATAATTCAACATTTTGACGAGGAAATTTCTGTTAAAGGCCCACTATGTAGGATTTTGGCGCAAAAATTGAAAATATTCTTGTGAACAAATCTTAATGTTAATGACAGGTACTGACATGTACAACCCCTTTTCAGCATATTTTCTTCATCATTTCGTCTATTTTTGGTATTTGTGAACTGTACAAAAACAAAACAAAAACTCCCGGACACCACCTCAATAGTAGATAAACAACAACATTCCAGTGCACTGGAGGACCCCCATGGTGGTCTAATGACTTAAGCACACTTTAGACTGCCAGATGCCATGAAGCTCTTCTTCTTTGGAAACACTCATATCTTTTTCCAAGAGGGTAGAATACAACTATTAATTAATTCTAGAGAATCTACTTTGAAGGGTATCAATAAAGTGTGGTTATTTTCCCTTCAAAACTGCAAAAACTCTGGTAAGGATGATTTTTTACAGAAACTGGTGAACTGTAAACAGGCACCCCACAGGGCGGTCAGCCTGATAAGAAGTACAGAAGCCATGTGTGGCCATGTGTTAGTTTCACACTGTGTGTTGTTTTGGATAGAGGATAACAGTTTTTTAAAAGTTGTTTGTATGTTGCAGTAATGTTGTAACCTCCCTTCCTGAATATCTGTAAGCAATTCTATATAGTTGATAAAGCTTGCTATGCAAAGAAACAGTAGGAAAATCTACTTTCTGTATTGGCCTAAAACTACATAGTGGGTCTTTAATACGTACGTCAAAGCTTAGCTAAGGGAAAAGTGTAGAAAGTAGCAATCATTGGCTTCCCTTATGACAACGAACGAAGAGGAATATTGATTTCTTATAAATATCTCGGCTGTCGAAGAAGACATATTTTAGGGGTGTGGGCGGTCTAACTCTAAATGTTGTTGGCATCAAATTAGGACATCATCACTGTGACGTCAGTTCCACACGCCCGTCTTCACATCACCGCCATTACGTATACCAGGTCTGCCTCGTGCTTAATTAAGTAACTAAATACAAACTAATCGTTAACGCTCCAGTCTGGAGAGGTTGTGCCACACGCCGCTGGATCAAGGGTTATGTGTTGACTTGATGGCGTCTTAGGCCTACCACAAGTTTTATAAGCTTATTGCAAACATCCGAACGGTTGCCGAGATATTGCCAGCTTTGCACTTCAGGTAGACCCAGGACAAGGTCTATATGACGGGCAATTTAGTGCGCTCATTATCTGGACAAATTGACTATTCTGGTGTGTGTTTGTTTTCATGGAAAGCATTATCAGTGTATATTCTTCAGTTCTGAGTGATTTTAGGTTAGTTTCATGGTTACTTACGACGGAAAGAGGGGGGGGGAGCGGTGTCCGGGTCCACACCAAGTCCTATAGTTAAGTATAGGGGATGGTCTTAGGCGGCAACAAAACGACCGATTTCAAGTGAGTCGACGTCAATAACTGATACACTAGTAAAATTTCACCGAATGCAACGTCTATGGCCAATCCCCGCTGGGGTTTAAGGTCTCTACCCACCTTTAAAAAGTTGGCTTTGGAAGACGAGTCATATTTATGTATCTATTGTATCTTACTTAATAAGAATATTTGCGATATATAGGCTTTATAGCGGGCACTTAGCATGTTTTTTTTCATATCAGTATCATTTATCATTTGCGGTTTTTTTGAACAGTCATAGTTTTATCCGTTTTTTGACAGAAGACATGAATCTAACCTAAAATTACTCAAAACTTAAGAATACACACTAATGATACCTTCCACGAATAAAAACCCACCAGAATAGTAAATTTGTCAAGATAATGAGAGCACTAAATGGCCCGTCATATAGGCCTTGCCCTGGGTTTACCCCTATGCCAGGCCCTGAAGTGCAAAGCTGGCGACATCTCTGCAACCGTTCGGATGTTTGCAAAAAGCTTTGGTACACTTCTTCAACTAAACCTGTTACATTGTATGAACAAAAGAAATCCAAGGTCAAGGTCGGGTTAAGCCAGTTGTCATAAGCAATAAAGAACGACATATGATATTTTGCCATGACTCTCCTTTATACAAATCAATGTGTCTGTCTGTCTCTGTGTGTGTTTTTGTGTATGTGTGTGTGCGCGCGCGTGTGTCCGTGTGTTTGTGTGTGTGCGCCCGCGTGTGTGTGTATGTGTGTGTGTGTGTTTGTGTGTGTGTGTGTGTGTGTGGATGGATGTATTTAATGGATTGGTGTATGGATGTATGGATTGGTGTATGGGTGGATGGATTGGTGTATGGATGTATTCTTATATCAACTTTTAAAAGCCTTGATCTTTTAACAGCATGAAGTCTGTAAGACAATTTGCAACATCAACTGGGATTCTATCACTTAGATTTCAAATGAAACTACACGCGCAAGGTCAAAAACGGCCGGACTCTTGAGACTTAAATAAAAGCGCGCCTACTTGGCCCAGGGTCCCGTACATGTCGATGTTATGACAGTCACTGCAGTCACCCACTTGGTGAGCACAATCACCACACGTGGAACAGTTATCTATCAATTTAATTTAATTTAATTTAATTTTATTCACATTCATTTATTGAGCATTAGACAATAAGCATATATGCTTATGAAGGTCTTCCGCTCATAAAATACAGATGGCGGTCAAAATAACACAAGGAACTAATAATTACAGCGTAACATATAACTTAGGTTAACAGCAAATAACAAGACAAACTAAGTCAACATCATAACATAGAAATAACAGTAATACAGCGAAAGGAATTTATAATCATAAATGTTACTTATTAGTCTAACTACTGTTCAGCAGAGCCGACAACATACGTATACAGTGATCCACGTCATAGGTACTTGCAATTATATCCTTTATAATACGTAGTTCATACATTTAGTCGCAAAGGTATTGAGGTCACAGGTTTCTCACTGGGCGCCGAGTAACGAACTCTGGAACAAAATGGCGTCATCACTGGATACCCATGGTTTTCTATTCTGGTCAAAACTCCAACTACGACGTAATTCAGCCAACTACGGCGTTGTTTGGCTTGGCAGAGCATACCTGGGCGAACAACGACGTAATTTATGGCTCACACCATACGACTTACTGTCACGACATATTTTAAAGCAACTACGACGCAGTTCACTACCGCTCCAGCTATCCATTACTGAGAAACTGACCATCCAATGCCGGAGGCAACCCGGCGAGCTGATCTGTAGATCACCATAACAATAGTCCTTTACTCGTAATCACATCCACGTAATTATTTTACAAATTCAAACTTTATTGTGCAACAAATATAACAGATACAGTGTATGGCAAGTTCGTAAGTAGTAAAAGATATGAAGACATATATATCAAGATATCAAGTAGTACAAGATATCAAGCCTTTGCCTATTAACAATGCTATTGAGTTATACATAACTTAAGACTAAACACTACGGTATTCAATAAGAGTACAGTATACGTATTTGGAACATGGACTACATGATAATACACAGGAAACTCAGTTTACATGTACATCGATCAATAGTGTGCGTCAAAGATGATTATATTTCTTTTTCGACAAGAGGTAGATATATATTGGCCTATGTACAAGGAAAGTGCGTCTGGACATGACATCAGTAAATTAAGAGTCCCTGAGCTTGTCTTAGATGGTAGTGTTATATTTGCATTCCGGGTGATACATGTAACATTCATACGTGTCTGTCTTTCTTAAATATACGTGGGACATATTAAAAGAAAGTGGAATTCATCTTCAACAGTATGTAATTGCAGGGCGCAGTCATGAGGCTATTTTGTGGGATCCTCAGTAACACCCCTCTGTCTTTTCGCTTAATGGTACGTACCACCACCTCACTGGGGTTGTCTCAACACCCAGGTCACAGGGGAATCAGTACAGCTAGTAGACAAGATGAGACAACTTACTCTGCCGGCATGTCTGCTGGCTTCTCTGGCGGTATCCTTGGCTCAGGTAGGTTTATTCTGTGTTACCTTCGGAAAGAAGGTTCACCTAGCTCCGACGAGGTCTTTTTGTGTGTGTTCGAACGTTCATATATATACATATATGTGTGGGGGTTGTATATAAGTCATAATTTTTTGGATGGATTTCTGTGAATTTGTTTTGTTGGTCATTGTTTTCTGTTGTTGGGGTTTTAGAGAAACATGGATATTTCAGGCCCTAGCAGTATTTTTTAGGTAATGCAACATTACAGGGAGACATCCGTTGCCTTCATTGAGAGTAGCTTGTAAGCCGCAATGACCTGAGTGTGTAGGGTTGGGTACCGGTACTTAAAATTCAGGTGCGGTCCAGGTCCAAGGAGTCAGGTCCAGGTCCGGACCTGTACCTGTACCTGTGCCTGTACCTGTATCTGTACCTGATTATAGTAGTGTCGCAGTACATCATATTTTGGAGAGCGAGACACACGTAAAAGTCTCCAAACGTCATGTCTTGAACGATATAATTTCTTAGGTTTGCACTTTGTCTCAAAATGATAACCATACTCTCCTCGCCGTCTGTTTACTCATCCTTTAAGTGTTTCTAGATATGATTCACAGCTAACGTCTTCGAAAACGACTCTTTAAATTTGCTGTTTTGTATCTTATTAGACCAGTTATGTGGCCGTCCGCTGGTAGCCTGGTACTATGAATTTTCTAATCGGTCCATAGGCCGGTCCACTGATTTTTACGAACCGTTTTTTTTGGACCGGTTCATTAAGAAATACCAGTTTATACCGGTACCCACCCCGGGACCTGTGTATAAAATTACACTATATTCACGCAATATTAGCCTCTACCAGACTGACTACGCCGGCTGTAGAGAGAGTTGGCAAGGGGAGTTTTGATCACCACAATCAAGCTTTCATTTTTTTTCGATGAGGAAATGTCAACCTTCCCGTGGCCAATTATACCCTTTTGCTGAATTCTACGATCCGTGCCCCTGTAGGAAGGCTTGGTGGAGGCTAGCGCGATATACTGACTTTCCGGTCAGGCCGATAACTTAAGTTCCCCTCTCACTGAACCCGCGGCACGCTGGTGGCGTCGCTGCGTCCTAAACTAGATTTGTGTTACCATTGAATTTGCAACGGGAATACCATTCAAAACTTACAAGTTTGACCAAAGGGACTGTCACAACAAAACACACAAAGATTAAAAAGATTATTTTTTTGTCGATTAAATTCTTTGTCAATTCGATCGGCCGCAGCGACGCCGCTAGCGTGCCGCGGTCCAGTGAGAGGGAGACTTTACATACGGGTCTTCCTTTTCTCTGCATAGGAGATGAAGGAATGCAGAAATACCAGTACATGACTGCGCCCTGTAGTTTTAGAGATAAGTGATTGCATGTTCTGATTATAATAGTCTACTCGTGTCGAATTCAATTCTTGACTTTGCGTTGTGGGTCATGCCTTGTTGTCGGCTGATCATGTAAAACATCAGTGTCCTTTTATTTGCTTACCACGCCCGTTCTCATTTGAATGTGGCCAGCCTTTACGATTTGATAATCAAAATGCTAAGGCTGGCCCCAGCAATTTATACATTTAAATGATAACGAGCGACCAGTGTTCTGACTGTAGTGTTAGTTAGTGAATACTGCATTTTATATAGGCATTGAAGCGGTACATGTCGATACATATGACTACACACGGGCCTACATTGATTCAAATTTAAACTTTTACAATATCTGGACTGTATTGCAGTAGATTCTTGACTGCTGTATAGTTTGAAGCTAAAATTACGTAAAGCTGCAATTATACAGGCTTTTCATTGTCTTCACAGTGATTATGATTTTAATCATGTTGTCGGATAATTCGATTCAGCATTAGCATATTCGTTGGCTTTTCATTCAGACCTACTGTTTTACTATTTACTCTAATCAAACATGGCGAAGATGATGTCAGATGAAAAGCTTGACGTATAAACATTGATCTATTCAAAAGTTTTGCTGTCATGATCTTCGTAATTGCAGCGATGCCTGAAAATTCATACTTTTACAAATCCTATCTTACTTATAAAACAGTCAACACTTGCTTTGCAAACACAATGATTTGCGTTTAGCCGGGCGGTTTCAGAGATTTTATCTTGATGGTAGGTACGGCAAATACCACCAAATAAATTGTTTTAAGGCGCCAAAGAGAAATTTTGGAGACTTTGCCTTTGAACATCTTTTGTCCAAATTCACGAAGCACGACAATAAGTTGGAGCTGCATTCATGAATTTGTATGATCAATGAAGATCAGCAAATTTACATAATGGAGGATGCATTCGACAACAAGTCAATTATCTAATGTTCCTTATGTTATAAAGGCAGTATTGTCACAGGGGTTTTGAGGGGTCTGAGTAATTTGTTCGTTCTGTTTCCATCACAGTTGAGGGAGGACGTACTATCGCCATGTAGGCATTAGTGCATTTCCCATGGGCCGAACATACTCGTCTGATGAGGATTCGAACCTTAAACTTTCAGATTCCATGTGTCGCCATTAGTAATTTCTAGTGATATCTTCTTCCCTGGGCCATAAATGTATGATTTCATGCCAAAATACAACAACCTGTGATGTTTACTCATCAAAACATAGTGTATTCCGGTAGAACTTACCCTCCTTAATTGGTATTTCGGTGTACTCCGGTGTATTTCGGTGTATTCTGGGGTATTCCGGGTATTCCGGGTATTCCGGGTATTCCGGGATATTCCGGTAAAAAGGCGGGCCCAAGTTGACAACCCTAACCAAAATACCACTTTGCCGGCATTTTAATGCATCGCATTTCATCACGTTTCTGAAAAAATATGAGAGAACCGAGAAATCAGTTTGGCAAAGATGGTCTTATAAAGAGACCTTTTGATCAAATAGCCTTTTTGCGTTTGGAGGAGGGTGTTGACGTTTGCAAACACAAGGCTATTACTAAGAACTGGACATGTGTGTTGTATGGTATTAAAGACACTATAATCTGCATAAAAAGACTCTTTTTTACACAACCAAGCGTTTGGGAAGGCATCTATAAGCAGCGACACCTGTGCTGCATTGCTATGTGAACCAGTCAGAATTGCCTTGAAGTAGGTGACAGATGGTCACCGAAACGTCGGTTGAATAAATATCTTGGTTGTGTAAAGAGTATTTATATTCAGTGACTTACCAACTTGATGAAACTATTCACGACTGTAATTTGCAGAATATCGTCTCACAATTACAAGTAAACATATGCAGGCGTAATGCATTGCCGACCAGGTCAAAGTTCAAGGTCCTCTTAAAACAGACCCCACTTGTCTAGACACTTTTGTTGTCTTTTCAGCCTCCCTGGCTAAATTGGCTTTGTGACTTTTCATTGTTTTCTCATTAACAGATTAATAAAGAACTTTATTGAATATTGATAGCTGGTCATGAAAGAACTCTAAATCTGAATTTTTTACCATATGGTAATATGAAAATACAGCAAATCGGTACAAAACACTGCAATGCAACTATCTCCATTGTGCATTATGATCAAAGCTACAAACGTACGCTCGCACAAATTGATATCTACATATCATCTGTATTCATAAGAAAACAATTGTGTTTACCTAATTTAAAAAAAATCATTTTCAAATAACCATAGATATCAATTTGTGCGTACGTACGTTTGTAGCTTTGAACATTATGCACATAGTTTGTTTGCAGTGTTATATACTAAAAGTGCTATATTTTCTCTTAGAAAAAAAATTATATTAAGAGCAATAAGATTTGATGACTTTATCCATATGGTCCAGAAAATCATACTTAGAATTCTTTCATGACCAGCTATCAATATTTAGTACCACACCAGTTCGTTCTTAATTCATTATTCAAAAATGGATAGTTAACAAGCCAATTTAGCCAGGGAGGAAACTTTAACATTTTCCATGACACCAAAATAAACATTACAAAAAAATGCGACAGTTGTTTCATTGGACATCTCATAAATCAAACCATAAGACAATTTCTTGTTTTCAGATAACAAACGAAAAGACCAAAGATATCAACATGAATGTATCAAATGTATCTTACGTGTAGATAACTCCAGTGAGCAATGCTGCCCTCTACCCGTATGGACCCGGTACTGCAGACATTTTGGACCCTGCTGCTGATGACGGCACATCTGGAGAACAGAGTCTCAGCACATCGTTCCCATTCTTTGGAAAAACTTACAATTCACTTCATGTAAGTAACTTCAGCTTTAACCCACTGAGTAAAGGAATATGCTAAAAAGGGCAGCTATGAATGGATTTTCAAATATAATTGTTCGCTTGAGACTGATGTATATTCCTTTGTCTACCCATGCTGTGTGGGTATGCAGCTTTTAGCACCAGATGTAAATATAAAATGCAACAGGGGGTATTCCGTATCACCCGAGGTACCAGCAGTTCCAAAGAACGAATCCAGTATTCGAATTTTCGCCAGCGGCGCACTTGAAATGCATTCTAAATATTCTATGGAAGACCATGTGATACAAGTAGAACCCTGTGTGATACGGAAAATCATCACACGATGCGGAACACCTGTATCGATCATTTCCGCGGCCCAGGTATGAAATAATCGCTACAATAGCCGTCAATCAGTCTGCTAAAGATTAAAGATGATATTTATGACGAGGAGGTTTGGTTTTATTGTCGATTTCCCCAGGTGAATACCAACGGTGCAATCTCCTTTGGGACCGCGGTGACAGGCTTCACAACATCTGCGTTTCCAGTCAACAACAACACGGTCATCGCCGCTTTCTTCACCGACATCAAGACAAGCTACACCCCCCGTGCAGGTTACATCTACCATCGGGAAACAACTGACGCTGGTGTGTTGGCGAGAGCAACGACGGACATCAAGACAGCTTTCCCCGCCGACCATGGAAGCTTCGTCGCGACCTGGGTCTACGTCGCAACCTGGCACGAAGTTGGACTAAAGGGAGCGACCGGAGATGGTAATAATCTGGTAAGTTCAACAAAGTGCAACCTTAGGATGGTTCAATAGAAGACTTATGTCAAGACAATGTTACTAGTATATGCTAATGAATCGATTAGCTTCTGGTTAACCAGTTATTTACTCAAGCCGCCCTCTCACTAGACCCGCGGCACGTTGGCCGCGTCGCTGCGTTCTAAACTGGATCTGTGTTACCCTTGACTTTATAAATGCCTATCATTCAAAACTGACAAGTATGACGAAAAAGACAACAAAACACACAAAGCTTAAAAAGATTCGTTTTTTTGTCGATGAAATTCGTTGAGTGCTTTATCAATTCTATTGGCCGCAGCGACGCCGTCAGCGTGCCGCGGGTCGAATGAGATTCATATTTGTCTATGAAATGTATCGAGTGCTTTGTCAATTCGATTGTCACGTCATATTTGTCAATGAAATTCGTCGAGTGCTTTTTCAATTCGTTCGGCCGCAGCGACGCCGCCAGCGTGCCAGGGGGGCTTGCCTTTAGTCACAAACGAAAGATAGCGGATGCTGTCTAAAACGTCTGTTTCAAAATCCAGTTGCTTGTCAATGAGTAACTGATATTTGACGTAAGATAGGAGACGTTACATATATACTTAGACACCTATCGTATACATTTGTTTGCTACTCCTCCAGCGGAACACGTTTCAACTGGTGCTGATTACGAATGGCTGCAAGTCCTTCGTCCTGTTTAACTACGACCAGATCCAGTTCTTACAAGGCGCTACCAACGGTGGAGATGGGGCTACTGGCACAGGACCAAACCCAGCACAGGTATGGAACTCTCAATTTTCTTTCAAAACATTACTTTGTAAGTATGACAAAGACCATTGGATTTGTTTGATAGAGGGCAATATATGCTGCATATTGGAAGAGACATGAAACCAATCTCTGTAAGTATGACAAAGACCATTGGATTTTTTTAGTAGAGGGGAATATATGTTGCATATTTAAATATTTATATAATTTTTAATGAGTCCTTGGGGAAAAAACAAACAGAAGTCGTTTACATAAATTTAACACAAAGTTGCAAGAAACAACATTATGCGTACTACAAATGGATAACATGATATTATATTACCAAATAAGTGCCTTGACATAATGTATTAGTAACAAGACAAAACATAATGGAATGAAATAACGTTGAAATCAGGATTTGAAATTTCATATCAATGTTGACATAATGTTACATTAAATTGATAGATAAGTCAAGAAAAAAATATAAATACATAAGGGATAACAGAAATTCAAACACTATGAAGTTCTATGGTATATCTCTGCAAATGAAGAAATGTTCGCGGTGGTTTTATGTTCGCGGTTTTCGCGGCAACCATTTCACAGCAATGTGCATATTTATCTCCATGAAAAAAGGTGTTGTTTGCGTGCGTTTGCGTGTGTGCTATCCTGTGTGTATGTTTGTGTCACCGGACGCTTAAAATCAGCATAACTGAAGAACGTGTGGATGGATTTTAATGATATTTGGTATGTTGGTAGGTGCTGGGAGGAGAAAGGTCAATATCAATTTGGGTCCCCTGGTATGTGTCACTGGAACTGCAAAGGCGTATTTGTAAAGATCTTCTAAGGAGAATAACTGAAGAAAGGAACGACAGATTTTCATGTTATTTGGCACGCAGGTGGGTTGGACAGAGATGTACAAACTGAAGTGCTAATTATGCAAATTGGGACTGAATTTGAGGAATATCTACTCCTCCATTGTAGGTATGTGCTTTGAGGTCGCACCTATCACATCTGTTGGTCTCTTATCTAGGTCAAGTATTCCCCAGGTCCCAACAGCTGGTGGTCAAACAACAAATGGGTACACTACCAAACCTGTGTACTTGTTTCTATCATGTGGATACCCTCTGGCACATAAAACAAAACAACCAGCAGCAACAACAAATAACTAGGGCAAATAAAACACATCATATATAAAAACAAATTTCATGGAGATTTTGGGTCTTCGGACTCTTGTTATTGATGTGGACTTTAATTGTCTGTTTCCGAAAACAGCCCGACCGGGCCCTGGTTGGGAAATGTGACCCTAGCATTATCAGGGCTAATTCAATGCATTCCTGTATGGCGTGGAATATAGCCCTGCATAGCAGGATTATGTATAGGGTAAAACAAAGTTTCAGGGAATGAACGTAAATGTATTCATCTTAGCTGATTGCTTACTTTTTATGTTGCTCTTCGTGCAATAAAGAGGACGACTAGTGACTTAAAAGAATTGCTGCCAACAATCGAGAACAATATACCATGATGTTCGAAACAAAAGCACATAACCCAAATCAATTTTTCCACATGTACTGACTTCACATATATGAAGCGTTTTCTCTCTATGTTCTAACGTTTATGTTCACTTGGTATTATAGTCTGTCCATCCGGCTACACCAGTAGGAGAGGTGACAAGTGCCTCAAGCTGGGAAACAACCCAAACTATCCCATTTCTTATCCTCTGGCAAAATCAACCTGCGCTGGAGACGGGGCGGAAATCTTCATCATCCGCAGCCAGGCTGACACCAATTGGTTAATCGGGAAGCTCAGGCGCTATAATAGGTAAGAAGAAATCCATCCACTAATGTCAGGCCTGTCGCTTGTCAAGATTTTTTTATTCGTAAAGATGTGTTTTATTGAATAACACTCTCCTCTGGAGCTGAGTATCCCTTCAAATAGCAAACTTAGTAGAGGACTGACCAGCCCAGACTCTATACCTGGAGGTCGCTGGTTGAGTTCATTTGAGCTAAACTGGTTCGAGATCACTTTCCTTTCCTTTTACTGGTATTAACAGTGTTGTCTCCTTCATTGATCACAGGCGTACTGGGAAACTGTGCGATGTGTGGATTGGTCTGACGGATGAAGACACCGAGGGCACATTTGTGTGGGAGGACGGCACCGCGTTTAATGTAACCGGCTATGCCCCCTGGGCTGAAGGTGCCCACGAACGTAACACCGGGTAAATATACACATAGATTCATTGCCCTTTTTTACCATAACAGCCGCGCTTGCACGAATGTTCCTTACTACGTAGTGTGAGCGCCCTCCCGAGCAGGCCCGATATGCTCGGTAAGTTACCTCCGATACCGGCCCTGCCATTTTCAGCCTGTAAAATCGCTTCTGGCGACGTCACCACCAAAACAGTTTTCAGCCAAACAGAAGGTTTGCACAAGCTCATCAAGAGCAAAACCGCAAAGGACGTTGGGAAGCTATCAACCAATCAGGTTACGTCTTACATCGTAACTTTGGGTTCAGGACAAAATAAATGCTGTTTGTGCCAAATAAGGGTGGCTCATTGATTATTAATGAGCGAGTGTCGGTGACGTCGCCAAAAGCGTTTTACTGGCTTGAAATGGCAGGGCCGGTATGGAAGGTAACGTACTGAGCATATGGGGTCTGCGTGAGTGTGAGATATGCTGCACGAAGGTGATCTATTAACCTTAAGCAGGGACAGACCACACGGCATGGCACCCCTTTTTCTCTAACATGTAAGCTCTGAAATTAACATTTATTTGTCTTCCAAAATGGCGGGCGTTTCTCGTCATGCATTTCGTACCGCTTATGGCGAGGACGTATTGAGTTATAACAACCATCTCATATGGATTGAAATAGTTGCCATAAGATATCATATAGCAACGATTACATTCTTTTAATTTCCCATTGATCATTTAGATGTGCTAAATTGCTACGGTAATGTTACCATTAAAAGTTTTACATTAGTTTATTTCAAAAACTTTGTATTGCTGGACTCATATATCTATGGATTGCACATTATTATGCCAGTTTTTGCAATTGAACGCATTACGCCTCAGAAAAACGCGCCGAATGCGGAAGTAAATATGCCACAGCACAAAAAAGGTCAAGAGCCAACGCCAAATCTAAAAAAAATCACACATATTTACGAAAATCCAATACGTACACAAACACATAGACAAACCCTCTCTCACTCGCACACACGCAGGCTAACACAAACACACGCACTAACACAAATACATGATATGAATTTGTCACGGCACAAAAATTCTTGCTTTATTAACTTTTTTTCCTTGGTATATTTTCCAGGTTCCGTAACTGCGTTTTCCTGAACAAGCGTTTAAGCTGGCTGTGGTACGTCCAAAAATGTGACGGGTACAGGCCGAATGAAGAAGAAGATAACGGTGCCGGCAGGTGGGAACAAGATGCCGGGCCGAATTCCTACGTCTGTGCAAAAAACGCAGTCCCCGTAGAGCCAGATTGCTAAATACAACAATCTTTATTGACAACAAAAGGACAGCGACTTTCGTAAGGTCTTCTACAACTAAACATGCAAACAACAAACTCTGGGATACAAAATGATTAACCTACGTACAAGTATATGAATAATTCAACATGTCGAGTTTTACCTATCACTTACACTTCTAGTTCTAAGATCTAAACATTCTTTGATATATTTACACAGTAAGGGTCTCCTTCTAGAATGTATTTGAATTTATCTATGGATGGAATGTATCAAATTCTGATCAGCAAGCGGAAAGAAGGATGAACAGCTTTGAGCGTTTATCATGATAACGTGCACAATCTAGGATAAAGTGTCATTCGTCTACAATCTCATTTGGACAGAATGGACAAAACCTCTGGTCAAGGGGGATTTTATGGTATCTTCCGATTTCCACAATCAATCTATGATTACATATTCTTATCTTGGTGATTGCTCAACGAACTTTAAAATTATATATATCCGATAGGTATTTTTCTTGTCCGTGCATTTTCTTTAACACAGTGATAGAAGTATGCCATTCGTGTGTATATATCCTGTAAACGCATGGAGGATTTTTTTATACATTGCCATTCATACGCAAGAGTTTTATTGGAATAGAAATAACTAGGAACGAGTCAGGGGGTAGACCACGTATTCGTCGACAAGAGGTGGCATTTCTCCTCTTCACTAGTTTTTAAGGCCACAATGTTTACAATGATATGCTTGGCACCATGTCAAATGTGTTTTGTTCATGTCCCATATTAATTCTAGATATCAATAATAAATATTAATGACAGATTAACAAATATGCATCACTATTTGGTGGCGGTATATTAAAGCATGACCTCATATCAGAATCCGAACTCTTTTTAATGTTACTATCGGGTGTATACTGTATGCTAATGTTGCCGTATCTAATAGCATTTTTTGGTAAATATAGAAATAATTGAGAACTGCAGTAAATATATATTCAATAGGTTTGGGAGGTTCTGTGCTATATGAAGTACTTTATTAACCATCTCGACTACAGAATAAGATAATTGATCTTACTTCAAAGGACTATGCCATTACAATTCTGATACAGTAACATTTCTATAACCTTTTGTTGTTAAACCTAGTATCTTAGAGGCTTGATGGTTTTTCTCTTTATGAAAAATAAGAATACAAGTCGAAAGACAACTTTTAAGTATTAAAGGTGACCTAAGCGATTTCAGGGGGTAAAACTTGAAATATTCTGGGTAAAGCAGTTTTGTTCGGTGAAATTGAAATTGACATTTACTTCCCTATATTACCACATTTGCATCATTATTTCATACTTTGGGCGTTTAAAAAGAGCCCAGAAACAAGCCGCAAAAGGCCTAGGAGTATTTTATTTGTTAGTACCACTAAAAAATCAGCCCAGAATCCAGCCGCAGCCGTTTTCTGTCGACACTTTTCGGTAACTTCCGGCCGCGTGACGTCACAATGCCAGAGCACATTGAGCCATGACCACGTGATTATTTCTCCGGAAGCGTTCGGGACTTATCGGTCAGAATCGCGCATGTTCGGAAGATTTGTAATGATGGCTGGCCTCCAAGTGCTCTGATTTTCAATGAGTTTCCACCACACAACGACATCGCATTTGTGCTCCATGAAGGTCAATATGCAATGGGATAGTGTTATTTAAACTTACTATGGATGGAAATCACTAAAAGAATTGATTTTGAAAAAATATGAGCTTCAACTCCCTAATATTGCTTAGGTTGCCTTTAAAATACCAGGGACATATGTGTTTACCTGCGTGTAATCGCTGTTTGGCGCCATGGACAGGTACTCGGTATGTTTATCTGTGTGTGATGGTGTTCAGCACCAAGGACAGGCATGCTTGTCTGTGTGTGGATAGTATTTAGCACTAGAAACTGGTAAGTCTGTCTGTGTGTGGATAGGTTCAGCATTAAAGACAGGTATGTTAACTTGTGTGTGGACGGTGTTCAGACGGTATGGGTGTGTGTTTTCCTATATTTGGATGATGACATGAACACAGTAAGTGAATAAATACAGTATTTATTCATTAGGCCACAGCACGTAAATATTATGGATGACATCAGCGCGCGCATTGATTTTCGCCTAATTTACGAATAGCCTTTTGATATAATGAACAATTTACAAACCTATGCGACCATCCATATATGACAATTCTGGAGTGTTTTTTTCGGTGTGACTTCTCAACATTATAATTGCAAAACAATTGTCGTTACGATTAATGCTCTGTCGAGGCTTGAAGCAGATGTCAGAATCTAACCATTCTTCTGTCTGTTACATATGACAGGCAGCTTTCGATCTAATTTAAATAAACTGTTTTTGCAAATTTATCACTGCCTTTCCCAAGATGTATGATTTTCTTGAATGTCCTTTTAGATTGATATTATATAATCTACATTTATCTAAAAACGCTGAATAAGAAACAGAACAACAGATTCTTTTGGGTCTTTTTTTAAACCTTTTTTGATTTAAGGATCATCGATGCATGTTCACCAAAATACATTCAAAGCTCACATCGCTTTACATTCATTATTCTTAAAGTACATGTACATGTACATGTACTTAGTATTTCAATTTGTCCAGGTGTTATTTTGGGACAGTCCATTTTTTGTATGGGGAGGAGTATGGGCGGAACATGCTGTATTTGCTCAGGAGCAATTGACGGTCTTTCTAGTTATCTATGTTTTCTAAAATTCAATTGGCATATCCATGTTTTGTTTGATAACATTAAGTTGTAGTCCGTAAATACACAGTATATTGTCAAATTGAGAAAAAAAAATATAGAAAGGTAACACGTATTTTGTCATTCAAGTTGTCTGACAGAATGCTCTTCCGTGCATATATAAACTATTACAAAGTCTTAAAAGACCCTATGGTTTTCAGATCACAAGAGAACAACGTTCTTGAGGTTTTAACCATTTTAACAACAAATCTTTAATTTCAAGTACTACATGGTCAATACATTACGTTTTTGTACCAATTTTTAGCTTTATTGCTTTTAATCTTACAATATATATTAGCAGAAAATGGGAGATGCTATTGTGCAAAATACTTTTTTTCTACATAATGATACAAAAGCCAACAACATATTTCGTTAACAAGGGTGGGCAAAACGTTCCCTTTATCATAAGCCACAATAGGCCTCTAAAAGCCTGGTGTTATGCAGGGTAAAGGAAGATATCTAACGGTAAAAGACTGACAGTAGAAAACTGTTCACACAAAGCAACCAGCCAAGTATAGCAGCAAAAACACTCATCTCCAACTGCCGGAGATACTTCAGAGTCGGCCTTGTCGGACAGATATCCACGGAGGGCTTTTAGTCACTAATGCACCGTTTAGTACCAGTAAATTAATGCAGTACCGGTTTACTTTCAAGGTTAAACGAAAATCTTTATTGACACAACAAAAGTACAGCGACTTAAGGAAGGTTTTCTGCAGCTATACATGCGAACAACAAACAATGGGATACAAAATAATTAACCTACGCACAAGTATAACAAGTATATGAATGAAGTACTTCAACACGTCGAATTTAAACTATCACACTTCTAGTTCTAAGATCTGAATATTCTTTGATACATTTACCTCTTTGTACACAGTAAGGGTTGACTCCTTCTAGAATGTATTTGAATTTATCTATAGAATGGAATGTTTTAAATTCTGTTGAGCAAGCGGAAAGAAGATTGAACAGCTTTGAGCGTTTATCATGATAACGTGAACAATCTAGGATAAAGTGTCATTCGTCTACAATCTCATTTGGACAGAATGGACAAAACCTCTGGTCACGGGGAATTTCATGGTATCTTCCGATTTCCACATTTAATCTATGACTACATATTCTTATCTTGATGATTGCTCTACGAAATTATCTATATCCGATAGGTATTTTTCTGGTCCGTACCTTTTCTTTACCACAGAATAAATGGAAAGTTTTAAATTGTACGCCATTCTTGTAAGTATATATCCTGTATCGGGTTCGTAATTGGTTAGTTAACACATCAACTTTGTATGACCTAGGGTTTGTCCAACATGCCCAAAACCGTTATAGTTAAAAAGGTCATTTACATGATTCACCCAGTCAAATCATGCATCCAATCTTAATAATAATCTAATGGTAGTAGAAATTAGAGTATTACATCACTTACTCCGTAGTTAGGCAAAGGGACTGGAAGATGATTGTCAGGAAATATTCCACAGGCACTTACACAGGATCAGACTGTGTTTGGCTCAAGGACTCACACCTTTATATCTGCTAGGAGTACATTCAAAATCCCCCAACGACGGAGTACAAGGAGAATTGGGAACTTTCCCCATCATATTTTCTGCAAAAATTCAACTCATCAAATATCGGCACAGTTTGGTAAACTTACCTGAGGACCCTGCTTCACGAAGCATACAATGTCGTATTTTCTAGTGATCATGACTAGATTAATCATGTGAAGGATATTCTCAATTCAACTGCAGACTACAGGATGCACATGTACAAGAGTTGTTTAGTTGTGTCAGCAATAATTTAAATTTGTCCCTTCTTCACAAATCCAACCAGAGTCTTAGGGCCCGAAATCTCCACGAAGTTTTGTTTTTAATTAAATGGTGTCTTTTTTGCCATAGTGAATTGTTCTTGCCGTTGCAAGTTGTGTTTTGTGCCAGTGGGTGCTTGTTTGGTTCTTATATGTGGTTTTCTTGGAAACCAGTTCCCTACCAATGTCGTTCTATATCCCTCAATCGAATGACCACCACCTGTCGTGCGCCTGGAGAAGTGACCCAGTTTTGCTACCAACATGCCTAGAATGGAGGTATAGATTTTCTTCATTACTTATGCAAATTCAGTCCCAGTTTGCATAATTTGTACTTCAGTGTGTACATCTATATCTAACCTACCTGCGTCCCAAATAACATGAAAATCTGTTGTTGTTTTCTTCAGTTATTCTCTTTAGAAGATTTTTACAAATACGCCTTTGTAGTTCCAGTGACACATACCAGGGGACCTAAAATCGACCTTGACCTTTCTCCTTCCAACACCTACCCACATACCAAATATCATTACAATCCATCTACACTTTCTACAGTTATGCTGACTTTAAGCATCCGGTGACACAAACATACACAATCTGTCCACAAACACGCAAACACACTCAAAACAATATCCCCATGAAAAAGTCTTGCAGGGGGATGACAGTCAGTTGCAGACTGTACCCCAGCAGTTTATACAAGCCTAATCCATTGGGTGATTTTATGGTGCAAGCTTTTTGTTTGAACTTGGAAAATGAATACACTCAATCTGAATATTTTTGTCCGTGTCTCTTTAGAAGACCAGATAAAGCAATTTAAGGCTTTATCCTTTTCTTTTTTCCCATAGCGAACTCGTCCAGGTTAGTATAGTTATCCCTAATAATGCTGCTCTATCCTCTGTCCACTAATCTCAATGTTGTGTAGTGAATTTCACCGACATTAGCGGCACGTGGCGTTCACATGATAAGCGCATGGCCATGATGTTATGCCGTACAAAAATGTACCATCGGAGCGGAGGTCGCTAGGTTGTATCAAACCTTCCTAAAACTGGCAAGAGTTTCAAAGACATGGGTGACTTAAGCTGGATTATATTTTCTAATTAACACTTAGCATAGACATCCGTTTCCCGAATTTCAAATTTCCGCTTGTTGCAGGCTGTACATTAAAGTTTTACTATATGATCACATGAATGTGCATGTGTGCCGGGGAGGGATGATTGGCACCTCCTGTGCTATACATTGACAAGACCAAGAAAAACATCTTGCATAAACAGGATCAGGAGACAAATGACGGGGAGATGACTGACGTCTCCGTGCGCCAGACGTCAAGGTGATGTGAGAAGAACAGGAATTCTCACACCAGGGAACATATGAATATATCATGATGTGAATAATGTTGAAATCCGTAAAGCGATAACACAGTTAAGAATTAGTAGCCATAGATTGAATATAGAAACAGGTAAATACTCTAATGTAGCTCCCGACCAAATGTTTGCCCATTCTGTCGAAATCGACTTGAAGATGAGTTTCACTTCATTATGGAATGCACTAAATATGATGCTCTACGCGATGAGTTATTCACCTCTCTCAATTCAAGTTCTTCAGATTTTAAGACACTCAATGCCACAGATAGATTTGACTATATAGTTAGATGCAACCGCTCATACAGTGTTAAAATAGGCAAATATATAAAAGATTGTTTCGTTATTAGGAAAAATAATGATACTCAAAATTAGCCCAACTTGAATCATGTAAAACCTATTAATAAGATAGTCATTTTGCTGCAGTGAATAGTTTTATTCCATACTTATGTCTTGTTCTATTTTTACTGTGTTGCCATAGTTTGCACCTGCTACAATAGTCGCGCAATAAAGTTCTTCTATGAATATAGACTGGAGATACGTTCACAGCAAACTGCTCCCATCAGGGGAGGGACTTGGCCAGACTAACAGGTCGCATGTAGCGTAGAAACATTTGAACAGGCAAAGATGAGAATCAAAAGGTAAAAGTTTACTTAATATGGCCGTGACTCGTGAGACTTCAAAATACAGACGATAAATGTATAAAATGCCATGCATGATTACAATCGTATCCGAGCCATAATGATTTAACTACACAATTTTCCACTCATCGATAATTGTATGTGATTGCATATGCATAAATTATGACGTTCTAATTAATAAAACCACACTGTTGTAAATATCTTGTCTTGGTCACGACTGTTGTTTAAGCCTCATCCTGCACTTTTTCCAAATGATCTGAAATTTAGTATAAGGATATGCTGGAAACATAAGTTTAGGTCAAAGTAGTGAGACGCAGCAGAAGTCAGACCTATGCATACATTCTTTTTAAGGCCCACCCCATAACTTCTAAACCACTAATCGTATGACCACCAAATTTTCAGAGGATGGTGGACAAGTGTAATAAATATAGTATGACAGCTTTGGTGTCATATTGACGTATTCAGACACTTTTCAGGGAAAAAAAACAATTTTCTTCTCCTTCATAGATATTCGTCTCCCCTAGAATTGACGCTGTGATCGAAAAGACTTTTTGAAACAAGAAAATGGATCTTCGTTTTAGGCGCACGTAATTATAATTCATATATGACAACATGTGGAAAACATGTTTGCGAAAGATAACCAAGCAATATTTGATGTCTCATTCTCAATGGCTGTCTGAAAACTGACGCACAACGCCACGCGATCACGACACACCGTCAGAAGACATACATTGTTAGCTTTATTTGGACAATTCGTGTCTGCCCAGCCCCCTGCACTTATATATGCACGGTATGTAGAAAACATGTTTGCCAAAAAAAAACAAGCAATATTTGATGTCTCATTTTCAATGGCTGTCTGAAAACTGACGCACAACGAACGCCACGCGATCACGTAACACCGTCAGAAGACATTGTTAGCATTATTTGGACATTTCGTGTCTGCCCAGCCTACTGCACGTATGTGCACGGTATGCATGGCAGCCAGTCGCAGAATAGACCCCAAACAGTTTGCACCGAGCTGAAGTTATTGTTTTTTTTTTTCTTTAACACGAAAGCAACTCAACGGGGTCCGTTTCCAGTCATAGATTTTGACGTGCTATTTGAATATTGTTCAACACAAAAAAGATTCCTGCCATGACTTTGTCATTATATAACTCCTTTTTTCACGGAGGTTAGAATGATGATATAAAAATGATGTGGCAAGCCCGAGTATTCTCCATCTGAAACACAGGAGAATGTGCAGTTTTCAACGCATGGAAGTCTTGGTTGCTCTCAATTTGTCTTCTTGGAAGCATAAATGCTACAACATGCTTGTCTCGAGCATTGATGTTTCTGACCTATATAGGGCGAAGAGATGCTGCTACAGTATAAATTAGTTCAGTGCTTTGATGAGTGGCCCCCTATGGCCTTGTACTGAGCGAGTTCGTTAAAAAACACCAAACGCAGCATGTTATTATCATATTTCAATTTGTGGCCCTGCCCGCCTCAATAAATCTACGGGGGTGATATGATGACGTACTTGTTACCATAGTTACCAGGAGTAGGCGCTAGACGTTCATATCCGTTCACTTTTCTCGACGCTCTCCATCGTCGAGACTTTCATTTTCTTAACAACAGCTTATTCTCCTCGGCTCCAGACCTCCGGATGCTGATAGCGAGAGAAACCTTATATCCCATTTCATCTTTGGTCCAAAATGACTAGATTTGAGGTTTGAACGTGCCGAGCTCAACTCCTTCGGTAGACATCAAAAGGTATGTTTGCATATTTTTTTTTTCCTATTGTTGATCAAGCTTTTCTTACCTTTCACACCTGTAGATGTGCGTCGGCCGTCTGGCGTACGACTGAAGATTGTAAACATAATGAAGACGCCATACAAAAACGTGACGCCCAGGTAGCGTAGGAAACGTCAAAAGAGGGAGAAAATCTAAGTAAGTAGGCGACGCACAGCTTTATTGGTTATTTCAACGCAAATGAATCGGTTTTTGTATAAAGCAGGTCTTTGTAGATGAAAGTGTGCGCTTTCTATCAGGAGGGTAGCCCCGGGGAAGACCGCGCTGTTGAAAAGAGCCGTAAAACGTTTAAGAGAGATATAGAACAACTGAAATACCGTAAAAGACCAACAAAATAAACCCTGTTCGATTTGTTATTTGTATAGCATACCCAGTACCGGTAAAACGTGTCACGGCCGAACACACAATAGGTTTTTACTGAACAGTACGAGCTGCATATCCGGCCGGAAAGACTAAAGCTCCCCTTCGCACTGGACCCGCGGCACGATAGCGGCGTCGCTGCGTTGATTGAATTGACCTAGGACTCAACGAATTTCATCGACAAAAAACGGATCTTTTAAGATTTGTGTGCTTTGTTGTACTTTTGGTCATACTTGTACGTTTTGAATGATATTCCCATTATAAAGTCAAGGGTAACGCAAATCCAGTTTAGGACGCAGCGACGCCACCAGCGTGCCGCGGGTCCAGTGAGAGGGGGGTTTAATTTGAACCACTTCAGATCGGAAGGACCTCTTCACTTTTCGATTACGTGGTGGGTTCTCTAACTTGTTTGAGGTGTGGCACTGAAAATCAGGGTAACTGCAGAACTAATTGGAATAAGATATATTGGCGTGTATGAGCAAAATGTAAGAAGGAAATAGGACGGTCAAAGGTCCTCTTGGTGGCCTAATTACCTTCGCCAAATGGAGGTTGTAGACGATGTCATCGATAAAATTTACTTGCTTGGTTACTTGGTTATGTCGAGACTGGACGGTCGCGAGTCGTGTCGTGATGGCAGTACATGTGGTTCTATCCCTCATCACTTGGAGCAGACTATCAACTTCAAGGCCAACGTTTAAAAAAAAACACGCAGCAAGTTATTATCATATCATTTCAATATGTGGACCTACCCGCCTCAATAAATCTACATCCGTGATATGATGACGCACTTGTTACCATAGTTACCAGGAGTAGGCGCTAGGCGTTCATATCCGTTCACTTTTCTCGACGCTCTCCATCGTCGAGACTTTCATTTTCTTAACAACAGCTTATTCTCCTCGGCTTCAGACCTCCGGATGCTGATAGCGAGAGAAACCTTATATCGCATTTCATCTTTGGTCCGAAATGACTAGATTGGAGATTTGAACGTGCCGAGCTCAACTCCTCTGGTAGACATCAAAAGGTATGTTTGTATTTTTTGTCCTATTGTTCATCACGCTTTTCTTACCTTTCACACCTGTAGATGTGCGTCGGTCTGGCGTACGACTGAAGATTGTAAACATAATGAAGACGCCATACAAAAACGTGACGCCCAGGAAGCGTAGGAAACGTCAAAGGAAGGAGAAAATCTAATTAATTAGGCGACGCACAGCTTAATTGTTATTTCCACGCAAATAAATCAGTTTTTGTATAAAGCAGGTCTTCGTAGATGAAAGTGTGCGCTTTCTAGCAAGAGGGTAGCCCCGGGGAAGACCGCGCTGTTGGAAAGAGCCGTAAAACGTTTAAGAGAGATATAGAACCACTGAAATACCGTAAAAGACCAACAAAATAAACCCTGTTCGATTTGTTATTTGTATAGCATATCCGGTACCGGTAAAACGTGTCACGGCCGAACACACAATAGGTTTTTACTGAACAGTACGAGCTGCATATCCGGCCGGAAAGACTTCAGCTCCCCTTCTCACTGGACCCGCGGCACGATAGCGGCGTCGCTGCGTTGATTGAATTGACAAAGGACTCAACGAATTTCATCGACAAAAAACGGATCTTTTAAGATTTATTTGCTCTGTTGTAATTTTAGTCATACTTGTACGTTTTGAATGATATTCCCATTATAATAAGTAAGGAGAGGATGCTGAATCGGTTTTTGTATAAAGCAGGTCTTTTTAGCTGAACTGTGCGCTTTCTAGCAGGAGAGTAGCCCCTCAGAAGACCGCACTGTTGGAAAGAGCCGTAAAACGCGTTTAAGAGAGATGTAAATCCGCAGAAATACCTGTAAAAGGCCAACAATATAACCCCTGTTCGATTTGTTGTTTATATCGCATATATACCCGGTAGCGGTATATCGTCCTATAGCCAAACACGCTAGATTTGTACTGAAGGTTTGTACTAAACAGTACGGACAGCAAATCTGGCCGGACAGATTTATTTGAACCACTTCAGAACGGTATTAACATGATGTTGGCTAGGGTAAATGTCAATGAATAGAATGAATGGCCTCTGGCCATTTTCTATAGCTTCTTTACGAACGCGGCCATGTAAAATACGTATTATAACATAAAAGACATGTCAAAGCATTTTATTCCAAATAATTGTGCACTTAATTAAGGTCTCAATCTAGATTTTTTAGCGAAGCTTCAGGAGCGAACTTAATAGTATAATTTAGGCCCGTTTCACAAGAATTCCAAGAATGCTTCTTCTTCCCATATACTGTTATGTTATGATACGTATCTTACATGGCCGCGTTCCTATAGAAAATGGACAGAGGCCATTCATTCTATTCATTCACATTTACCCTACATCATATAAAAACATTGCCAAATACCTGAGAGCATACAATTCCTGTTTATGGCAATTACAACTACACTTAGCTTTACCCCACAAAAGGCGTACGTATATATATAAACGTACAAACGTACGATTGCACCACTCAAACCCCAGGACTGTGCACATCCGACCGAGTGCGCAGCTGCCGAACTTTACCTGTTGATTGTTTCATTTACAAACAAGCTTTCATCAGTTTGTCGCTTGAGGTCAGTTGTGTTGGCTAAAATGAATTTCCCCCTAGTTATAAAAACGCGTTCATGCAGCCGTTTATTTTTTTCATGGATGAGGCCTTAGCCCGAAGGCTGGTCATCGGAACCTCGGATAAGACGTTAAATTGCGGTCCCGATTAAGTGCCACACTTCAAAGAACTTAAAGAACACACCGGGCTTATCGAAAAAGAAGGGGCCCAACCCGTTCTGAAGTGGTTCAAATAAATCTGTCCGGCCAGATTTGCTGCCCGTACTGTTTCATACAAACCTTCAGCACAAACCTAACGTGTTTGGCCATGAGACGATATACCGCTACCGTTTATGCTATGCAAACAACAAATCGAAAATGGTTTATTTTGTTAGTCTTTTACGGTATATCTGTGCAAGAGCGCCATGTATGTCGAGTTTTTCTTCGAATTCCATACTGATGTGCATATAATACATTATTAATTTCAAGGTGATTCACAATCTGTTTTTAAACTACTTTTTCCAAGATTTTTGAGAAGGCCGGTAAGATTGATATTTGACGATAAGTGGTTAAAGCACAAGGATCTCCGGCTTTGTACAGTTGAATGACTTTAGCTATTTTTAGATCTGCTGGCACTATACCATCCTTATAGAAGTTCCAAACATATGTGTTACTGGCTCTAGAATTTCGGGAACAATCTGTTTTAATCCTCAAACCACCGTAGCTTTTTTACGACTAATCTTACCGTATGGGGTCAAAACTCAGACCCCACAATGTTTTCTACAAATACAGCTTTATTGATGATTATTTTTGTGGTTTGTATATATGTATAGTTTAAGCAATCTGTAAGGGACAGTTTGACATGATTAGGTGTAAATAATTTCTGCTTATTATCATAATTTATGCAAAAATAGGGAACATCGTCTTTTGCAACTTACGCTATTCAGACAAGCGGGCTCTTTTGAGGCCTGCGCCAACACTTGATGTCATATATCATCTGAATGTCTTACGCTAGAAAAACCAAACTTGGTTACCTTTGCCTAAATTTTGTTTGCAATAATCTAAATTTAATGAAATAACTAATCAATGATTTCATGTTGCTATGGCAACCGGTTTCTGAGAGCCATATTTGGAAAAAGTCGCTAATTTTGGATTTTACACTGTAATTCTAGAGCTGTCTTTTGAAACTGCACTTATGTTCTTATATCAATACCAACCAATTTAATTCACTATCACTTTTATGATTTGATATTCATAATTTATGCATATTTGATTTGAATCTAAGATGGCGGACGATATAATCAGATTAGCTATAACCGGCTATTTCAACCTCAAATTTCATCATTAACATGTTTATTCAAGCAGAAACATTCTTAATATAAGTTTTTGGTCCATTTTTATTGTGTTATTAGGTTATATGATGAAAAATGTATTGAAAATAATTCAAGATAGCGGAACCAAGATGGTAGAATTCGCTAGTGTAACCTGATATGAATATAATTGTTATGACGTCATTTTGACGTCGTTCCTGTTGCCATCCACAAATAACGTCTTTGGATATATTATGATTTATCATATACAATTTCTATTTAAGTTTTATCGTGAACCTTTGAGTTATATTAAAATGCCCAATTTGTTGGTTTTCGTCAATAAGATCACATAAATGACGTCATAATACGTCGCAACGTCATTAATCTTTACGTTCATTGGAAAAATGTTTTCTTCACATATCTAAAAAACATTATTTTGTAACTATGATCATAATAACCCTTATTATACATGTTACCAGATTACAAGTATCAAACAATAGGGAATATGAGTGCAGATTTTGCTGGGGTCAGTTTTGACCCCACCGGACCACGCGTAAACTTTCTAGGATAACTTAATGAACAATGAGCTAATCTCGGTACAAACTTGTGAGAAGTTATAAGACATATATACAAACAAACTCATAGAAGGAGTTTTGTTTTCGACTCGAAATGTCAAAATGGCACAGGTTGATATACGCCTGGGGTCAGTTTTGACCCCATACGGTGGTTTGAGGGTTTTGGGCAAGGCGCTTATTCAGTATTGGCCATGAGCTGCGTTTTTTAAATTCATAATGATATCATGGATTTCTGTTGTAGTGGATTCTTCAAAAGAACTTATAGGTGGGTAGGAATTTTGAAGGTGTGACTCAGGAGAAATATCTTTTTTTAGTAATTTCTTTTGTAAGAGAGGGACCAATGTTCGCAAATAATCATTATCTCCATGAAAAATGGAGATATTGTTTTGGGTGTGTCTGTTTGTCTGTCTGTCTGTCTGTTTGTTTGTCTGTCTGTCTGTTTGTGTTTCCGCACTACTGTAGTCAGCATAACTCAAGAACCTCTTGATGGATTACGATGATATTTAGTATGTGGGCAGGTCTTGTGAAGCCAAAGTTCAAGGTCGATTTTGGGCCCCCTGGTATGTGACCTTGGTACTGCAGTAGAACTTCAATTTTTGTATCTTTTGACCTGGACGTGCTGTGGTCTTGATTTTTAGGTGGCAGATTGCTTGTGATGTAATAAAGAAGTGCTGTAGGTTTGGGCCCCCTAGCAGCTTCCTCTAGAACTGCAAGGGCGTTTTTGTGGAAATCTTCTAAGGAGAATTATAACTGAACAAAGCAACAACGGATTTCCATGATATTTAGTATGCAGGTAGCTTAGATAGAGATATAAACAATGAAGTGCAAATTATGCTAATTGGGACTTAATTTGCATAGTTAATGAGGAAAATCTATATTTGCAGTGTTTTCCATTATCAGACTCAAATACATGTTACCCATGTGGTTTATGGAAAGTGGATCATCAACAGATACCAATTATGCAAATAAATTCCCAATTTGCATAGTGAATGCAAAAACACCACAATTCATCTAATTCGAAAATTATAGGACTGTCAATATTGCAACATGCGTAAGTTAGATTAAGGTGTTTATGACCAAGCATACATTATGCAAATCTGTAAGTCATTTGCATGAATAGAATTGTTCATGGAGATATGAGGTCGTGGAACTCTTGTTAAATTTGTCTCCGATGGCTTTTGGATCAGATACCTCCAATACCCCGTCAATAAATTTATTGGAAGAATATAAGTAGCTTTGTTCCTTTTCATAATTTCATTAATTAGTTTCCAGGTTTTTCGTATAACTTGAATACCGGAAAGCATGTAATAAAGAAGAAATGAAGCGATAGAACATGGTATTGCAACCAACAAGTATTCACTGATGTCAACATTGAAATCATAATAAATTTAGATCCGGGTTTGTATAGGACATCAAGAACGCTGAAAGGTTTCCCATAAACTGGACACTCCTGAGTCATGAGGCAGACTTACTGTTACTACATGACTCTGATCACTTTGGCTCAACTGAATTCCTCTCCGCTATTGCTGTCCTGACTGTCTGAATGAATTGCCAGCCAGACAGCTGAACAATGGTCCACTCAAACCGCATTGCATTAGTTACTTCATCTGAATCTCCCATCGAATTACAACGTTGTTGATAATAAAGACACGGCAGCTGCAGAGTAAATAAAATAATAAGTTTGGTAAGACTATGAGGGCTGAACGGTGTATTCCTGTAATTTGGTGATGAGGAGCAATATTATTACAGCTTGCATATACAACATTTGTATGGATTTTCACCATTCCTACATGTGCAAATGTCTTTTGCTTGCATCTAGAATGTTTTTTGCGATGGAACTGTCAGACATTTGCGACATATTGCCCCATTTTCTGCATATTGACCATTGCCGAAAAAAATATTTTTATTTCAAAATCAGGCGAAAATCAATGCGAGTGTTGATGTCATCCATAAAATTTACTTGCTGTGGCTTAGATAGTTAGTTCTCAATAACAAGAAATAATATTCACTCCTATACATTATGTCATCTACTTGCAACTTTCCTCTAAAACGTGAACCTGTCCGTGTTTCCTAATGTAGATATTTATTTCTTGTTTTCAGACGTTTTTCTTATTTGATTGATTTTTTGTTGTTAGATGAATAGTTTGAAACTCATTTCTCCTTCACTCTGTGTTGCCACAGTCGTCCCGTGAGGCCTTTGGTGATCAGGTGCCAGCGACATCAACTCAGACCACATACTCAGCCGTGGAGTGTCCAAGGGACCGGGAAAAGTGAATTCTACCACGAAAATTCACACGGATCTTCCTGGACAACAGAACCCTGGTACTCAGAACCCGTGCCGCTGCCACTGAGTGACGTTATTCCCTCAGGGACAGCGACCACCTGACAGCTGGACTCACTAAAACCACCAGAGAACTTCTTTGTATCGGGCAACGTCACTCTGAAACACCCTCTCCACTGACGCTCGCGCTGCCCCCACGACTGCCTCCTTCAAAAGGAAACTCTGGAACTCTCTAGGCGAACCTTACATGTGTATGCACTGACCCTGACAGTTTGATGTAGATTCCATTGTAGACGTTATTCTAGATCATTTACATACAATAGCTTTTTTTGTTTACGTAAGATATTGTTTTAGATTGTTAATGCTGTCCATGTCTAATTCCATTGTAATGTCTTGTCTTTGACAGCAAGGCTAGCCCTTTGCAATTGGCATAGGCTTATTGGGCAGCCCTGGCTGTGTGTGCTGATGAAGAGTCAAAATAAGTAAAGGCTGGACAACAGAAACCTCCCTCATACGGGCATCTTCAGCTATATCAGATCCGAATAGGATTCTTGTTACGAATAAGGACAGAAAACTGCTAAATAGCCTATAGAAACTGAAACAAAACATCGCACAGGTTCCCTTGATAAGTACCAGACATTGAACACGGCAATTTCGTGAAAGAACGCAAATACGCCATTTACATCAGGGCAAACCAACCTTCGCTGACGGCGGACGGTATAAACTTCCTGGGACTTTTGACCAACTACTGACGTCACACGTCCGTAAAGCCACTTGAACACTGTGATTGGTCACTTAAATTCTGATGAGGACTGCGGTAGGACAATTGAAGATTTGATACACTAATCTTTTATGTTTGAGCAACCTTTTGCTTCTCTCCAAAGCCTTTACACGTTTCAGCCTGACGTAAATGTATTTCAATTGATAGACTTTAATAGACAGCAAACGCTGACGGTTAGGTTTCACTTAACGTCTTCGAGGTGGAAAGCGTTACGGACGTGATCACCGTTGCTACAGATCTTGGTACATTCGATCCAAACGAAAAAAAATACCCGACGGACATGACTAGCATTGCTACAGATCTTGGTACCGTCGATCCAAACGAAATAGAATACCCGACGGACATGACTAGTATTGCTACAGATTTCGGTACCTTCGATCCAAACCAAATAGAATATCCGACGGACATGAATAGCATTGCTACAGATCTTGGTGCCTTCGATCCAAAAGAAATAGAATACCCGACGGACATGACATGTATAGATGTCGTCAATTCAACCTTTAACTCAATGGTAGAAGACTTGACGGAACTGAGACCCACTGATATTGCAGTTTATGCCACAGACAGCGTCACCAATATGAATGACTTTGCTAGCTTTAATATGAAGAACACCACGGACTACTTTGACTTTGTTGATATTGAAAATAGCACAGCTGATAGTCTGTCACGTGATGGGGACAACCCTTTAGGTGTTGGGCAAACTGCCTTCATAGGTATAGTGTCTATACTTTCTGTGATCTGTAACCTATTGGTAATCCTTGCAACTGGAAGGAGACATAATAATTGGCCGAGAAACATGCGCTACTTGGCGTGTTCTATGGCTGTGGCTGACTTCCTCTCGGCCGTATCTTTTACGCCATCTGTGTATGCTTCAATGGTCGGGTACTGGCCATACAGCAGTGCACTGTGCACGGCACAGGCCAAAATCCTAGACATTGGCCGGCTTGTAGTATTTCTGACCCTCGCTCATATCAGCGTGGACAGGTATGAGGCTTTAGTTCGACCACATGGCGTGGTACAGAGTAGGCTGTTCTGTGGCGGTGCCATATTCCTGACTTGGGCAGTCTCGTTGATCTGGTCACTTGTCTCCTTGATAGAGGGCACAGAGGTTCCATACGCGAAATCAACTGCACTTTGCATAACTGTAGGTAGGTACATTATTGGTCAGATGGCAGTTGCACTTGTATCTGTCGTGGTAACGTGGACATTCCTGGGAATGTGCTGTCGGACAATCGCAATTGTTCAACCCGCAGCAGCCGCCCAACCTGCCGCCAATCAGGCTCCGCCACACTTCTCGAGGTCGGCGTTCCGCGCTCTGTTGATTCTGACCGCGATACAACACCTTCTGTGGTTACCCGAGGTGCTTTGGGGCATCAATTATGCACTCCAATTATGGAAGTTCAAATTCTATAAGACAGGTACATTCTGGGTAATATGGCTTGCGCAATGCAACACAGTAGCAGACTTTATCACCTATAGTGCGACGCAAAAATCGTTCAGAAGGGCACTGAAGAGCCTGTGCCGGGACTCAGTCAACTTCCTGTGGAGCCATTTGGCAGGACGCGACTTCTTCGGGACGCCAGTCGTGCAGTTTCAGGGACAGGACACTGTTTCGCAGAACGCAACGGTCGGCCAGTCCAATGACATGTCTGGCGAAGCCTTCCCTGTACAGGATATGTCGCACCTTCAGCCTCAACCCGCTCAAAGTTCAACTGTAGCTGAGGCAACCGCAGCCACTCCAGAAACAGCTGTAGCTAGAGGACACTCAACTGAAGCAGCTGCACCCGCTCCAGGGACAGCTGCAGCTGGGAGGCACACCACTAGAATAGCAGCTGCACCCATCCCAGGGACAGCTGTAGCTGGAGGACACTCCACTAGAATAGCAGCTGCACCCGATCCAGGAACAGCTGTAGCTGGGAGGCATACCACTAGAATAGCTGCACCCGCTCCAGGGACAGCTGTAACTGGGAGGCACACCACTAGAATGGAAGCTGCATCCGCTCCAGGCATACACTGCGTGAAAGCTCAGGTTTCCGGTTCTTTCCGAGTCTGCGCACGTCCGTTAAAACCGAGGCGGGCAGGAAGTGTGAAGAGTTTTCCGGGTCCGGCGTGTGCCTACCGGGAAAATTCTGCGTTTTCATGCACAGTTAGCTGTGCGTTGATTCCCAGGCCGTTGCACACTCGCGTGTGACCCTGCCGGGTAGATAACAATAAGCTTTAGCTCACGCATTATATGCCACGGTGTGTGAACTACACGGAACTGTGATAGGCAAATGATCTTTATTTGCTGTGACTTTGTGTTCGACACTTAACAAAAATCATTAATAAATTTAGGACTGTAAAGGACTAAATGAATTTCTGTTGGGTAGTAGTAGGATTGAAAATAATATTACCAAATGCGAATGATATTTTGGCGGTTTAGATCGCTGGGATCCAGACTGTTATCGCGCCCTTTCAGCCGGCGGCCCAGAGCTCTAAGCCCGCCGATAGAAATTGTATTACCGCACCGGGGGAGTTCTAAAAAATCCCGAGAGTTGACCGGTCCTTGCGGATAAAAGGCACGGTCCACTCCCCGGGCTACAACTCTCCGTAGTGTTAATTTAGATCCGGCGGGCTGACAGTCTCGGAACGCCGAAGAGTCTCGCTAGCAGCCCGGTCCCTAGTCGGGTTTCTCCAGGGTAGGAGAGTTAGGGGCGCACCAGACAAGCTGTTTTGTACGTACGTGGAGGCCCTGGCAATAGTATGGGTTTCAGATAGCCTGGATACCAGACCTTTCGCGCGATGCGATGATAAGCCCTTCTGGGCGGGGAAGACCTAGTAGTAGGGATAGACTTGGCACCCGGGAGCCCTTGGCAGCCGAACCCTGATTTCTATCACGCTAGCGATAATTAGTGGGTCGTGTGCTATCTGTGGCGGCGGCGCGAGTTGCTTCCCCGGCCGAAGGATTAGCGCCAGGAGTGCGGTGGTCTGGCACCCAGGCTAGGCTTCAGAGTACTCTAAAAGTTGCATGCATATTCTTGTGGTAACATATATAGTGTACCAAGGAGGTTTGCCTGGTATCTTGTCTCTACGTGTCGGCTTAGGTGTGTTTTACTGGACCCAGTGTGCTATATTGAACCGTTCTGATAGCTCGTCTTCTTAGCTTTAGTTTCGCCGCCATCGTAGCGGGAGCGAACTATCCCCCGAGCGGGCCAATCTGTCTGGGTGGCGGGTACCACTCCCAACGCCGCAGAGACGCCGGGAAGGTCCCGATGATATGGTTTTCAATCGGCGTATGGGAAATGATCATTTCAAATGATTTGAATTATTGTATTTAAAAAGTAAACACGAGTCGTCTGTAAGATACAAGCTCACGGTGCATAATGTTGTAAGATGTGTATTGGAATGTCTTTGCGGCGTCCATATTGATTTTCTGTTTTTGTAAATTTTTCCTGTAAAAAGAAGTTGAAAATACACAGAATACTGGTACTTGTGTTACGTGTTTTTGTTCCTATAGTCCTGTCTAGAGTAGTGTACTTGTGCATGCATGGTAAAAAGAAGGAGCCATGAAACAAAGGAAACATGAAAATGGCGTCGCGTCACCATATGCTACACCCGAGAATTAATTTATTTAAACCCCGTTCACACTCAAAAAAATGGATCGGATTGAATATTCATACGGATAGAACTACTCCGATCGCCAATGACGATGTAACCTATATCTATCTTTATGTACAAATGTATTTATTCATGTAGCCTATGTAATGGCCTCTTGTGATGAAACTTGTGAGTGTGGCTTGCAATTATTCTCCAAGCTTGCAATTCATGCTGAATGTATAAGGCATTTGGCGTTATTTGAAATACTCAAGAGCAAGTCTAAGACTGTATTCGTGCTACACATTATCAAGGACATTATACACAAGGATGACCGGTTGTTTTGGTGCATAGACATGGTCATAGTGAACTAAGCTTTCAAATGTACCGGGAAGGGGGCAAATCAATTGCAATGGTCTATGTTGCAATGGTCTGTTTTGAAATGATACGAACTTATTTGACTAAATTTTGAGTCGAACAAGTAATTTCTACGTACTATTAACCTGTAAACACGGAAGTTTATTGTTGTACAAGCGTGCATCTCAAATAAACCACTGAATAATTACACAACAAAGACTTGACCAGCGGGCACGTGGTATTTCACAAATCATTGTGTCTTTATTTGTGCAGGGCTCTGTAAAACATGACTGTCAGCCAATTGCAATTCACATAGTATATGGTTTGAAAACAACAGCCAATCAACGCCCGTGTCGCTATTTTCAAATCTCTTAGTTGGCACACGTATCCCAGATGAGGACTACTACTAACTGACTTAGTGTGTGGGCTAGCCTAGAAACCATCGGGCGTTCCGCGTTATCTCTACGGCGCAGGGAGTGTTACCTGCCCGCCATGTGAGAATACCGCGCATGGGGTAATTGTACGGACTTGGATCAATTAGCTCGGTCTACGGAGAGGCATAACTGACAGAATCGGATCGGCGCATAGCAGACTAAACCGTTCGGAAGAGACTGGTAAACAGGCTATGTGTGGATACATGCTCTCCACTCCTTGTCCTCTTTGCCAGGTATAGGCAGCCACGGCGCTGGGAACACTGAGAAGCTTTGGTCGTGTTCCTACATCAACATTGGTAAATCTCGCGACCTGGATCGTCAGCGAGGCAACAGTCTACTAGTTTAAGGATTTTCAAGGACCCAATTAGAACTTGTTGCAAGACTAACTGTGGACGACACTCTTTCAACTGATGCGAGACCAAGCGGGCTAATCTGACTGGGAGTATCTGCGTTTTTATCTGAAGCATATGGAAGGAAAGGTGCAGGAATGATAGCATCACGGAGACCCGCACTGAGAACTGAATTTCATTTGACCTGAGCGACTGTGGCCGGCGGAGTCGTCAAGATCAAAAAAGGAACACACTCTTTGGAAATTGTGTAGCCGATACTTAACCGCAAAATGCAAATAGTGGCATTCGTGGATAACGGAGAAACAACAATGAAAGTTTAATCACCATTTTGAACCAATAAAAGCATCTTGGAAAGCGCATACGGGATTTGTTTGGGGGGGGGGGCATTTGGGCCGCAGACCAAGCCTGGTCAAACCTTGGATGGTAATTAAATGCTAATTAGGTGATAATTGTCGCTAAATTATGCAGCTACCGGCGGCAATCATGTTCACTGGACAGGACGTGTGTATGAATTTCCCTATAGCTGCACGGGTAATTAAATGATAATTAGGTGATAATTGTCGCTAAATTATGCAGATACCGGCAGCAAAAGCGTTCACTGGGCAGGACATGTGTATGAGTTTCCCTGTAGCTGCACGAGAATTAACAGGGCGCGGACACTTCCTGCGCAGCCTAAGTGGTGCATTCGCGGTAAATCCCGGGTCGGCGCGGGTCCCGTGCAGAAGAGCTGAGCAGGTCGACACGACCTGGAGAGTCACGGAAAACTCGAATTTGCAGGCACGTGAAACACGATTTCCACCCCGCAAATTCGTTATTTCATACAGTGATAGCTATGGCTGGAGGGCACTCAGCTGGAGCAGCAGCTGCACCCACTCCAGGGACAGCTGTGGCTGGAGGACACTCAACTGGACCAGCAGCTCCAGGTACAACAGTAGCTGGGAGGCACTCCACTACTAGTGTAGCACCTTCACCCGAGCCAAGTGCAACTTCAGCTGATCCTCCCGATACCGAGCGACCTCCGATAGAGCTTTTTGACATAGTCATAGACCCCACTCCTCCAAATTAGGCGGTATTCAGTGATGGAGATGAGGAGATTGGTTTCGATGATGACATCCTACTTTCTGGCCTGGTTTGATCCGGTAAGCTTCATAGGATTTTGGTCAAACGTCCGTGTCATCCCCGTGCGACAAGCGACTTAGATGTCACTAGTACTGCTACTCCTCTCCATATGGTGTAAACTCTGTGCATCCAATACGAGTTGCAATACCTTTAGGGCAAGGATATGAGGGTATGGTGGCAGGGGTTGCATTTTGATGGGCAGTAGAGCCGGTGTCCCAGCGATTTCACACCCTCCTTATTTTGCACCCCCCTTGTGAGAAATCACTAGAGATCTCGCACCTCACGGCAAGTGGGAGCAAAATGCCGGGGCAAATTCCTACATCTGCACAAATATCGCAGTCCCCTTAGAGCTAGATTGCTATTGTAAATACATGGAAGATTGCTGTCGTGTCCAGAACCGTGCCTCTCCCGTTCCGTGTCATTCAGGCACGGAACGGGATACAGCCCGACTGTCCGGAACTGTGCCTGGGCATGGTTTGGGATACAGCACGGTTCTGGACGTAACAATTGCCATTCATGTGCAAGTGTTTTATTAATGATAAAAACCTTTATTGTACATTCATGCCCTATCACGGGCTAAGAACAGGCAAATAGATACAGAATATATGGTAACGTTAATATAATGAAACATGACTTCGGAAAAATGTACCTTTCTCTTAAAAATAGATGTGCAGGTGGTAAGGAAACATATAAATAGGGTAAAACAACTGTACTAGAGTTAGTTCGGAGAGAGGAGTGACAGAATACAGACATCTCCCATGTAAGCACCGGCTTTGAGTCTTTCTTGTCCCCGACTGCGTCGTACAACCACAAGATCGCAACTATCTTACGAACTTAAGTAAGGGACACACCATCGAAGGCCCGCTACCAATACCTTCAACCCTTAAATGATTTCTAATACTTATCTAAAACAATGGTTCTAAAACTACTCTAATTCATAGGTTCGGCCTCTTCTCGTCTCTAATTTGTGATGTTAGAAATATAAGTTGAAATGGACTTGTTTAATGTTGTATTGTCAAAACGCATGATAAAAATAAATTTTTCAATATTAGACATAAATTGAAATTGTGGAAACGTTCCCATAACATAATCTTTATTTATTGGCTCAAGGGAATGGAAATAACTAGGAAAGGGTCAGGGGGTAGACCACGTATACGTCGACAGGAAGTGGCATTTCTCCTCTTCATAAGTTTTGAAGTCCACTTCCCCCTATGAACACAATTATATGCTTGACACTATGTCAAATGTGTTTTGTTCATTTCCCATATTAATTCTAAATATTAATAATAAATGTTATTAACATATTACCAAATATGCATCACTATTTGGTGGTGGTACATTATAGAATCACCTCATATCAGAATCCGCATTCTTTTTTATGTTATTATCGGGTGTATACTGTATACTAATGTTGACGTATCTAGATGCATTTTTGGTAAATATAGAAATAATTAAGAACTGCAGTGAATATATATATACAATAGGTTTGGGAGGTTCTGTGCTATATGAAGTACTAGTACTTTATGAACCTTATTGACTACAAAATAAGATAATTGATCTTACTTCAAAGGCCTATGTCATTACAATTCTGATACAGACAACTTTTAAGTATTAAAGGTGACCTAAGCGATTTCAGGGCCGGGGTAAAACTCGAAATATTCTTGGGAAAGCAATTCTGTTCGGTGAAATTGAAATTGACATTTACTTCCCCATATTACAACATTTGCATCATTATTTCATACTTTGGGCGTTTAAAAAGAGCACACTTGGAAACAAGCCGCACACGATTGGCAACATAAAAAGATGTTGCCATGGCGACGGTGGTCTCTGTAAACGTTTTCTTTTTTAGCCCACATGCAAATAAGGACCTCGCATAAATCATATCAGTCGATCACCTTCTCTACCAAAATAACACAAGTTGTCCAATGTATGAAAATCTTGTTTTCACAAAAAAAGATATCGTACCATTTCCTCATAAACTATGTAAATGAGGCCCTCTATGCAAGATTTGTGTCTAATAGTGGCCACATTTACTTAACTTCCAAATGGTGCAAAAATGAACTCCCCATCATTTACCACTATGGATTTATAGTATTTTGTCTATCGATATTTATCTCTTTCTCAGTTACATATGTCATGTGTTTGAGAGTCCTCTAATAGAATGCAGCTGATTTATTAACTGTCCTCATTGATTATGCAGATCAGATATTGATTTGCATAATTGGCATATGATTATGTAAATCATCACTTTTGCTATCTACACACCAAAATTTATGATGATCCGTCATCCCCTTCTTGCTCTTTCAAAGTTTGAGTCAAAATCAGCTCCTGCAGTTCCAAAAAAGCCGCTAGGGGGTCCAAATCTACAGGACATATTTTCCTAACAAAGAGCTATCTACCACTTAAAAATCATGACTGTAGCATGTTCAGAAGACGAGATTTGAATAGTGAAAGTTCCCCTGCAGTACCATAAAAAGTCGCTAGGGGGCCCAAAATCCAATCATTACAAGGACTCCCACAGACCTACCCACCTACACAATATGAATACAATACATCCAGGCATTCTTGAGTTATCGTCCCATGGACTTTCACATCCCTGTACAATTTCTAGAATTCTTGCAATCTGCACACAATATAGTAAAAATTTGGCTCGCCCCTGAGGCGTCGCCAAAAATGAGTATTTTATTTATTGGTACCAACCAAAAATCAGCCCAGAATCCAGCCGTAACCGTTTTCTGTCGACAATTTTCAGTAACTGCCGGCCGCGTGACGTCACAGTGCCTGAGCACATTGAGCTATGACGACGTGATTATTTCTCCGGAAGCATTCGGGACTTATCGGTCAGAATCGCACATGTTCAGAAGATTTGAAATGATGGCTGGCCTCCAAGTTCTCAGATTTTCAATGAGTTTCCCCAACACAACGACATCGCATTTTTGCTCCATGATGGTCGATATGCAATGGGATAGTGCTATTTAAACTCACTATGGATAGATATCACTAAAATATTAATTTTGAAAATATGACTTTCAACGCCCTAATATGCTTAGGCTGCCTTTAAAATACCAGGGACATGTGTGTTTACATGTGTGTTATCGATTTTCGGCGCCAAGGGCAGGTACTAGGTATGTTTATCCGTGTGTGATGGTGTTCAGCACAAAGGACAGGCATGCTTGTCTGTGTGTGGATAATGTTTAGCACTAGAAACTGGTAAGTTTGTCTGTGTGTGGATAGGTGATCAGCATTGAAGACAGGTATATTTATTAGTGTGTGGACGGTGTTCAGACGGTATGGGTTTGTGTTTTCCTATAGGTGGATGGTGACATAAATACAGTAAGTGAATAAATACAGTATTTATTCATTAGGCCACAGCAAGTTTATTTTATGGATGACATCAACGTGCTCACTCTGGGTTACATGAGGCATGCAAAATTATTACCATGCCAACATAGACAAGACCAGACCCTCTACCTATGTGCCGCATACACGTCGTTAAGGTAAATGTGTTGTTTGCATTACATATAGCTTTGTGATCTGTAAAAGGGTCAAATAGAAATAAGTCCATTATATGCTTTAATGATAATAAAATAAGATTATGTACCAAAAATTATCTTCAATAGAAAGACATTCTTGTGATATCTTGCCTTCAGTTAAACAAGTAATTTTCGCTACCTTTTCAACTTACATTAATTGCGCTATTAACTCTATATTCAACATCACTAGGAGACAGGATGACGCATAACTTATGTATGAGAGTAGTTTTAGAACCCCTGGTTTAGATTATAGCATTAGAAGTCCTGTCACTACATGTACTTTATCACTACTTTCTTATTTGCACAGTGCATGGATGCACAATAAAGGCTATCATTATCTACTAAGCAACCGTATAGATCCATATCTCTTCAATATTGAATGAAAGGAAATGATGAGCCGGGATGCTGCGGGCACCGTGCGGAGATTTACACATTCCTACATTTCTGACTGTCCCGGTCAACAAAATAACATCCTGTTTTTGTCAGACGGTTACGGAAGAAGAAAATACAAATTTCCAACAACATTCCATACCTTTGTGGCTTGTTATAATTGCACCAGACTGTTCATGATTGTTGTTTTGGTTTTTTATTTACTTATTCATTTATTCAGCATGTACATGCCAGGGTTGCCAAACTAGCCGTAGGCTATTACCAAGGGCTAACCCATGTGCGACCGTAGGACTTTTTGGTTTCAGGACTGTTGTTTTGGTTGATCTTCATTATCAGAATGTGAAGTTAAATGTAAAGCTTGACTTTGTTACATTTTAGCTGCTTTCTCTCCTTTAATATCTTACGTAAAATGTTGAATCAATATGATATACATGTAAAAGTATCTTTACCATACATTACATTCACAAGACTGCTAGAACCGATCATTGCCTTCTGTCCACATCCCTACATTTACTTAGTACATAAAGTTACACCGTTATTAACACTTTAACCTAACACTGGAGTTCACCCAAAAACCAATGTTCTCAATAAAGCTAATATCTACACTAACACCGCTTTTACAATAGCACTGGTGATCTTAATAAAGCTGATGTTCACACCAACACTTCTTTTGCACTACTAATAACACGGGTGTTCAGAATGATACTGCTTTTTACACTTAAAACTAAGACGGCTGTTCATACGAACGTTAATGTTCATACCGTCTGCTTTTCATTCTATGCTAACACTGATATTCACACAAACACTCGTACTGATACTAGTACTTACCCTGCTGTTCACAATTACAAGCTAACACGGATGTTCACATTGTCAGTAATTACACTTTCTAAAGTCTGTAGGTGTAAGAAATAATTCAATGCTGGTCTTCATTGACAAACACGGCATCAATAAGTATGTATGTCTTAATCAACCTGTCAAACATAAAGCATGTATGTAGTGGAATACTGACTATACAGGCTTACTCTCTACCAGTCTAAACACGCCAGCTATAGGGAGAATTTTCGCCAAGGGGGGGCGCCAGAGGGGTGGAGGCGAATACAGACTGGTTTTCTTCTTTGATTCATGACTTTAAATTTCATATTCTTCCAATGTACAAATGGAGACCACAATACACAGTAAATATATCACTAAAAACTATGATGCCAGCCTGTTCTTATTCCATCAACACTCTTCACAAATGAAGATAATCAATACATCCTTATTTACCTCATAGGGTCAAATTAGATTCCGAACCAAAAGCTAATAGTGTGAGACAAATGTTGGATACAACAGCGCAGTTCTAGAACTGTCTAATTAAAAATTCATGGCCTGATGTGGCTGTATGACTAACCAGGCACCGCTGGACATCCGTTGTTTCAGAAATTGAAGATAGATTACTTCCGACCAATACTCATTGACTGTGACATGATGCCTGTCCAGTGACCTAGAACCACCTCATCAACCAGCGTCCACTGAGTTCGCTTCGCTCACCCCTCTACTTTGGGCAGACGTGAGACAGCAGCATGATGAGTTCATTGTCCACCACAGTTTGATCTGGGTGCACGTTGTCTTTGCCCCACTGACAAACAGTCATGTCCCAGAAGTCCAACACCACCACGTCTGGGTCCGCCCGGAACATCTCTCGTATCATCTCCGTGATCTGGTAAGACAGCCAGTCGCTTCCCGTCAAGTAGAACTCGAGCTGTCGACCTTGATGCTCCCGCGTTGTTCCCGTCCTGACGAAGACGTGCGTACCCGGGTCCCTTCGCTGGAGGCGGTGGATGGCGTGCCGTATGGCGTGCAGTCGCGACCGGATCATGTCCAGCGGCTCCGCGGTAAAGTGAGCCCACAGGCTCAGGACTACAACCGTGTTAGGCCCGCCCTGAATGGAGTCCAGATGATCAGCAGCGTATCTCATCTCGGAGAAGAGAAACGGGAATTGTGTTTGTATGGGTAGGTGGTGAAACCGGTAGTGGACGGTGACATCCCAACGTTCCGACGTGCCACATTTCAGCTCTATAAATCAAACCACCATGACGAAAAAAAGAATTATACATTTGGTGTAATGAGCACATGTTGGTGTCGCTGTTTGCAGGTTAGTGAACTGCAGCTCGTGAAAATACATTTTCTGAGTTTTAGAAATCTATAGATATTCATCGGAAATTTGGGCTTCACCGCGCTTTATGAATCAATGGTGGTTTTCTCAAGGTGATCAACGGCCACGTAGACATGTCTTCTATTGAGCTATTAGTCAGCGAATTTCTATAGGAACAACAAAATGGCACTGAAAACGGCACGTGAACACGCCTTTAAGAAATCAAAATCAAATGGAATCCTCAATGACTGTGTTCGGAGTTACCGGGGGTACAAATGAATTTAACTTGAAGAGTGACATTTCAATCATTCAAAAATAGGTCCAGCTTATAGATAATTGAACGTAATAAATGAGTAGTTGACCAACCTTTAGTGTTTTGTCTGGCATTCCGTAGGGGTAGAATCGCCTTTAACCTTTCGTATCACTGTCGAACGGTAGAGTCACCTTCAAATTGGAAAAAAAAAAGATTTCAGATTATATATATAGTTACTCTCCCATTGTTCGTAATGAGAAAGACAAACGCTATGTATAATATGTCAATCATGTTTATGCTGACCCCTCAAGGTAGATAGTGGTCACGGCAGACAGCTGGTTTTTAATGCGTGGGTCATTGGGAACATAACCTAATGGATCACCAACAAGGGGCCACAATGTATTCTCCAAGCAAAGGTTTCGATCGGGGGAATAGTTGTGGCCGGGATTTTTTTTACACTCTCCCCTCTAAGGAACGTTAAAAATCTCGACACTCCTACCCCACTCGACCGAAAACTCTGCTTGGAGAATAGCCGCAATGAACAGGTGGGCCTAATCTGCAGAAGATATCACTATTAGGTTTGGCAGTATACGTACGTACGTACGTACGTACTGAAAAAATCTTTTTACACAACCAAGACATTTATTTCTTCGACATTTCGGTGACCATCCGTCACCTTTTTAAGGCAATTCTGACTGGTTCACATAGCAATGCACCACAGGTGTTGCTGGTTACACATATTAATGTGATGTATTTGCAAAACCAGTGCTGCATTGCTATTTGAACCAGTCAGAATTGCCTTGAAGAAGGTGACAGATGGTCACCGAAACGTCAGTGGAATAAATCTCTTGGTTGTGTAAAAATAGTCTTTTTTATTCAGTGACTTACCAATCTGATGAGACTATTCACGGAAGTACTTTATGAAGTTTCTATAAAGTGATTTTTTACTGGAATTTTAAGCGAATAGAGCGAATAGAGCGTTGCCATCCCAGTGCGGCGCTGAACTGCACGCGCGGGAATTTGGGTAAGGTCAAAGGTTACGTTTCCATGAGACTAAAACAATATCCACGTGACTAGCATATCTATACATGGACTTCTTTACAAATGAAGGATCTGTGGAATTGACCTTAGACCGCAATGCATCGCGGCTGCACTTGCGCATTTGAAACAGTGAGGTGACTAAAAGGAAAGCTACACACCTGAAAATTGAATTCTATGACGTCAGTGTTCTACATTTGTCACCTGATTATTGAATTATATGACGTCAGTGTTAAGTGTACCATAATTATCAGGTGAGAAGGCGTCGGCACAGCATAAGTTGCAAATGGTGGAAGATCCCATAACTATGACGGACTTATGTGAAGCAACTTGAAGTAACATTTGACTTTGGAATATATTAAGCATAGTATAGTAGGATTTTCTATTTTTTGTGAAACTTTCCTTTAATATAGGATGAGAGATAGGGGAGACACAACAGCGGCGTTTTAGAACACTGAAATTCCAGGTCCGATGCTGTAGAATTACTAACAAATACACCATGCACACGACGCACCATGTAAGTATACGGTCTTATTTCCCAGGCATCGTTGGACGTCCGTTGTTTTAAAAAGTCGCACGTTGCAGATGGATGACTTCCAAACCCCTCGTGACCAATGCCCCTGGGTACCCGGGGTCAGAGAGTCAGACTCGTCCACAGGAGACATAGGAAGATTTGCAAAACTGGGGACGTCTGACGGACGGACGCGTATGGGCACCGAGGGTTTTGGTTTAAGTTCTTCTTCCAGGCAGAGAAGAGAAAAACGTTGTTCCATCCATCAATATCTGTTTTATCAATTAACGTTTCCTTTTCGATATGTTTGAATTGAAAAATAATCTACATGTATGAACGTGCGCGGACCATGAGGAGGGGGGAATACAAATCAAGTCACGTTTGGGACCGCATTCTGCGCAATGCAACGACACCTAGCGGTAGTGTGAAGAAGAACCAGCCAATGTTGCCTTGAGGAAGGTGATAGGCGATAGACCGAGACGTCGGCAGATGAAAACAAGAGATTGTTTATGTACCAAAATATTCGTATTAACTTGCATTAAAGACAAAGCAAGCAAAGAAATTTTGTTCCCCCTGGAGATGGTTGACATGCCAAGAAGGTACCAAAAATTTGAAAATATGTCGTGTGGTGTCTTGATTGTATTTCTCTAAAAGTAACACTGGTTAGGTGGCCAGGAGTGTAGTCGCTAAGAATGGCAACATGGTAAGTGGTACTGGACTACCACACTTGTGACACTTTGTGCACTTCTTAAATACAGGAATAAAAGACTTGTTGGTTGTGGTACCATGTTTTGTCGCTTCAATTATTGTTACATTTATGGTGTACATTTTGAAAATATAGGCATCTTGTTTTTGTTTCTTCACTCATCTTTACTACCGCATTCAATTAGGAAAGTGCAGTGGATGAAATCCATAAGATTAACTTATTTTGCATGTTGCCTTGCTTTAATATATACTTGTTTGGGGCATTTTGAGGGACTTACTCTCCGAAGAATTTCTTCTCTTCTTCAGACGCAAGGTCCAGTAAATTCCCAAATCCCGTAGGCAGCCACCTGCACTTCGAGATGCTGTCGCACGGGAGGTTCTCTGGTTTCTCACAGAACCAGGTTCCGTTCGCGTCTGATTTTGAGAAATCGCACTGTCGGTGGGCCGGAAGGTTGGGATAGGGAGAACTGAAGCACCGACGCTCTTCTGTGACGCCTGTCTTTACACCGACAAAAGTGCAGAAGAAAGTTCTCTTGTTTGGCACTTCCCGCACTCGCTGAAGGACCTTCACTGCTTCGCTCGGATGGACGAGTTGAATCCGGACCTAGCGTGAATAACACAGGACAGGACATTTTCAATTTACAAAATAAAAGTTAAATGAGAAAAGTTACATTATCCTAACTAAGCCCCCCTCTCACTGGACCAACGGCACGCTGGTGGCGTCGCTGTGGCCGATCGAATTGACAAAACACTAAACGAATTTCATCGACAAAAAACGAACCTTTTTAAGCTTTTTGTGCTTTGTTGTCTGTTTGGTCATACTTGTACGTCTTGAATAATATTCCAATTATAAAGTCAAGGGTAACACAAATCCAGTTTCGGACGCAGCGACGCCGCCAGCGTGCCGCCGGTCCAATGAGAGGGGGGCTTAAGTAAGCGAGCGGCTGCCGAAGCGAGTTCCGTGCCAGGCCTTATTCCAATCGAGATAAACCGCAAAGCTGTTGATATGGGAAAATATTGTGACAAAAAGAAATTCACGGCCTCACACAGCCACAACATTTTTTTACGTACCGAGACGCCCCCTACCCAATAGAGCGGGAACTGCACGGTGTAGGTGCCGTTACCGTGGTCAGTCACGTGACCAGCACTACTTTCCTGCAGCGAGCGGTCGCCGATCAGTCTGGCGCGGAAAAAGTCTCCGCCGTGCGTTTTCCGTTTTCCCTCCGCGTCTCGTGCCGTCACTCTCACCTCCAGGACGTCTCCTTGGCGGTACAGTCGGCCCCTGTTTAAGACGACGACCTCCGTTTTGTTTGGGCACGTGACTTGCTCACGAAGACGAGGCTTGACCTTCCCAATGATGGACGGTCCCGGGTTCGACCTGTTGTTTGAACTCTTGGCTCCCCAAACGACGCGAGAACCCTTTGTGCAAAATTCTGTTCGACACGTAAAACAAAGATTCTGACTGGCTACGCATCAGTTCCTTTGTTATCTAACAGAATTACAGCGAGACGATCGTCCACAGATATCAGATAGTATGGATTCCATGTAAATATTCCCACGATATGGTGATCGTCGTGAGACTTAAAAGAACACCTCTATCTTTGAACAGACAGGATCTGCTTTATTTGCTGCTAAAGTTAATCGTCTTCTATTGACTTGATTGTTTTTCGCTGCTATTAATCAACTGATAGACAATATCATCGGACAAGCATGGTCAATCAAGAAAATTATCAAGTTAAGGTTTCACGCCATTTCACATTTTAAAGATACTACTGAAAGACAGTTGTTGTCTTTATTTGAAAATGTACACTGATGTATGGTCAATGCTTGGATATGTTCGCCATACAGTGAAAAAAATCAGCAGCATCGACGTGGAATAAAGACTATACTTAAATCCTTACCTGAGAGTTTAGTTGTCGTGCCTTCCTCCTTCGGAACACAGAGGTCAAAAGAGACCGTTTGGTGTGTTTATTAGGAGTTATTCTAGCTGTGTATGTTATGTGGGTGGATATCTGTCCAGTGTTGTAATCTGTTGTCCCTGTTGACTTTCGGAAAGAAAACAATACCATCGGCAGGAGACAGGCTATTCACTTTTCAAAGAGCGTCTGAATTGAAGTCATCTCTGATCACTGGTTGAATTTTATTGCCGAATGCCATGTTTCAATAACTTTTGCCCAAGTTTTGACACTTGCTTCGTCAATGCAATACTGATTGTGTCGCTAGGTGTCGCTGCAGTGCGAAGAATACGGTCCCAAACGTGGCTAAGCTTATAAATACAGCCCCCCCCCCCCCACCCACACACGCACACATTTCGCTTCATGTACATTAATCTATATGCAACCTGACGTATCATAATACTTTGGGTCAGGAGTGCGACATATTAACCTTAAATACGCGAACACTATAGCGTCACAAACTGAGCCCGTCACGTTTTGTGCTTTTCCAGGCACAGAACGTGACACAGCCCGACCGTCACAGACTGTGCCCGGAAGCGCTGTCAATCACCGTGACTGACGGGGCAGTGATGTAACTATTAACACTCGCGCTTCCATATAAGGCAGCGTGTTTTTGTTTACCGCAGTCCCCCCACCCCCCGTCATCTTTGTTTTTTCGGGGCGCTGACATAAGGAGGAATAGCGTAATTCTCGCTCTGTAAAATAATTGAATAACTTAGACTTAGAATTGAAGTGGCACAAAAAGACAGTGTCTATAACAGATGCTAAGAAAACAATTTGTAAGACTAAATATATTCTGCCCTGGGAAACCAGATCTAGACTAGGATCGGGCCACTTGCCGGTTACTTCGACGTCCCGAGGCAGTCAGCTCGCCCGATCTAAATCAATACCACAGGAAATTGTAGCCCCGGGCACTGTCCAGGCACAGTTCGTGACAGTGCCCGAGTGTCACAAACCGTGCCTGGGCACGGTTCGTGACAGTGCCTGAGTGTCACAAACCGTGCCTGGGCACGGTTCGTGACAGTGCCTGAGTGTCACAAACCGTGCCTGGGGCCAAAGCACAGTTTGTGACACTCAGGCACTGTCACGAACCGTGCCTGGACACAGTCGTGAATGGCACGGTTAGGGACGGATTTTTGTCGTAGAAATTCGTGCTAAGACGTCCAAATCATCCTAGACAAGCGCGAAATGTATCTTATTGAGCGAGAATTACGCTGATTCTTTCTCATCCCAGCACCCCGAAAAAAACAAAGATGGCGGGCTGCAGGGAAAAAAAACGCGTTGGGCAGACTCCTCCCCCTCAAAACACTAAGCTCCGCCCCAAAGCACAGTATGGGATAAGACCCCCTGTGTGTCACGAACTGTGCTCGGTTGGGCACGATTCGTGGCGGTGTCCGAGTGTCAAAAACCGTGCTTTTGTCCCAGGCACGGTTTGTGACACGCGGGCATCGTCACAAACCGTGCCTGGGCACAGAACGTGACAAATCACCAAACGTGACGCGACAAACACGACCTTAAAACGCAAGTTCTTGCTTACGTTCCGGTACGTGCTACCAAGCCAGCATATATCCCTCGACTTCTAGCTAAATCTCTTGTCGTTGATGTCGTATTGACTCTTGAATGTGGAATGAAATAAACATTTTGCAATAGTTTATTTGCTTAAACTTAGGTAGAATAAGATGGTAGAAGCATTACATGGTTAGTGAGTTCATTGTGTGTTAAGTACACGGGGACGGAGGTATTGTTTTCGGATGTGTGAGTCTGCGTGTTTATTTATTTGTTTATTACCTTCGCCAGGAAGGTTATGTTTTCAGGACTGTGTTTGTGTGTTTGTTTGTTTGTTTGTGTGTGGGTTTTTTTAAATTTGTTTGTTTATGAACAAATTAAATCTAGCAGTCGTAGATGGATCTTTGCGATATTTGGTATGTTTGTAGGTGTTGGGAAAATGAAGAAATGGTTTCATTATGGGCTCATAGCTTCTTCCCACGGTACTGCAGCCGTTTTGAGATCTCGTGTTCGTTTAGACCCCTAGTGGCTTTCTGTGGAAATGCAGAGGCCAATTTTGTTTGAGAATTTGAAAAAGAATAGCCCAAGAAGATATTGACGGACCGTTATAGTTTTTTACATGTGGATAGCTTAAGTGGTGCATTTTTCCATATGAAGTAACGTCACGTCGTCTTTATCCACACGGCATCCTTTATCCGCAGTTTTTTAAAATGAGGTCAGTAACCCTGCCAGAATAACAAACTTAAGAGACTCAAGTATTTGCAGCAGTGCCTTTAGGCGTTATACACCAGTTTTGTACAGTAAGGCTTTACATCCCATCCGAGAGGACGTCCCTAACCGAAGCTAGGTACTCATTTTCACCTGAGTCTAGTGAAGAAATAGCTATACAGTGCCTTTCACAATGTAACAACATTGTGGCCTGCTAGGGATTCAAACCCAGCACCTTTAGATTCAAAGTCAACAACCCTAACAACCTGCGACCTTTGTGCCCTTCTGACCGTTAGAGCATCCGATTCTTAGGCCATACGCCATCTACAAGAGGTCAAAAATTCAGGGACACATGTAACTCGACACCGACATCGTTGCAAATAGTGTTTTTTGAAAGCGTTGGCTCGTTAAAACACACTCCGGTACAACTGCGTTTTTTCAGACGACGTTCTGTTTACTGTAAACTATGAGGTCATATGTGTGTCAATGATGCGAAGCTGTGTAAACGCGCGCCCCCTGTGTAAGGGCAATATTCTGGTTTTCGTCGGTGTGACCTGTGTGACCTATGCGCCTTGCTTGTTTACCTTGTTTGCACGGTAGGTAATTAGTCGTGTCTTGTACAAACTTCCGATGGAATTTTAGAAAAAAATGTTTGTTTGTTTGTTTGTTTGTTTGTTTGTTTGTTTGTTTGTTTGTTTCAGTACTGACCTGAAGACTCTCCGTCGCCTATTATGGTTTTGCCGTGTAGCTGATCGACTACGTCTGGGAAATCTACTTGTTCGTATCCATCTGTCATCTCTTCTTCTTTTGCACTGCCCTGTTGTATGGTTGAGCCACTGACATCTAGGTCTGCCTTAAGGTTCCGGGTGGGAGTGTCGAGAGGTGGCGGGAGAGCTCGCCGCGCCGTTGCAGCAGGACCTACGGGAGTGTCCTGAGCCTGTCGCGCCATGGCAAGACCAGGAAGGACGGGAGAGTCCTGACGTGGAGGGAGAGCCCGCCGCGCCATCTCAGGAGCAGCCTGAGCTCGCCGCGCCATGGCAGCAGGGCGGACGGCAGTGTTCTGAGCCCGTCGAGGCATCGTCGCAGAACGTACTGAATGCCAAGTGCTCAACCCACCGTTCTCAACTGCTTTAAAAACAACCGACAATAGTCTGAGACGTGGTTTTGGTAGGCTTTACATAAGACCTTAGATAAGAGAATTTAGATTTCAAGATTATTTCTTAGATCTGTGGATGGGTGCTTGTACTCACTGCCTCCGTCAGATGTGGAAATCCCTTTCTCTTTTCATATAGATATTCATAAACATTGGAATTTTGGCACACCCGCGACTGGTGCAAACCAATCTGTTGTGTAGTTGGGGAGAACTTGACTTCTTTGGTCGTCGGTTACGTAAAACTAACATTACTGAAAGTACACGTGGGTACTTCGCGAAGGGAGTATGGCTCTCCAGTGCATTGTTAAGCTATTGTGGTGCCTAATTTACATACGGGCTATCTTAGTGACCTTATACTATTGATACTTAATATCTTACTTTGCTAGTCATGCTTTATTAAATTTCGTGATCGCAGCATGAGTGTTTGACACATGTCATGTTGTTGTGCTGAATCTATTTTCATTGTGCCATACGGATACAACCTTGTTATTGCATCAAATACGCCAAATCTTAGCACTTATCATTAATTAATGAATCTTATTGTTTAATCAACAACGAGGTGCCAAGCAAAACAAAGGTGCACTGGTGTGCGTATTTTTCACAAGGAAGATACAAAATTACAGATGCTACTTAGATAATCGGCAGAGCTTGGTTGTATGTTTACTCAAGATGATCGTAACAGCAGGTGTCAGTTCTATTCCAAGTTCTCTCATACGTTTCTACACTTTAATCTGGCCATCACTGCAAAACGTTTGGAATACATTACTACACTCACAGACCAAGCGGTCAACTGAAAATCGTGAAACAATTCCAGATCCCTTCTGCAAGAGCCTGATGCCCTTAATTATCAAGATGATGCTTTCTGGTGATAAAAACTATGAGTTGGTTTGTACTGTTGGTAGCTTACTGTAAAGACTCTGATAGTATTTGTTATTAATACAATAAGGGAACACATATACCACGGATCCAAAGCAAAAGATGACACAACAAACAAATGAAAGACAAGAATCAAGAATAAAGATAATACCAGCCAACAAACACAACACTGACATTGGATAGAAATCAATGATAACACTGAAGACATTATGTTAGCAGGTAGAGAAATTTAGCACAGAAGACGGTACAAGACAATGGCCTTCCACAGGTGATGTGCTGTACTAGATACACTTAGTCTATCTTCTTTACACATGTACCTATCCTGGTGCCTTTGAAGATGAAATGGAGTCACACATATTTGATGATTCTGTTTGAATGGAATCAAGGGTGTGATCTTTTAAATGTCTGCAACGTTATTCCAGCCCTTTCTGTGAAAGCAACTTTAATTTCTGAGATTGCAAACATGACTGCAAACCCCCCTCCCGCACACGGTGATTCTTCCCAAAGGTTATGATTACGTGTCAGATCTAAGGAAGCCGCAGACTAATATCTACATACGGTACGTGTTTTGCTGTTGTATTGAGAACCCAGTTTTTTCCTCTCTGTGGCCAATATCAGATACAACTTATTCGAAGGTAGCAATTTGATATTCAACCCAATTTTCTTCCTTCACACTAAAAATCACAAAATATTCTATTATATTCTGCAGCATCACATTGGTCTGTGATGTACGTTTATTGTGCCAATCAAGCTTTCAACATTGAAGAAAAAATAATAATGTAATCCTCTTGTTTCTGGCTATCACTACCTTACCAGCATCCAACAGTAGTTATTTTATTAAATAAAGCAAGATATAATCTTGGTTTGCTATTGAAAAAAAAAAAAATTTTAGCCGTGTCCTTACCATTTAGGCAAAAATGTTGTAGCACATTTATTTGTATTAGATCACGTTAAACGAGAGCGACATGAAAATTGGTTTCTAGCGTTACAGACACTGTCTACGGCAGCTCATGCCTGGCTGTGACTAATAAGGTCCATGGAACATGAAGCAATCGGCATGGTCTCCTTTTACAGCGCTACAACAACATAAGCATGTGCAGTTGGTACCACATGTTTTATGAGCACTGGAATATTGTCAGTGTTAAGTGTTCAAAATGTTGCAAATACAATTCTACTTGAGGTGTCTCGTGACCTTGTCAGTCATTGGCTGTGCAGATTGAGCGGAAACACCAGGCGTTGTACATGTCGGTCGGCTTCCTGTCGCACTCGATGACGTCCTTCCGGTCGCCACAATGCTTGCTTTAACAGAACAAAGCACATAGAGAAGGTCAGTTCTTGGAGACCAAGAAGTGGCGTTAGTGCACTACTGTTTCTGGACCTTGGACAGTTCCAGTGTTCCAGAACTGTGTTTATAGAGCGTCGGATTGAATCACTTTCATGATTTTTTATAACAAACAGACAGGGAATAAACTACAGCTGAGCTGTAAAGGACCGCCAGTCCTTTTAAAAAGGCATTTAAAAAAAATCTATATTAACGTCATCGGTATTTCTTCAGTTGAACCCGTGTCATGTTAGTCCGAACACTTACAAATAGTGCTGCGTACCTAGACGTAACATCAGGTACAGGTACCGATACAGAGGTTAAGGTATAGGTCCGGACCTGTACCTGTACCTAAACTATTTGAAAATGTGTTTTTCTGAACTTCTTCAATGATGACAGAAACATACATAAACTGTTCACAACTTGTCAGCATCTCCATTCAAAGAACATAACTAGGTTTCCTACAGCCAAACTCCCTTGGCCTTGCTATCAAAACTCCCGTCCTACCTAAATGACCTGTTATATCAGTTACGCTCTCCCAATGTGTCACTTTGGTCACGTTTAGTGGTACATCAGGCCATGAGGTTAGGAGATCAGTCACACAATAAGAATATGTACTTTGTGTTAATCTATTTCGGTACAGTACCGGTACTTCATGATCCGTTTTTTTGGACCTGTACTTAATCCATTTTACGGTACAGTACCGGTACAACGTACCGGTACGCAGCACTACTTACAAAGCCTGCTGCATGGGGTAGTGAGCGGTCCCGTCCGACAGCCATCCGCAGTCGCACCGCTCCAACCCGTCCTGCCAGGCCTGGTGCAGCTGGTCAATGGACGCCAGGACGGCTCCCTTCTCTGCGCATGCCTGGCGAGCTTCATCCAAGGCATACTTGTACCTGCCCTTTGGTGACGTCATGTGGAAAATCTTCCCTAGAAAAAAAACAAAAACGTCAACAACGTCAAATGGTAAATGTGACAGTGGAGTTTCACCACGTAATCTATGAACGCTTGATGTAATTTTCTTTGGTGACGACATGTGCATTTTCCGTTGTAAGTCTTCTGTACCGTGAGTCTATTTCCCCTTTACATACCTCGGGTCGGTGTTGCTTTGCACAAGGTAGCTGTTAGGTTTGCCAGCTGGGTGCGGATGGTTCGCTCCTGGTCCAGCTGTTCCTCAAGAAGGGTGGACACTTGGTTCTGTAGACGGATGACCAGGGCTGAGTGGTTTTCAAGGGTCACTAGTTGGTTTTCCAGACGACTGATAAGTGTTTCTCGGGTCTTGAGGCGCTCTTCGAAGCTCACTTCCTCATTGTGATGACAGAAAAGAGCAGATCGGTTGCGGAGCTCTTTCCAAACCATTTCGGAGATCTGTTATCGATATCGAGATGCAAAATATTTGTGGGGTCAATAGTAAAATTCCAGAGAGTTGCGGTAATCAAATACATTTCACAAATTGCTCTTCAACACATTTTGTTTTTTTTAAAATAACTTTTGTAGTCAAAAGTTGCCATGTTTCAGACTGCTTCGACGTGGAATATGAACATCGCTGTTAATTCATTAAAAAAAACTTAATATATATATATATAAATATATAAATATATATATATAGAGAGAGAGAGAGAGGGAGAGAGAAAGAGAGGCGGAGAGAGAGAGAGAGAGAGGGAGGGAGAGAGAGAGAGAGAGAGAGAGTGAGAGAGAGAGAGAGAGAGAGAGAGAGAGAGAGAGAGAGAGAGAGAGAGAGAGAGAGAGAGAGAGAGAGAGAGAGAGAGAGAGTGAGAGAGAGAGAGAGAGAGAGAGAGAGAGAGAGAGAGAGAGAGAGAGAGAGAGAGAGAGAGAGAGAGAGAGAGAGAGAGAGAGAGAGAGAGAGAGAGAGAAAGATAAATCAACCGAAAAAAAACACTTATTGTGTCAAAATCCGGATGCGGGGTGTTGATGTGCCAGAGGGTGAGCGTCAGACATGTTGTCAATATTGCCATGACAGCGATCGTCATGACAACGGCCACTGGCAGCTGATAATTCCGGCAAGATTTTTTCGTCTCTGCGTCGTCTGAAGAAATAGAGATTGTTGACAATGCTCAGCTGCCAAAATATTCACTACACTTTTTTTCCAATCATTGAAAATCTTGTAATGAAAACCACTACTAATCAAATATACTTCTACAAATATTCTGCATATGTTCCATTTTGCAGGGACACAGCAGGCAGTTCCGTTTACTTGGTCTTTTTAGATTTCCTTCTGGCAATATTTGTGAAACTTTTCAAAATTTGACAATTTCACCACCCCCTCCATCCGCACCGTTCCTTCTGCAGATATAACGTTTCACTATTCCACATGCAATACATACAGTACTGACTAAATATAACATTTCACCAGTCTACATGCAATACATACAGTACTGACTAAATATAACACTTTACCAGTCTACATGCAATACATACAGTACTGAAAATATATAACATTTCACCAATCTACATGCAATACATGCAGTACTGACTAAATATAACACTTTACCAGTCCACATGCAATACATACAGTACTGACTATATATAACATTTCACAATTCCACATGCAATACATACAGTACTGACTAAATATAACACTTTACCAGTCTACATGCAATACATACAGTACTGACTAAATATAACATTTCACAATTCCACATGCAATACATACATTACTGACTAAATATAACATTTCACCCGTCCACATGCAATACATACAGTACTGACTAAATATAACACTTTACCAGTCTACATGCAATACATACAGTACTTACTAAATATAACATTTCACAATTCCACATGCATTACATACAGTACTGACTAAATATAACACTTTACCAGTCCACATGCAATACATACAGTACTGACTATATATAACATTTCACAATTCCACATGCAATACATACAGTACTGACTAAATATAACACTTTACCAGTCCACATGCAATACATACAGTACTGACTATATATAACATTTCACAATTCCACATGCAATACATACAGTACTGACTAAATATAACACTTTACCAGTCCACATGCAATACATACAGTACTGACTATATATAACATTTCACAATTCCACATGCAATACATACAGTACTGACTTAATATAACACTTTACCAGTCTACATGCAATACATACAGTACTGACTATATATAACATTTCACAATTCCACATGCAATACATACATTACTGACTAAATATAACATTTCACCCGTCCACATGCAATACATACAGTACTGACTATATATAACATTTCACAATTCCACATGCAATACATACAATACTGACTAAATATAACACTTTACCAGTCTACATGCAATACATACAGTACTGACTAAATATAACATTTCACAATTCCACATGCAATACATACAGTACTGACTAAATATAACACTTTACCAGTCTACATGCAATACATACAGTACTGACTAAATATAACATTTCACAAGTCTACATGCAATACATACAGTACTGACTATATATAACATTTCACAATTCCACATGCAATACATACAGTACTGACTATATATAACATTTCACAATTCCACATGCAATACATACAGTACTGACTATATATAACATTTCACCAGTCTACATGCAATATATACAGTACTGACTAAATATAACACTTTACCAGTCTACATGCAATACATACAGTACTGACTAAATATAACATTTTACCAGTCTACATGCAATACCTACAGTACTGACTATATATAACATTTCACCAGTCTACATGCAATACATACAGTACTGACTATATATAACATTTCACCAGTCTACATGCATTACATACAGTACTGACTAAATATAACACTTTACCAGTCTACATGCAATACATACAGTACTGACTAAATATAACATATCACCGGTCTACATGCAATACATACAGTACTGACTATATATAACATTTCACCAGTCTACATGCAATACATACAGTACTGACTAAATATAACACTTTACCAGTCTACATGCAATACATACAGTACTGACTAAATATAACATTTTACCAGTCTAGATGCAATACCTACAGTACTGACTAAATATAACACTTTACCAGTCTACATGCAATGCATACAGTACTGACTACATATAACATATCACCGGTCTACATGCAATACATACAGTACTGACTAAATATAACACTTTACCAGTCTACATGCTATACATACAGTACTGACTAAATATAACATTTTACCAGTCTTCATGCAATACCCACAGTACCGACTAAATATAACATTTCACCCGTCCACATGCAATACATACATTACTTACTAAATATAACATTTCACCCGTCCACATGCAATACATACAGTACTGACTAAATATAACGTTTCACCAGTCTACATGCAATACATACAGTACTGACTAAATGTAACATTTCACCGTTGTTTTCATCTTCATGGATTTAGAATTGTGTTCCGTGAGCAACCCACTTGAGCATGTGTAGTAAGCTTCTTTACAATTACATAGTTGATATGTGCACCCCCTCTCTTTCTCGCTTATTCTCTGGAAATTAAATAAAGTTTATGGGAAATTTATGCCCATGGGCTTATTGTTAGTGAGTGTACAAGCATAAAGTTAGTAAAGATACATGTATAAGACAAACAATGAAGATATCAAACTGTGCTGCTAACCTAAAATAAGGTTCTATATTTTACGGGTGCGGAGTTTGACTAATCAAGGTCCGCCATCCATTGTAGACTGTAAGTACTTACCTGAACACTTATTGCCGTATATAGGATTACCCTGAAGCTGGTCGATGACATCCTGGGCATCTACTTGTTTATCTCCAATGGACATCGTTTCTCCTTTGGGTCTGTTCTGCCGTCCTTTTGGTCCGCTGTCGGGGACGCTGTCTCGGTCTGCTTGGCGAGTTCCACCGGGAGTGTGCTGATTCTGCCGCGCCATGGTAGCAGGACGGACGGGAGGGCCCGAGGGTGGAGGGAGAGGCCGCTGCGCCATAGCAGCAGGGCTGACGGGAGTGTCCCGAGCCCGCTGTGCCATGGCTGTAGGGCGTACCGAATGATCAACTACAGTCTGTACTCGCAGTATTGTAATGCGTTAAAGAAATCATTCAGAATTAGTCTCGGGTGTTCCTACATTAAAAATCTATTAGAGGAGCTTTGATTGGTTGAAACTTTATTAATCGGTCTTGTCGAAGGGTCTTTTAAGTCGTATCTGTAAACACTTTAGTTAGAACAAACCGAATGATGAAAAGGTTTTGTATAAAGAAAACTATCTTTTTCCCAGAAAAAGAAATCTTAGATTGTCTGCGGCGTTTTCTCATTAAGCGTCAAATGTAAGCAATCGAAATATTAAGATTATTGCAAGTTCTTGCCCGTAGGCTAATTGCAAGTACATGTAACATGAAAGTACGGACAGACAACGGGTAACAATAAAGCATGTGGCCATTTTAGTCTAAAATCTGTCTTATCTTATTTGTCTTCCTTTTCCGAGTCAATAGAAGTCAATAATATACATGAGTTATGCTTGAAGTCGTTTATGATTTGCCATCTTGATATTCGTTTAAGTTATGATGGCAGGTAGAGAAAACAAGCACAGCAGAAGGTGATGTGCTGTACTAGACACGGTATCTTCTTCATTGTCATGTACCAATCCTGGTGCTTTTTCAAAACGCAATGGAGAAAATCAGATTTCATAATTCTGTTTGAATGGAAGTAGCGGTGTGTTCTTTCAGGGGTCTGCATAGTTACTACTTTCCCCTTTCTTTGAAAAAAAATTCTGAGATTATGAACATGGCTTCAAAGCCCCCTTCCCACACACTTAATCAAGAAAAGCTTATAATTAACCAACGTGTCAGATTTAACCCTCATCCGACCGTTTGGACCCAGGCGTGTTTTAATGTGTGCCATATCAACATTTTTCGTCAGAGAAAAAAATCATTCCATAAGTTTGTTTGTACATGTCTTACAACGTCTAAAAATTTTTTACCGGGATCGGCCGATTTATACTCTAAAGTTTGCATGTTGTCCACTGGGGTCCAAACGGACCCCAGATGGTTTTGCATTGTTTATTACGTTCTTTGAAAGAATTTCCTGTCAAATAACAGAAATGTGTTATTGCAATTATAGCAACACTTTCTTGTTGCTTAGAAAAGTATGATACCGACTTTTTCAGAATAAATGTAGCATTTTGGTGTAAAATGTGATTGAACTCATGTTGCATAAATTATGATAATGAGACAAAAGAGTATTATTTTTGTTACACTTAAATTATCCTTATCAGATTAAGTGAACAACATATTAACAGAAATCAAAAATTGTCAATAGAATTGATCTTTTTGATGAAAATTGATAATGGTGTGATTATGTGTGTAATTATGTAACAGATAATGACATAATTAGATAAATATTCTTCATTTTTCACATAAATTTTAATATTACTTCTTCTGTAACATTCTTATGCTATCAGAATGCCTTTGGGAGCGATATTATTGTTTAAAAATGATAGGGCGCTGGCCTCTGGGACTGTTGAATTGAGTAGAGTAGTGTAGATTTTTAAGTTAACCCTATCCAGACTGGGGGGGGGGGGGGGGCTAAAAGTGCCCGCGCAAACTTTGACATCGTATTACTGCCAAACGATGTATGCTAGGACTACCAAACTTGGTGACTTTTCTTAAAATTTTGTTGGCATCAACTTTATGATAATGGTTTAAGTTTATTATTCTTCATGTTGCCATGGCAAGGGGTTTCTGACAGGCATTTTATGCAAAAATCATTAATTTTTTGAAAAGAATATTTCTCAGGTGTTCTTGCACAACAACACTAGTTTTCCTACATTGTATAAGATTATAAGTAATCAAATGTAACTTTCCTGATTTAATATTCATAATTTATGCTAATTTGATGACGTAATCAGTCAAAATCCAAGATGGCGGACTATATCACTATTTCAGGTGTCAGCAGGCTTTTTCGCCTTTAAAATCGTCAATACCTGACATTTTCTTTATCAGAAACATTTAGATTAACGTTTTTAGTCTATTTTCAGTGTCCTTTAGGGTCATAAATGGAAAAAAAGGATTTCTAAAAATTTCAAAATGGCCGATCCAAGATGGCAGATCCCAAGGGATCGCCGACAACACACGATGTCATTCTATGACGTCATTTTGACGTCAACGTACTTACCATTGACGTTGTATGCCTTTGCATACCTTAAAATGAATAATACAAACCGTTTTGTTGAATACCTTTAGATATTACGGGAATTCCCTATTTAGCCAATAAAATCACATCGATGACGTCATAATTACTTCATATTACGTCGTAACGTCACCAAAATGACAGGAATTATGAAACTTGACTTGAATCACACTCCCTGCAAATTTGGTGATGATACATCATACCGTTCGGAAATTATGAGGGGTGGGGGGGGGGGCGAATCAGCACAGGAAGTTCGGCTGCAGTACCGTAACAAGCCGCTAGGGGACCCAAAATCTGACAATTTCCATGTCTCATCAAGATCTACCCACCAACTAAATATCCAGACAATCCATGCAAGCCTTCTAGGGTTATGCTGTTTGTTCAAAACACACAAACACACACACAGACGCTACCCTCGGCATTATTACCTTCTCGGCGAAGGTAAGTAGTCGTTTTATTTTTCACTTTGCGACCAGTTAACAATTAACAGGTAACACAAGCGCTGGTCGATGGACCAAAGCGTTCCAAAAAAAGAGCCTGTTTGATAGGCGGGGCGTGACAGCTTCCATTTCACGTAGCCAACATCTGACACAAGAATTACAAAACGTCGTCACAAATTCTATACTTTTTAGTGAAATGAAATAACGGATGTAGTGGTATTTCCTTTATGTAGATGTTGTGGGTGTTGGCTTGCTTAGGAAACACCGCGTTTCTTTGTATGTTACGTTGTTCCACAAATGTTTTGATTCTGTAAAGATTCGCTTGACCTACTTTTTTGGGGGGGTCAAAGTTCGTTATATTTGCGTTTGATATGAACAGTCAAGTAAAAAGCCGAATTTGTCATAGGAATTCGGATACTGGATCTCCAAACAGATGGTCCGCCACCGATAGATCTGCTTGGACTGGTTACAGGGATGCCCCCCGCTCCTCAGGGACGACAGATTGTGATGATGAATGGGGTGAAAGGTCATGAAAAGTTAACTAGGTCAGTGGATAAGTGATGTTTGTTTGTTTAGCCTCACGATTCACCTGGAGGCTGGTTAAATGTGTGCCGGCACTGCAAAATAACCGCTACCAACCAATCAAACCGTAAGTTTGGAATATTTATCATCACTTTGACGTTTAAGCATTCTAGTATTGTATATAGATGCTCTGCCTGGTGATATCAGCTATCACGTTACAGGGTTACAGAAAATGTATTCGTTTTTTTTCGTATTCCTATTGCATCCTACCACGATTTCAACCTGTAGTGTTCTTAATGCATTTTAATAGGCTTGATCTGACTGGATACGCTCTACATGTCCCTTAGTCTATATAACGCAAACTCCAGCTGTCCAAGAGACCACCGTCTAGCGGAGAAATCGACGTTAAACAGGGACAAAAACAACAACAACTGCCGCCTTCCCTCTAGGGGCTGGCCGGTTACGGGCGGCTGCTAAATGTCCTCTAAATGTAACATGGTCTGAGCACTGTGCACTGGCATTTGACTTTAATTTCCTGATGACGTCATGATGGAAAGAATGTACACATGTTACTTCGTCCAGGAATACCACGAGTACATTTCTTTCAAACGGCCTGCTGACCCAAATGTTGTGGTCGCTGGACCAAAGCGTCACTGTCAATAGAGCATAATGGTTTTGTAGGCGGGGCATGTCAGAGGGTCCATTTTACGTAAACAAGAGACACAAGGACGCAGTAAAACGTCGTCACAAATACTTTTAGTGAAGTAAGATAACAGTAAATGTTGTATTTCTTATATCTAAATGTTTGCATGGGAAAAATCACTCCAAAGTTTATACTCTGTCTGTATGTTCCCCAAATGTTTTGATTCTGTAAAGATTCGGTTGACCTCTGTACCTTTTGGGGAAAAGGTCGGGGATTGCGGAAAAAGCTGGCCCTGTCTACCTGGCCTGTTTACCCTGGCTACCTCCCTTTTTCGGACCCCAAAGGTATCGGCGGTATGCATGGGGGTTACGCCTTTAATGGAATTTCCTTGAGGAAAAACTGGGTCAATGCATGTCCAGATATATGTGTGTGAGCTGGATGGAAGATAATGCCTATTGGTGTTTTGTTGGGGCGGGTGTGTGGGTGAAGGTGGTAAAGCAATTCCACCAAGACTGGAAAAAAAGTTCCAGGTACATGTATACAATAAACTGCACCTGGAATATTAAACACAATTGAAGTGGAAGGTAAGACAAGGAAGAATAGAAAACTGGTAGGATGAGCCAGACAACAATAGGACTTTTGTTTGTCACAACAGCTAAATTCTAAACAGATGTCTGACACTCATTGGGGTTACTGTAGCTGATACTGACGAAATCTTTAGCAGCTGCTGTTCTGGCAAACAATCCTATCAGTTTTCGGTTTTCTTTGTTTATCCTGTATCCTGTATCTGATACCCCTTCTATCTAGTTTAACAACAAGAAGTTTGTTTACAAATGATAGATTTTCTTCCAGTGTTGATGGAGTTGCTCATAACTGTCCCTATCCTCCAATAGTATGATCCAGCCCACCCACAGCTGGAATTGCCACTGACCCAGTTTTTCCTCAAGAAAATTCAATCAGATGGAAAACCCCCATGCATGCCCTTGGGGTCCAAAAAGGGTAGATAGCCAGGGTAGACGGGCCAGGTAGACAGGGCCAGCTTTTTCCGCAAACCCGAAAAGGTCGTTGACCCCAAACTCTTAGCACCGCCCCGCCCCGACTGAGGTTCGGTTCCGGCTTGTTTGGGACGTGTACGTTTTTAGGCATTTTCACCGGGCTCTTTGTCATGGTTGAACTATTTGGCTAGCTGACAGAAACAAAACCTGACAAAATAGAAAGCCCGATGAAAATGCCTAAAAACCAAATCTCTGCTTGGAGAGTATGTTGACCCCAAGTCAGTCACTGTCAGGTCATCGTAGCTTGTCGCTCATTCACTGTCAGGTTAATTAACCATGCAGGTTGTATTATTTCAGCCAGTAGGTACCCATGTGAGTAATGAGTAATAGATAGCTGATGGGAGTGGCTAAGATATTTGGATATAACAGCAGTCCCGCCCACCGAGGGGTTTCTAGTCTCCCCGAGGGCGAATCCCGAGTGGAGACTAGAAACACCAAGGTGTTATATCCAGATATCGAGGCCAATACCATCAGCTATCTAATTTAGCCTATGGAATACTTCCCCGAAGCTTCCCTAGTTCAGCTGCTCTACTAAACGTTACTTTATTTTGTCCTGAAAGTCCAGAAATCTCCTCCTTTTGCTGGACATGCTGACAAACAAGTAACAGCTGCAAGGCCAGCACAGACAGGGGAGTCCAAAATCCCCGGGCAATGAGAAATCAGAGCAGGGATTTGTCAGAATAGGTCACATGGTTATATCACCCACAGTTTTTCTATATCACCCACAGTTTTTCTATATCACCCACAGATATCACTCACACTTTTCTGATATCCCACACTATGTGGATATAACCACAGAAAACTGGGGCTTCCCATTGGCTGAGGGGAAGTAGCCATGGGCTAAGGCTGTTGTAACGCACTCGAGGCACCTCCTCGAACACGCGACCCCCATTTATCGTCTCTTCCGAAAGACGGTGCAGCTCCGACAAGGATTAACTCTTACCGGGATTCGATCCGGGGTCTCCCGGATCCAACTAATTGGAAACAGGAGGCTCAACTGCGAAGCCGCTATTAATTGAGACTGAGCATGTCAAATCACATGTCTTCTTCCGATGCGATGGACAACAATAAGTTTATGTGCACATTTCTAGAAAAAAACGCATCAAAACGTGCCGAAAAAGTGGTATTTCTATATACTACACACGCATGCGCTGTGTACCTCCTTGTGTAATCTATAAGCAGATGTTGGGGGGCTAAAATGGGTCATTTTAAACTGGCGACGGTTTAACAGGTGCGTTTCGCCGCTTACTTGTCACCGGTTTAAAGAGGAAATGAGCGTCATGTGTCGGTTTTTTTACAAACCGACTCGCGCCTGAACTTCCACGGCACAGGTTCCTCTCTAGCTCTGTGTCTAAAGACACGGTGACGCCCTAAACCGACACGGTGACGGTTATGGCAGGTCATGGGTCATATGCTAATGCCATGCTAATAAGCCCGTTCACCCCCATCGTTAAAACGATGGAGGTAACGTTGGTTAACATAAAATCGCCATTACCCCATAATGGTTGATTGAAATCAATCTGGCAGGACAATAAACCATCCTTTTTTTCTATTATTCTGTCAGTATCATGTATTACCTTTGCACTAATGCTATATATGCTAGATTTTCTCTCTAGTCGTGCTGACACCATAATATTTCAACTTGAAACTACCGTCCGCCGCACACAGAATGACAGTGCTCTTGGACAGGTGCGAACATTATTTCAGGAGAGAAGATTCGTCATTGATATATGCTGCTAATTAGCTTTTATACAGCAGCTGTTGTGCCAATCTTGACTTGAAGAGAGTGCCAAGGTCATATTAACGTGACCAAAGAAAAATAAGTACACGACAAAACAGTCGTACCACACACATCAGGCCTTCGGTAACATCCCGCTTGTTGAGTCGGCAGAACGTCACTCAAAGTCGACATCCATCGTAATTGCAACGTGTACATTATTCATGGGAAGTTAGCTGGATGCCGTAGCAATGGTAATACTACTATGTCCATGTGTTCCTTGTTGTGTTAGGAGCAAACTTTGAGGAAAATATCGTCCTCAGTCAACTATCACACGCAGCATTTAAACAAAAAAGTGTTCCTCACAAACCTTTGTCGTCTGCTTGACAACAGTATTCTGGGTAATAATATGGCGGCGGGAAAATACACGTGCCGTAGGTTGAAGCAACAAAGAGGAGTTTTGATGATTGATCACACTTAGAATCCAGTTGCAGGTTAGCAAAAGAGATTGCAATAAGTTGTCTTGTGAATAATTGTGTTTAGCAGGAAGCGGATGTGACCTTTGTCTTATAAACCAGCGAACAACCGTGTAGTGTGATTCTCCCACGAAGCCCCCAGACTCTGTCAATAAGGGACGGAGAGTTTTTGACGTCGCCGACTTCTAATGCATGGTTATCGAAGCTTTTCAGCCAGTGTTCTGAATACGTTAGTCTATCCGGTTTGCATTGCTTGCGTTATAACTGATTTTGCATCTAGCACATATCCCTGGAATACACCGTTTCTAAAAATGGCGAATTTAAATACCCCGCGAATTTATGTTAACCAACGTTATATATCAGTATGACAATGTAGTACACTAACGAAGCGTCTGCAGTGCAAGGCTGTTGCTTGTAAATACTGAACAAACCATTCATCATCATTATCAATGTAATCTGTACTTCTTTTTCAGCTTCAAACAAGGAGTTTAAGAAGCCACTATGCCGGTGGAAGAGAGAAAGCCCCTGTCTGTAATGTCCAAGATCTGTTATGGATTGGGTGGGTTGGCCACGGAAATCTATTGGTCCGTACTTGGTGCTTACACCAACATCTTTCTGGTGGAGATCGCTCAGGTAAATGAGTTTAATCCTCAAACCACCGTAGCTTTTTTACGACTAATCTTACCGTATGGGGTCAAAACTGACCCCACAATGTTTTATACAAATACAGCTTTATTGGTGACTATTTTTGTTGTTTGTATATAATGTATAGTTGAAGCAATCTATAAGGGACAGTATGACATGATTAGGTGTGAATAATTTCTGCTTATTATCATAATTTATGCAAAAATAGGGAACATCGTCTATTGCAACTTACGCTATTCAGACCAGCGGGCTCTTTTGAGGCCTGCGCCAACACTTGATGTCATATATCATCTGAATGTCTTACGCTAGAACAACCAAACTTGGTCAACTTTGCTAAAATTTCGTTCGCAACAATTTGAATTTAATGAAATAACTAATTAATGTTTTCATGTTGCTATAGCAACCGGTTTCTGTGAGCCATATTTGGAAAAAGTCGCTAATTTTGGATTTTACAATGTAATTCTAGAACTCGTCTTTTTAAACTGCACTTTTTTTATGTTAATACCAACCAATGTAATTCACTATCACTTTTATGGTTTAATATTTATAATCTATGCATATTTGATTACGCCATCGGTCAAAATCTAAGATAGCGGACGATATAATTAGATTAGCTATAACCGGCTATTTCAACCTCAAATTTCATCATTAACATGTTTATTCAAACAGAAACATTCTTAATATAACGTTTAGGTCCATTTTTATTGTGTTATTAGGTTATATGATGAAAAAATGCATTTAAAATAATTCAAGATGGCGGAACCAAGATGGCGGAATTCACTATTGTAACCTGATAAGAATATAATTTCTATGACGTCATTTTGACGTCGTTCCTGTTGCCATCTACAAATAACGTCTTTGGATATATTATGATTTATCATACATAACTTCTGTTTAAGTTTTATCATGTACCTTTGAGTTATATGAAAATACCCAAGTTGTTGGTTTTCGTCAATAAAATCACATAAATGACGTCATAATACGTCGCAACATCATTAATCTTCACGTTCATTAAACGAAATTGTTTTTTTCACGTTTCTAAAAAACTATATTTTGTAACTATGATCATAATAACCCTTATCATACATGTTACTAGATGACAAGTATCAAACAACAGGGAATATGAGTGCAGATTTTGCAGGGGTCAGTTTTGACCCCACCGGACCATGTGTAAACTTTCTAGGATAACTTAATCAACAATGAGCCAATCTCGGTAAAAACTTGTGAGAAGTTATAAGACATATATACAAACAAACTCATAGAAGGAATTTTGTTTTCGACTCGAAATGTCAAAATGGCACATGTTGATATACGCCTGGGGTCAGTTTTGACCCCATACGGTGGTTTGAGGGTTAAGGATTTTGTTTTGTTTTATTTTGAGTAGGAAGCCTTTGCTTTTATTGAACATGTGGACTTACAAAACGTAGTACTGTAGGCATATTGAAACGAGGAGCTCTTCTATCTTACCTCTTTACAATCTCAGCTTCTCTGGTCGTTTTTCCCACTGAGAATATTTGACATAGATGCTATTATCTAATGGTAGCCTGGTCGCCATCCTACCTACAGGTAGTTTATGAGGGCTGGAGGGTGCAAGTAAGGAAGCTCGGGTAAACTAGATGTAGGATGCACCTAGGCTAAATCAAGGATAGAGTAACTGGCATGGAGCTAGAATAGGTCAGGTACCTTGAGGCTAGCTAGTGAAATACAATTTTTATCTCCATGAAAAATGGAGATATAGTTTTGGGTGTGTCTGTGTGTTTGCTTGTCTGTTTGCTTGTGTTTCCGGACTACTGTAGTCAGCATAACTCAAGAACCGCTTGATGGATTACGATGATATTTGGTATGTGGGCAGGTGTTGTGAAGCCGAAATTCAAGGTCGATTTTGGGCCCCCTGGTATCTGACCTTGGTACTGCAGCAGAAATTCAATTTTTGTATCTCTTGACCTGGATGTGATATGGTCTTGACTTTTTGGTGGCAGATAGCTTGTGGTGTTATGAAGACGTGGTGTGGGTTTGAGCCCCCTAGCAGCTTGCTCTGGAACTGCAGGGGCGTTATCGTGAAAATCTTCTAAGGAGAATAACTGAACAAAGGAACGATGGATGTCCATGATATTTAGTATACAGGTAGCTTAGACAGAGATGTACATAATGAAGTGCAAGTTATGTTACGTATGACTTAATTTGCATAGATAATGAGGAAAATCTATATTTGCAGTGTTTTCCATTATCAGACTCAAATACATGTAACGTATGTAGTTTATGGAAAGTGGATCATCAACAGATACCAATTATGCAAATAAATTCCTAATTTGCATAATTAATTCAAAACACCATTTCTCATCTAATTGGAAAATTGTAGGACTGTCAATATGGTTCTTAGTATGAAGGTAGCTTAGACAGAGATATACGTAATGAAGTGCAAATTATGCCAATTGTGACTTAATTTGCATAACTAATGAGGAAAATCTATATTTGCAGTGTTTTCCATTATCAGACTCAAATACATGTAACATATGTAGTTTATGGAAAGTGGAGCATCAACAGATACCAATTATGCAAATAGATTCCTAATTTGCATAATTAATGCAAAAACACCATAATTCATCTAATTTGACAATTATAGGACTGTCAATTTTGCAACATGTATAAGTTAGATAAAGGTGTTTATGACCAAGCATATATTATGCAAATGTGTAAGTCATTTGCAGGCATAGAATTGTTCATGGAGATATGAGGTCGTGGAAATCTTGTTGTTGTTATTTTGTGCACAAAGCAAAGTTGTATGATCAAACCTTAGAATATAGTTTTTTTCGGATTGTTCCAACTGATCTCATGAACAGTGCAGACATAGGCAGCAACTTCGTAATAGTAATGATTTTTACAGTATTGTCCGATGTTCTCCGACAGTGGAAAGCCCCCCTCTCACTGGACCCGCGGCGCGCTGGCGGCATTGCTGCGTCCTAAACTGGATTATTTTATGTTACCCTTGACTGTATGACCGAAAAGACAACAAGCACACAAAGCTTATTATAAACCGTTTCGTGTTTTTTTGTCGATGAAATTCGTTGAGTGTTTTGTCAATTCGATCGGCCGCAGCGACGCCGACAGCGTGCCGCGGGTCCATTGAGAGGGGGGTCTTGACTCCGCTACTCTTGAACGTTTGCATCCACCATCTTTTTTTTTCCAGCTGCCTCCGTTGTTTGGGACGTCCGTGGTGTTCGGTGGCAGAGCTATGGACGCCATCTGTAATTTCATCTTAGGTCCTCTGATTGACAGGACAGAAACAAGATGGGGAAAGTTGAAACCATGGTAAGAGCCAAAGAGTCAAAATCGAAGGCCCGTTTTCCTTTCTTCATTTCTAGGTGTAGAGCCAAATCCTTGAGCTGCTAAATACGTTTACTGGAAATACCACCCTCACTCAAAGTGTCGGGCTCAGGTGCAGTAGCTGATCTCTCACGTATTTGGCAAGCTCAGGAATTTGGCTTGACACCGGCATCCTGACGGTGCATTATGGGAAATGTGAAACTCATGACAAGTTTCTGAACCCATCAGGATCCTGGGCGCGGGACTTCTCGTCGCTCCCGTGTATATCCTGCTATGGTATGTCCCGGATGTGGGGTCAGAGGGCAAGTTGGTGTGGTACATCGTGCTGAGTATCATCCTCATGTTTGCTAAAACGGTAAGAACTTATACTCCACCTATTTTGGAATTGTCATATAACTGCATATTTTTGGGGACAGGTGGACGAATGGTTCTTCGACATCACTGGTACTCATTTGCATATTAATTGCACTTAGTATAATTTTCGGTACTTTAAGTGATCGTTTCCCATTTCTGTCAAATGTTATCATTCTGCTTGGCAAGATATTTATATTTAAACATCGCAAATATTCCTTGAATTTATCAGCCTTCATATCTTTTGTTTCCTTCTTTTATAAGTTAGAATTGAATATTGCACACAGACAAGGCAAACTTCATAAACATAGGGGGAAGTGGGGAAAATTCAATACAGTATTTTCTGGTACATGTTAATAATGACTTATGTCGAAAAATAATAGAAATTTGACTGTTTTTGAATAGAAATTATAGGTGATATGGGTAATAGGGGTTCAGTGCCAAGTACTTGTTAAACGACTGTTTCCGGATTTTATGTTTTAATCTTGTGGTACGGTTTGTGTTTTGTTGTAAACTGCCATTCTTTCCTTTGTTGCTGTCTACATGTATTTAAAAAAAACAGAGAAGGAAAAGGAAATATGCAAATGGATTAAAAGCGAAATGAAAACAAAATCGGTTCTACTAATTATGACAACACGTATCTAGAAGAGAGATATGCAAAAATGTACATCTATCAGATGCAAAATTTACTGATATGTCGTAACCTTGATAATTTGTTTTTTTTGTATGCACAGGCACTTAACGTGTCTTCCCGTACTTACGTCATGTTCCTAAGTCCTGACAGTCTGGAAAGAGACTCGGCAACTGCGTACAGTGAGTATTACTGTAGTGTGCACTGTGCAGATGACAGTGTCATTACCTTCGCGAGAAGGTTATGCATATGGTAGAGTTTGTGTGTATAAATGTGTGTAGAAGACCAGCATAACTCGAGAAGGCCTGGATGGATTGTCTTGGTATTTGGTATGTCGGTAGGTCTTGATGGGACCTGAAAATGATTATGTTTTTGGCCCCTTAGCGTCTTGTTACGGTACTCCAGCGGAACTTCCTGTTTTGATATTTCGACCCCGTTCATACTAAATCGCGTAAATCGCGAAATCGCGTAAATCGCGATAATGTGGCTTAGTATGAACGCTCCAAATCGCATTTGAAATCGCCCGAAATCGCTTTCCACGAAACCACCTCCGGAGGTGGTTTACTCGCGATTTGCCTGCATTCCGACTTAGTATGAACGCTCGAAATCGCCTTGATGCGCGTTTGGCGCTTTACTTTGCATATTGACCCGGTCATGGGTCAAGGGGTCATCTGCAAATTCAGTCTTTCCGCTCATTATACGATGTTCATCTACCTCCTAGCTTGTTGGAATATTACGCCGAATGCGGCGGAAATATGTCAGAATCGGGCGGCGATTTTGGCGTATGGAATGACGAAAACGCATGTACTGATGGCCATCTTCGGGGATGTGGGGATTCAGAAGAAACTCAAGGGATCCCACCGAAACCAGAGCGTGTACGCTGAAGTGGCGACTGCCTGAGTTGGCCAAATACGCGAAAACATGGAAGTAATGCCGCACTATTAAAGGTAAAAAAACTCAAGATGAAGTACAAGAAGGTCATTGAACACAACAGTAAGAGTGGTGACAATCGAATAACGCGTCCGCCGTTTATCAATCTGTTGGACGCAAATTTACAACTCGCGCTCGTTCGACCCCTGGTGTGAAGGAATGCGACTCAGGGCGATTTTGCGATTTCGCGATTTGCGCGATTTAGTATGAACGGGGTCTTCGATAGATAGAAAATGTATAAATGTAGGCCTAATTTTCATAATTAATGAGAAACTGCTATAATTCTATACTGGTAAATGACGGCAATTCCATTTGTGGCACTTGGAAGTTATGTGAATGTGAACATCGTTGAATCAAATTATGCTAATAAGGACCTCATTTGCATGATTTATGATAGATGTTAGCATTACCTTCTTTGTTAAGCTCATACTTTAGACAACTTCTGTTATTGGGGTGTAGAGGACGATCAACTGATCTGATTTATAATTTATGAGAAACACTCCTAATACGTCAGTCATAAAGGTTAAAATCATTTTGCGAAGGTATGAGGTCGTGGAACTCTACTTATGTATTGTCATCTTATGCATATTTCAGTGACTACTGTATTTTTTATTTCATTTTACTGGCATGTTTCATGATTCAGCATATACAAGCAAGGGCTGCCCAACTAGAAGGAGTATTCCTACTGTATAACCTACTGTATTCCGTCTATTTTACGTTTTGTATTTAAAGTTGTACCATCAAGTTTCTGTTTGTATAATTTTTTGTCTTATTTCAAAACTTTTTCGGTGTATGTTGACCTGACCGATTCTAATTGGTTGTTACAGGGGGGATTTTCTCCTTTGTTGGAATAACAGCAGCAGTAGCAATACATGGACAAATCGTCGGCGCGTACTCCCAGGCCCAGATTGATCCGTGTGCAATTTCCAACGACACAGGCACTACCAACGGTACGAACGGCACCATGGACAACGCCTTTTTGGCAGAAGTGGTAAAGTCCCTATTCCACAAGGCAGCGCCTTCACTGTGACCTCGCTGCGACCTTAGCTGGATTTGTGTTACCCTTGATTCCATACTTGTAAAAGTATGACTGAAAACGCAATGAAACACGCAAAGCTTAAAAGATTCGTTCTTTATCTTGGAAATTCGTCGCGCTCTCTCTGGTAAATTTTAGGTCGCAGAGAGAGCGCGGACAGGTCACCACCCTAGTGGAATAGGGGTAAAACAACCGTCACGCGTCCTAGGGCTCTTTTTGCTCATCTTCCCAAACTACTTTTGTCAAAAACTATGAACATCTACTATGAAGATAGGTCTAAATTTGTAATGATTTGAAAACCATGTAAAATGTAAAAGTATGACTGAAAACGCAACAAAACACACAAAGCTTTAGAAATATTCTTTTTTTTTTTTATCTACGAAATTTGTTGAGCTCTCTGGTCACTTTAAGATCGCAGAGAGAACGTAGCCAGGTCGCCACCGTAGTGGAATGGGGGTAAAAAAAAACCGACACGGGTGCTAGGGCTACTTTTGACATGACACTGCGCATCTTCACAAGCTAGTTTTGTCAAAAAATATGAACATCAATGGAGATGGGTGTAAATTGGTGATAATTTCAATAATGAATGGCAGGAATAATGAAGGAGACATCCTAGCTTCTTTGTTGTCAGAAAAATAGCCGTACAAATATGCAAAGGTATGGCGGTAGTAGTTGTTTCTTTAGTTGTTTGGTTTAGATTATTTTGTAGTTAGCTGGATCTTTAGTTCTCTTGTTTATTTCAGTTTGCGGCAAATTCTTTATTTCATTTTGATACCGTAGCGTCCTGCATTTTATTATCATAAATTTATTATGCCATGTTGATTTGATTATATGAATGACATCCTTTTGGGACCTCAAATTAAAACTGATGCGAGCGTGCGAACGAAAAAGGGTTGGGAAAAAATTGCCTTCATTATGAAATCTACCTGGTCAGGGAGGATAAAAAAAACTAATCACACAGAGTATGGTATACCGGATAAAAGAGTCTTGCTTTTGTTCTTTCACATCTTCTTTCACAATTGACTTCGGCATTGTACGATATAAATATCCGTTTTCCGAATTTTGTTTTTGTAATTTACAGCATATATTTTCCTACTTTGCACTTTCTTAGTACGAATTACAGTGTGGCAAAAAATTATTTTCAAACGGACGAAAATTGATTCGAGCGCGGATGTAATCCATATAATCAAATCAATATTGCCTTAGAGTAATCAAATAGCTAACAGAAATTGAGAAATCGTTGTAATACCAAATCTAGGATTTTCTTGTTCCTGCCCTAAACTCTCGTCCCATATGTTTCTGTAGAAAACTGGTTACCTGGTGTCTGCTGGAGTTGTTTCCGTCATCGTCGTTGCCTGCGTCATTGCCGTTGTTTTCGGAACGACAGAACTAAGAGGTAATATTTTATTATATTTCCCTCCCTGTATAGGGTATGGGGGAAATATATTGTTTTTGCTGGCGTGTTCTTCTTTCTTCTTCTTTTTTCTTCTTCTTCTTTTTTCTTCTTCTTCTTTTTTCTTCTTTCTTTTTCTTTCTTCTTTTACATTCTCCTTATTTCTTCGTTTCTTCGTCTTCTTTCTTCTTCTGCCAAAAAAAAATCTAAAGAATAGTTATTCAAATGTTCCCGTTATTTCCAGACATTTCAAAAACGTCTCGGCAGCAGCGAAACCAGTCACTCGTCAAGATGCTCCGGGCAGTTTGGACGTTTCGACCAAATGTTATCATGTTGATGATATTTTTCTGTGTCCAGATGATTCTGTTCGTAAGTATTTCCAGCCTCCTAATTAAAAAAAGGGGATTCCTTTTTTGGTATACATATAGTGATGTAGGAGATAGAAACTGTGTTCTCAGTAGACCGCATAGTGAAAAGGACATGTGTTACGAATTATGTCATATAATCTTGAAGAGGTACCGACGTGTCCCTTCATCAGTCTGGACCAAGTCACAACTCGGAGCGGACGTACATTTATTATAAGCAACAATGGTGGCAGCTTTTCTTTCCAACACTGGTGGCAGCGGTGGGATTTCTAACAGTATTACCGGTAAACAACTTAACAAATGCATAAATCCTCCAATTTGTTTACAGTAGTTACAAGGTTACGCAGCGTGAGACCAGAGAGATATAGGTTTGATCCACTCTTACCAAATAGATCTCTACTTCTATCAATAAGTGTGGTGTTATTCACATTCTCAAGGTGTGGCTTTTCTCAGTTTACACGGGGTCTCTGCTTTACCTCCTATCTGAAAGAGCGTCCCTATCCGAAGCTGGATAACCATTTGTACCTGAAGTGACTTTGCCCAAAGGGACACAACACGAGGTTTGAACGGTCTGCACACTGAAAGTTTATGAGATGACTTAACCGTTAGATAAGGTAATGTGTATGTATGTATGTATGTATGTAACAGTATGTACATAATAGAGTGACCTCTTTCCAGTTACGGTGGCCATTTTGAATCTCCCGGGTTCATTTGTGGGTCATTCACGAAAGTGAGGCAGGGTGTGTGTGAGACCATAGAGGGGCAAAATGTACCACCAACGATGGCATACCTATATGTCTCCTATAGGCATATCATAGGCCACACACTCCCAGCCTCACTTTGGCGCATGACCCCCAGCTGACCCCGGGAAATTAAAAATGGCCGCCGTAACTGGAAAGAGGTCTATTGGCCATATTTTCAGGTATTGCTTGGTGCGGCAGTACTTTACGTGCAGTACGGTATGGATCTTCCAGACCAGATCCACAATAGCATGCTGGCATTTGCGGTAAGAGCATTTCCATCTTGAGTGAATGTTCTTCAGCATTGATAGCCAAAATAGTGTAGTTTTTTTTCTTTACGTCTCAATTTTTAGCACGTTTTGGGGTGTCCATCGATATAATCAAGTTAGTGTGACCTAGAGTGTACATTGGCATGTGCTGAACTGCTATTTCATGGACATTGACATGATGAACCAATTCAAACACAGGAATCGTGAATAAGATGATTATGATCGTTCTATTACGTGCAGGTCTCTGCAGTCATCTCCGTCCCTGTTATCGGCAAGATAGTGGCCAGGTTTGGCAAGAGGATAACGTTCATGTGCTGTCAACTGGTAAGACTCGATTCAGCATTTCGTAACAGTTTGAAGAGCATCTAAGTTCTTCCTCTTTTAGAAGAGATTCAATCCCTACCCTGATAATTTTATTCTATAATTACTCATTGTATGTTGGTTTTTAATCCAATGGCAGCACTGCAATGTCCAATATACCCCTTTCCAAACTCTGCCGCCACTTTGCATCTGCTCTCGCGAGAGTACAATCTGGCGCGAGCGCGTGTAATCTGAGCACGGAAGCGGTAAGAGCACGGGAGTGGTAATAGCGTAACAATGGCGTCCCAAAAACAAAACAGTGTCAAGGTATCTTCGGTGGGGAAATGTTCTGCCAATCGGTGAAATTCATGTCACGTTTCCCGTCGGCTGAACAGACAAATCACATAACCCCTATCCTGACCCTAATGATTCCTCCCCTGTTGCCCTTTGACCCTTCGTTCTTACCCCCTGAAAACTCATTCGTGGCTCTTCCTTCCATCGGTACGGTCACATTCCCGCCCAACCCTCTCCAGGCCTTATCCCAGAACAGCTGGAGCCTGAGTACGTTATCATGTTATCTATGCTTTAGTTCCTTTTTGTCTTGACCTGAGTGTTGACACATTCAACTCCCCTGTACAAGGTGGTTTTAAGTACACCTGATAATTTCTCACTTATTTATCAATCCGATAGTTTCTTAGACTGTAACTCAGATTTGTTACTTATCCAGTGCTTATGTTCTTGTTTTCGCTACTGTTCCGGCAATGGCTTTATTCAACCTCGATTATGATGATGGGCTGCCTTATCGTGATTTGGTCGTTGAGGATTTACTTACGAGTCAGGATGCGTTAGACATCCACTGCTCAGAGCCTCGGTTTAACCGACCAGCCCGGTATTGGCTCAATACGTTTAACAGACCAAGGTAAAGCGGTCGCCACCTCGCAGCATGATTTCTAAGTAAACAAGAGGACCCTGTATTATGATCATGTATAAGAATGAATATGGTATGGAAACAACGTGTGTAATACGAGAGTTGTTCTGTTTTTGATTCGAGGAGCCAATAAATGCCCGACCGTACTGAGTGACGGTGAGCTCACTACCCTAATTGTGTGTATGTTGTCTGTGAAATAGACGGGAAACTTAGTTCTCTTCGGAGCTTGCGAAGAAGAGAACGATATATATGCATTCCGCAAGTAAATGGTGTTGCTGTGGACACTTGGACTCGAGATCGGCCAGTACTGATAATTTTCCACAGTTCCGAAGGGCTGTTGAACGCACGCTACAGTGATAGAGTGGATTGTATATGTTTACACCGCGTAGTTGTAGTTTTCCAGGATAATCTTAGCTCAAGCCGAGAAAAAAACTACAAAAACGTAAACAAATAGCTTGCGGTCCTAAAAGTGACTGATCTTATACCCACCCTCATCAAGGTTGATGACTGGAGTAGACATTCTGATCCACACAGTCTCCTGGGAAATAACGTTGTTATCAAGACTTATCCATGTTTGTATATTGAACATGTTTTAACTTACAAGTTGAATATCTACTAATGGTTGACTCACATTGAGCGGTTTTCCTCCTTCCTAGGCTCTTATTCCAACATCCCTGGCACTTCAGTTTCTTCCAAGTAGAAGTGCGGTGGCTGTGTTGATTATTTGCGTCTTACTAGGCATGTCAGGGTCTGCAGGATTATTCGTACCATGGTAGGTAACAGGCATCTAAATGTACACTTGATATTTACGAAGATGCTCTTTTGAGTTTGAGTTTAGTAGGATTAACAGCTACTCTTTCTGTGGTCCATTCAAAAACATGACTGGACAAAGCTACATGACACACGGACATATACAGAATATACATGTACATAGATGATAAAAGGCTACTTGATCGAATTGAGGTCTATATACAATGTTAGCAATATCTAATGACTTAACAGTTTCAAACCATTAATTCCAGGTGCTGGACATTCTGTACTGTTACAAGAGGGTTTTTTTTTTTTTCTGAGCATTTGTTCTGGGCTTCGGTAAGAGGATGGTTTGTGATTTAGATGATCGTGTTTGATAACCATGTGCTTGCATTGTGATCTGTTTATATACAGGGAAACTGGCTGTTTGTTTTCCAAGATTTTACGTAAACTCATCATGCTTGTCTGTCGGTTTCTGTCTTTTACGGACAACCACCCTAGCACCTGCAGCTAGCAAAGCGTCCCTGCTTGTGATCGTGAACCTATCAGTTCCAAGGGCGATCCTGGCCGTTCTGTTCTGTATTACTTGTAGTCGTTTTATGTACTTTTGCTGATGTTGATATTGTAACAGAGTGGAATCTGGTCAGAGGCGTTAGCAGGCTCTTCGAATCTGACCGTTTTTCTGATCCGATGGTACATCAGTTCTACTGGTATTGCACCCAGTTTGTTGTACATGGACTGAGCAACTGAGAAAAAACTGAGAAAAATAGATACCCGTGTACAATAGATCATGATGTGAAAAAAAACCCTCGTAAAGTAGGCTAGCCAGACTGAGTCAGACTTAAATGCTTGCTTTGTCAAACCTTAGGCTTTGTTTTGTAATTGTTTGTTCGTTTTTATTTATTCTCACAGGACAATGCTTAGTGACGTAATAGATGACTACAGCTTGCGAACTGGCAGACGACTTGACACTTGGTTTTTCAGCATGGCCCTGTCTGTGCTCAGTCTAACTGCGACTGTCGGCCTGGGACTGACCACCATTACACTAGAGTAAGGAATTTTTCTTACTTTTCTAGTTTTTCTCGTTTTTGTTAACTCATATTTTCTTATATTATGAATTTCAAGAATGAATAAGAAACTAAAAGAATGAAAAATTTCTTCCCATGGAAATCCTCTTAAGAAACTATTTCTCAAAAAGATTTTCACTCTAAAGAATTTCAGAAATTCACGTCCAAAATTCTTGTTTTGATCATTTGTCTTGTTTTTTAAGAAAATATTTCTCTCCCCTTTCTTGAAAAATGTTATTTTTAGAAAAATTATTGTAAGAAAAAAGTACTTAAGAAAAAATTTTTAAGTCATGGACAAATTTTTTTAACACAGGAAGTATTCTTCTAATAAAAAAAAAACACAAAATAGGAAGAGGAAGTTTTAGTAGTGTAGTAATACAACTCAACACAATATTGCCAGTATTTTTACTGTCTCCTCTTTATAGTCTACAACTGGATGGACCTGTAATCGACACGATCTGTGCCATTAAATATTTTATGTACAAAGGCACAGAGGTCTTTGTTGTCCGTAGAGCATATGAGGCGTTTTTAAGTTTCTAAATGCTGGACATGGAATGCAGATCCTGTAAAAGATGAAAACGTCCCATAATATATTGCATCATATCTAGATTGCCATATCTTTGGGACAAACATGTATGGACCATTTTAAAAGCAACCAAAGCAATATTAGGGACAACAGAATGGAAAGAAAAAAATGGAGTCTTTATTGTAGTGACATTTACTAACACTGTCTAGAATATTTGTGTGATAACGTCATACCTTGAACATTTTAAAACTGGACAAAACATGCCATACGATGATCCCCTTAAAGCTTAGTTTCGCGAGCCTACAGAAACCCCGGCAAGGATTTTCAGTGAGTTCTCACATCACAAATGGCGTCGTGTGGCGCAAGTGTAGAGCGCGCGGCTGTCAAACAATGGGACCCAGGATCTAATCCCAGGTTGTGCCCAGAGACATGTCCGAACTTGCGCCCCGACGTTGTGCCCTTTAGGTAGCCAATTAACACGACTTTCCTCACTTCACCCAATTGTAAATGAGTACCTAGCTCATCTAGGGTTAGGGACGTCCCTCGGATAGGACGTTAAATGGAGGTCCCGTTTTTGGGGAGAGCCACATGTTAAAGAACCTACCACACCTTTCGAAAAAAGAGTAGGTGCATGCCCCGGTGTACGATGGTCCAAATATTACAGTCCGGTCTGGGATGACATCTTGAAAAGGTGATAGTTCATCTGTTATGTCAATCCTTCCACAAAATGTGGTAAATCAAATAAATGAAACAACGACGTCATATTTTTGCATCATGGACGTCGCTATACACTTTGTGATAGTGTTGTTTGAAGTAATCATGTATAGTAATAACTGAATAAATTGACTTTAATCTGAATTTTGGGCCCTAATATTGCTTGGATTGCCCTAAAGTATTACAGCTACTGTATCTAAATTACGTTGATGTGGTCCTCTCTTTCCCCCTTCCTAACCACAGCTAGGTACTCATTTTGAGTCTGAATCGAGCGAAGAAATAGGTGTAAATTGATTTTCCCAAGGGCACAACATTGGGGGCTGCTAGCTAGAGATTTGAACCCAGAACCTTGAGATTCTAAGTCAACACAAGACTAAACACACGACTGGTTTCCCCTTCCATGCAGAATCGGAGGCTACAAAGCTGGAGCTTGTTTCCAGCCTGAGTCTGTGGGCACGTCATTAAGGATGCTCGTCTCAATTGTCCCAGCAGCCTTTGCCCTCATCTGTGTGGGGTTAATTTGGAAATATCCTATCACGGAGGAGAGGCGGAGGGATATTAAGGAAGAACTGGAAAACAGGCAAGTTTAGTTCTTAGCTTGAAAGTTAATATGTGTTCAAGTTGGCAGAAGTCATTCTGAAACACGTTTTAACTGTAACTACCAACACAAAAATTGGGCTAAATTTACTACTGTACAACACCAGTCTTTGTCAATGAATGAGCAATCTAATGCAGAGATGACGTCACGTTATGCAGATAAGACACGTGACTCGGTGAGCAGTGGATCATAAGTTGCAGAAGTTTTGTTGTTGCAAAATCGTTTTGAAAGCGATGACATATGCTCGTACTCTTTTGATATTTTGGTATTTGCAGAAAGTTTTGCTTGGAAAGTGACTTTAGTTTTTGTTCTGACATTAACTCGACTGTATCATAATCACACATGTCAATCCAAATGACGATGATGATGTAGGGTGTAAATGTGAGATGTTGATCAGTTCTTCTCCAGTGGTATAATGATTATATGGAAACATCAGCACAGTATCGTAGAGATATTTCCATCAGATATTTGATTATAGGCTCTACCAGGCCCCGCGGATGGCTGGAAAAATAGTAGAAATTGTCCAAATAGAGTTAATAGTATGCTAAGGGTGTCGGCTACGGAGAGATGGTCAAATATGCCATCGGCGGGGCCTGTGCAGAGTCGCTATTTACAAAGGGTATCAAATTAATTCCCCAATTATTTATGCAAGAAAACTAGAATATCATTTAAGCGATAAACCAACTGGAGCCCAGAGCGTCAGCCTGTACCCATATAGCAAACTCCTCTTGTGTGTTACCTGTCTATTTGGCCAATTTCTACTCTTTCCAGTTCCAGCCGCCTCTGGAGCCTGATAGACGCTAATTTTATTATGCTATGAGTCAAATATGTAGGGCATATTGTAAATGCATTTTTTTCGGGGCGACCGTTTCACCGCGAACATTTTTGTCCAATATTGTAGCTGTATGTGCGAACTTAAAACTACCGCAAATACTCCATTTTTGTCTTAGCGCGAAATAAAAACCACGCGAACTTAAATGCATTTACTGTAGTTGTGACACTCCGCTGAAAGGCTTTTAAAGCGAGCCTATGATGCCTACAGTTGGTTGCACCTTTTCATTTAGCCTGGTCCCAGTCTCTACGGTTCTCTTGGGTGTGCTTTACCGGGCCTAGTTTGCTAAATTGACCCGTTTCTGTCAGTCTGTCTTAGCTACCATATAGAGTTTCGCAGCCGCCATAGTTTAGCAGCCACCGTAGTTTTGCCGCCACCTAGGAGCTAGCTACCCCTCGGGCGGGATAATCTGTCTGGGCGGGCGGGCATCACTCCAAACCCCGCTTAGAACTTGGGAGCTCACGACGGTATGGTTTCCAGGCTACTTTTGATTAAGACGCTAATATATGTTTATGTTCCTGTTGTAGGAAAACACCCAGCGAAGAAGACCACACTCTGAACAAAGAAGGGTGGGAAGGGTCCAATGGCGACGTTTTACATCCGGGCTACGGTGACGTCGCTGGCATCTTAACAACGTCCAATGAAGATGAAGTCCTTCTATCTCCAGAATCAGATCTATCGGTACTCGTTGAGTGCAAAGAAACTATTCTTTGAGTTCTAAGTAAGCTCTTTTATTATGTAAAGTTTCACAGATTAGTAAACAATTTTTTTTTTTTTGTGAAGGTGAACGTCAACTTTCTGCATTTGCTCGGAAATGTTGCCCTGTAGTTCCTGTTGTAAACTACATTGTACTCAGGGAAATGTGTATGTATGATAAGGCCACAACAATTTTATTTGTTGATTCTCGGATTTTATTTTTTCAGTAAAAAGTTGGAGCTACAGGGCGAAAAATACAATCTATTGCAAATAGCATGGGGTGAAGATAGTAAAATTGTGAGTAAATATTTGTGAATGGGAATAGTGACCCAATTTGTTTAAAAAATGGGAAAAACAGGAGAGGCTATTCCGAGAAGCAATAAAAGAAATTGGAGTGGCCTATTTCCGTTAAAAAAACTGAATTGTCATTCGTAGCCCCAAAATGGCATCCAATGCAATGTGTCCGACATTACTGTGATCTCTCTTTTAACTCTCGCGCACATGGTACATTAAAAGCCTTTCAAGTATGATATTTCAATAAAGCCAAAGATTTCGGTTTCCTATGGCATTTTTTCTATGCATCATACTTCTGATTCTCTACAATTTAAAAGTTAAGACAAGTCAAGTTCTGACGACAAAATTTGGTATTCTTCCTGCAGTGCTTGTGGCCTGAAGTTTCCTCATCAGGTAAACGAGCATATCCGTTCACATTCACACACGTTCACCTGGATGTCGTCAGGTTGCGACTTCGTTGAAAGTTGTCTGTGTAAAGTATAATTGTAAATGTTGAGCATATGCTGATCTCAATAGAAGCATGGAAGCAACCTACAATAGTCAAAGCCCCCCTTTATCTTTACCCGCGGCACCTTGGCGGTGTCGCTGCGTCCTAAACTGGATTTATGTTACCCTTAACTTTGTGTTACCCTTAACCGTTCCTTGACTTTATAATGGGAATAGTATTTTAAAAAGTATGACCAAAATGACGGCAATTTGAAATCAAACGAAACTTCAGAAAATTCGTTTTTTGTTGATGAAATTCTTTGAGTGCTTTGTCAATTCGATCGAGGAATTTGATTAAACCACTGCATTCCATGCTATAACAATTCAAACAGGTAACATATGTAATTGAGAAAGAGAGGAGCATTGATAGATAGAAATTATGCAACTGACGTTATTATGCAATTGTCACATTATGCAAATATACACCTAGTTTGCATAATCAATCAGAAAATACCGTAATTCCACATTGGTGAATAAATTGAATTTCATTTTTGTGGCATGTGAAGGTGAACATGGTTGTATGATAATTATGCAAATGAGGGCCTAATGTTTTTATATTGATTTGAAAATTCCCAATAGCTTTCTTTGTCAAAATAACACCTTCATATTTAAAACAGCTTCTGTTATTTAGTTAAACAAATAACATAATAATTTGTGCGTTCCATAAGTAACAAATATGAAAGTATCATCATTTACCACCAAAACATCATAAAGGTTTGCCATTAATTATGCATTCAATTCAATTATGCGAATTTCACAGATGGTTGTCTTCAAAGTTAGAATTCCCTAATAAATCATGCAAATGATGTATTTGCATAGTGATGTTCACCTTTATCTAACATCCTCGGGTCACATTATCTACCATTATGTTACTCTAGCATGTTTTGCAAACATGTCTTGTTCACTTAATTTACATATTTGATTTCTGTTGATGTTTCCGTCTTCCTACGTTACAAAGAATAATGGAGGGATATATGAATATACTAGTATGGGGGAAGATCTTTTCTATCATGGAATTTCCTTATGAATCTTGCAAAGAAAGTCATAATTAAACTTTGTCAATTATGTCCATTTTATCTAAGCCACCTATATACGTGCAAAAATCATCAAAATATATATTTGTCCCTTCTTTAGTTATTCACACTAAAAAGTGTCTGACAAAATCAAAGTTTGCACTATTGACAGGACGTCTCTGCACGTGGAGTAAAGTAAAAGTGGAGCAGACTGATTTGTATTGACAGAAAAGAGGGCGTTGTCTCCGACAAGGGAGAAGAAATTGAAGATACGGTTTAAGGGACAGTTTGCAAATAGGACAAAGGCCCACAAATATGCCCAAAGTAGGATGTCCGACCTCAAGGTCGGCTGTTTATTTGTAGCCATATTTTAAATTCACATATGCCCATTTTTCCCCATAGCATATATTTTAATGTAACAACATCATAGCACATTTTCTTTTTTTATTGTCTAATTCACATATATAAAGGTCATATCTATACTCCTGGTAGACGTAAATCACTGCATTGTCATATCAACATACAAGAAAAACATGAACACACATAAACTATAATATATATAAGCGAAGAGCTTTTTTGTGCAGGATCTATATCCCCCCAAAAGCAATATATCCTATATATTCTATATGACCGTCGGTCAATGTTGACCATGGCAAAATCCTAATTCTAAACTCCTTATATTACGGGATCGGCTATGGATAACAGTCTTTTTCGAGAATGATAGTCTCTGCCACATAAGTCACATCTGTAAACCGACTCAGTTCTATTTATGGTACAAACTCGTACCGTGGAGTTTTACCGGCCTCAGTCTCTCTGTGTCTATGCCTTTCTCTGTTTCCCTGTGTTTCTGTCTGTTTGATTTTCTCTCTCTCTCTCCCTCTTTCTTCCCTGTCTTATTCTTGATCTCTCTCAGCCGTTAACGTTCCACAAACTGTTATCTAAAAAATCTGCCTTGGACATCTGTAAGATATCGAACAAGCGCTTGCGAGAAATGTAGACGTCGTCTTTGTCACGTAACTGTGCATGCTCCACCTACGCCCAGACAAATCATGATTGTCTTCTTGAGGGCACAAGGAAGAATATTCAAAGGTCGGGAGGCTCCACTGGGAAAAGCGTGATGTTAACTCTGCTCGCATCAGACGACACTACATGGCACAATGATTAACTCAAATGGTTACGCTGCCACTGTTCCGTTGAATTGAGTCAATCGTCCCATGCTGAGTACCTTCACTGATGTACTGATACCACTCTGTCATCCCAGTACACTTTAGGCGTAAGAGGTAAGCTCTATGTGGTACTTTTTTTTACTTTTAGGGTCTCGGTTGCTTCAGGGTAACCAAAGCAATATCAGTGCCCCCAAAATGGAAATGAAATAATTCTGAATATTTTATGGTAGTGAAATAATTTATCAACACTGTTAAGCCAATTTGTGTAATAATTTCATATTTTGAGCATTTTAAAACCTCACAGAAATGTGCCGTACGATGATTCCCTTAGGTTTGCGACCCTACAAAAACCCTGCCGACCATTTTTAGTGAGTTCTCACATCAGAACTACAGCATATTTTTGCATCATGAACATCGCTATACATTCTGATAGTGTTCTATGAACTAATCATGTACAGAAATGGCAAAATAGATAGACTTTAGACATTCAAAATTTCAATCGAGCCCTAACATTGTTTGGTTATTTAATGCATATAAAGTTAAGACACAAAATGATGACAGCTGACTTCTGCTATAAAGGCAGGGGTAGTCCTTTAGCATGTTTGAGGCCGTGGTGGCAGTGGGTTGTTACCCACTGTGTCTAGAGCACGTCGTTGGAAATTAGAGCCCACTGCCCTCCCCCAGCCACGTTTTACCACCGTAACCGAAGCCATGTACCCATTTTCACACTTGGATGGTGTTAAGGAAGTCATGTATTGTGTGAGTTTTTTTTTTCACTCCCTTGATTATATTTAGATTTGGGGCCCTATTTTAGACTAAAATGTTGCCCTACAGTGCCCTGGTATTAGCACCGAATGGCCAGAAATTTGCTATAGGCGTTCCGTGGATATATGCGAATAGGAATTTTATAAAACTTTTGGTATGCATTACACGAAAATGCTTGCTATACGAATAGCTACATCTGTAAATAGCTGTAATAATATGCCTGGAAACAAATTTAAAGTTAAAATGTGTCCTAGCATTTATATCATTCAACCAAAACGTTGTTCATACATTACCAGGAAGTATGAGAGCCACAGAATAATTTTTCACACATAATCATCGGTGAAAACGATATCTAAAATGTTGTCCTTTTCTTTTTTCTTCCAGGGAAATTCTAAATTGTTTGTCGGGCATAAAAGAAGGTCCGTAACCAGAAGAAAGGGCATTTCCTACGTGAGGACGTCGTTTGCGTAGCGTATCGTTTTATCGTAAAGTAAACGTCACGCATACATATATAAAGACAGGCTACGTCACACCCACACAAATACAGCCTACGTCACACATATACATAGACTTCACATCAGACCTACACATAGACAGGCTACGTCACACATACACAAAAGACAGTCCACCTACACCGTGATAAACAGCTTACGTCATAGGACGACTCAATTCATCGAATCACAAAAGGTCTCAAACAAATGAATAATTGCATCTGATAAAGTATTGAGACGTTTTGCAGATCGTGTATCAAATGAAATTTGATTGAAGTGAAAATTTAAAAGCACCAAACGTTGATAAACCTTTCATCGAACAGTTATTAAAATCCGCTACTCTGCGTGATTGTAAAGAATAATCAAAGATCTTTAAAGCTCCTTGGAACAATGATCGCCATAAAGGGTATTGTGTTCGTGTACTTGCTGATTTTGGTAGATGCGGGTAAACCGTACGACTGCGAAGTGGTTGACATGTTTGACATGCACTGCGAAGGCCGCAACATCACGTCGTTCACGGAAACTACATATACCTATTCTCGTTTCGTTATGTCGTTCCATTTGCAAAACAATTTGATACAAGCTATCGATCCATTTCCATCGATGACTAGCCTGCAACATCTAAACCTTTCCCGTAACTCCATTAGCAATGTGTCGTGGGAATCGCTTGTGAATATGCCAAACTTACTGGAGCTCGATTTGTCATTTAACCGCATAACGTACGTGGACGTGAACAGAGGAGCGTTGATACATTTCTCTGTGAGCCACAACAAGTTAGAAACATTTTCAGCGGAAAATCTCGGCATCTCGCCCGATGACCCCGAGTTTTACAGACCTTGTGTGGAAGACAATCCCATTCGGTGTGACTGTAGGATGGCCTGGCTGCAGGAACTAGCCTCTATGCGAAAGAAATGCCTCAGAATTAGCAGCACAGCACAAGACTTTTCATGCCAACTTTACCGAAATCACCCGTTGTTCCTGAGCCTCAGTTCCGGTTCCGGTTTCGTCTGTAACTCTCCAGACAACGTGCGAGGCTGGCCAATATTCAAAGTCGTCAGCCTCGCTGCTTGTGAACAACAACATGTCATCAACACGACAACTACAGTGAGCGTACATGGAACCACGCTTACGGTATCAGAAATGTCAATCACCGTGACTACTGCCCATACAACCGACGCAGTGTCACTAGTCTCAAACAAAACCGTTACCCATTTCAAAGATGACGAGCCCGGTTCTAATTCCACCGGGCACAACAGCAATTTACCAACTCTCCTCAAAGTCATGTGCACTGCTGCAATCGCAGTAATTGTGCTTCTACTGGTGATTGTGGTCTTGACGCGGAAATATCGAGTCAGGGAAGACTTTTTGCCTCCTCCGCAAGTCAATCTACCATTGCAACACATCCAGAATCATTTACCACGTGGTAGAAACGGGGATACTAGCCAAGACATCCGCGACTACGAAAATGACAACGACATTACTAGCCAAGACATCCACGACTACGAAAATGACAACGATATTACATGCCAAGATATTCACACCTATGAAAATGACAACGATATTACAAGCCAAGATATTCACACCTACGAAAATGACAACGACATTACAAGCCAAGACATTGACGTCAACGAAAATGAAAACGACATTATAAGCCAAGACACTAACGTCTACGAAAATGAAAATGACCTTACGAGCCTAGACATCAGCGTCTACGAATATGACAACGACCTTACTAGCCAAGACATTAACGTCTACGAAAATGAAAACGACCTTATAAGCCACGACACTAACGTCTACGAAAATGAAAACGACCTTATAAGCCAAGACGCGAACGTCTATGAGAATGAAAATGACCTTGACATTCACGACTAGGAAAATAATAGTGACAACCTGAGCCAAGATACTCACGTTTACAATAATGATGATGACCGCACGTCTAGGAAATGACAACGACATTACGTGCCAAGACATGGACGTCAACAAAAATGACAGCCACATTACGGGTGACATTCCTGTCTACGAAGATGATACCGAGATCGAAACCACAAGCTAAAGACTGTCACGTCTACGACAATTATGTGCTCTCTAGTATTGTGATCTGAAAGAATACTTTAGATGACACTAGATCAGAAGAACCTATAGACTCAGTGTTGAGAGATGATGGACAGAAATTAAGAGGTAGAATATTAGAAAATTGTAGCTCTGGTAATTGAAACACTATTTTTCTGTCAATTAAACACATTTCCAAAGGACTTGCAACCTGTCTCGTAATGAGTCTGCTTGTTGTTTTCTTTACTATTTTGACGTGTTCTGCTGTGTATGGAAGCTAATTGGACTTTTTTTCTTGGATTATCTTTTTCGTCATGCAATTTACTACAAGAGGGAAGTGTTGTTATTGTTGTTTAGAAATAACACCCTCCAGTTAAATTTCAATTTAACTGGAGTCCCGGTTCAATTCCGGAGTGACCTTCCATATCTCATTAACCTTATACCCAAATGGGCTAATATCGCAAAATATAGGAACTATAATGTAAGTCATTCGTAGCAGACATAAATGACACCAGTAGATTAGTACTAACATAAGGCTCCAGGTATGTTACATAATCATGCATAAGTTGATTTAGGTTAGACATCCAGGTATTAAGATACGCCAAAAATAGTTACTCAAGCAACTGGATAAAAGTTTGAAATAGTCAGACGTTTCAGACAGCATCCGCTGTCTTTCGTCAGTGACTACGGATAGGACTGGGTGGTGGGTAGCGCATTAACCCAAGTGCCTGAAAGTTCAACGCGTAGCCCCCCTGTCCTGTTGAGGGTGGTATTATACATCCTCTCATATATTGTTACACTGGGATAATGCACTACCCACCACCCACCACCCCCGGCCGAACAACATTTAGTTACTGTACTAAAACAACAGTAGCTAATTGAACTATTAGCATACAACCTTGTCTTGAATTAATCTTCTTTTGAAGACTACGTCAAAACATCCTAAATTGCCTTAACCTCATTAACATGTCTAGTCAGAATGTTGGTATAAAACCTGGTTTTCCAGTCCTATCCTTAGTCACTGACGAATGACAGCGGATGCTGTATAAAACGTCTGTTTCAAAATCTTATCCCGTTGCTTGAGCAATTATTTTGGCGTATCTTACTACCTGGATGTCTAACCTTCATCAACTAATGTATAATCATGGATAAACCTAAGGAACTTATACATCATTCTTGGAAAGTTATGCATAATTATGTGACACACTTGGAGTTATGTTAGGACTAATCCACTGGGGTCATTCATGTCTGCTACGAATTTTTTACATAATTTTTCCTATGGTTTCTGATATTAGCCCATTTGGGTGTAAGGTTACTAAGATATGGGAGGTTATTACACATTAATGTAGACCGTCACTGATCTGACCAGTTGTTTTAACGGCTGAATTGCCTTTTAGAATCGTAATATCTGTCTCCGCCAATTGAATGTATTATTTGTATAAGCGGTAAGGTACGCAATTCAGCCAGCTGGCTGCTATGTACAAACTGCTATGTTGTTTTAGCAATAAACCTTTCTACTACTACTACTAGGTCACTCCGGAATTGAACTAGAGCTCTGAAATTAAACTTGAGGGTGTTATTTCTAAACAACAATAAAAATCTTTAACAATAATTTGCGACGTTAGCCCAACTGGGTGTATGGTTGCTGAGATAATCCCATAATTTGACTGGACGTCCGAAAATGCACTGGGTGGTGTTATGTACAATTTGTATCAGAATGAAAGTTCGTCTGTGTTTGTAGTTAACAAAGTGTGAAGCTAGAACTTCGTTCCGAACACGCACTCTGAATATACGCACTTCCATACACTTTTCACAAATTGCTGTCCCTTGAATTCTGGCCAAGACTGCAGTGGAAGATTCGTTGGTCATTGTCAAATTTTAGGGTACTCAGTGTTTTCAACTCTGTGATCATAGTCTCACTTTACTGACAACATGGCAGTTCTTTTTAAAGTAGGTGTTTTCCTCATGAAATAATTCATGCAATAACATAAAGAAGCAGGCGCTCCCGGTGTTGTTTCATTATGTGTGAGCGTGTGCGTGTGAAAATCAATGAATTTTATTATATGCTGAGCCTCTGGGAGAAAAATTGACGTGGGGAACCAATCTTGTATATAGCATCACTTTTATTATGCATGAGGAAACCAGACTGACAACGTAGCAAGTGAGAATGGGAGAAAAGAGTAATGAAAAGAAAGATTCAGAATACTTGCCTAAATCTACTGCCAAATAAATAGAAAAAGGTTCGACATATGGCACAGTTGTTATGGCAAACTGATTTAAATGTTATGACTGTATTTGACATGAATAAATTTCAAATTGCCTTATTTGTTCATAAAATTGTCCATAATAGCTCTTATTTACCTCAACAATACAAAAGTCTTTTTAACTTTAACTCTGACATTAAACACCACTATACAAGACAACGTAATCTTTTAAGACCAATTGTGACCAAATCTAGTCAAAAACAACACACAATAATGTTTAGAGGCCCCACCGTATGGAACAATCTCAGCCAAATTCAACAGCCCCGTTCGTCATTACCAAGTTTTAGAAAAATTCTCAAGACAGATTTTACAGAACATCCAAGCATTGCCTTCTCCTGATTTGTTTGTTTTCATCGTTTTCCGCTTTTCCTTTGATATTTGATGACAGAATAATTCATATGATTGTTATTTTGTATATTTTGTATAATTTGAACTATTTCTTTATAAATTGTAAATGGTGATTTGATAATGTACAGTGTAATCACACTTATTGAATAGCGTAATCTTACAACTCAATTCATTTTGTAGTTCATCTTTTCCATTTGTTTCATTAGGATTTATGGTAAAATTTCAATTTGTTCTTTTGTTACTTTTGCTTAGTTTTGATTATGTATAATATTTTGAAAATCGTCTAGTTTAGGGGAGGCCCATGAAAAGCCACCTAGGCTTCTGCCCCCACCCTGCATGTTTTCTTTTTGCCCTGTTTATCTTTTTATAATTGCACATATATACGAATAAACAATTAACCGGACGTCATTTTCATCATCAGCTGGAAAATGCTATTTTGAAGAATAAAAGAATCTATTGAGAAACAAAGACATTAACGACATGCATTTCTCAACGTCTTATTGTTTTACAACATAAGATTGCATTTCATAACGTAAAGTACACTCGACCACTTTGATGGGCAAAATCTGAAGAGTAAAAGCATATCATTCAGAACCCTAAAATCCAACAGTTTTGTTGAAATGTCCTGAATATTTTTATCATTCCTTCTTGATGGTGGCATATTTGAAACTACATAATATTGTATTAGATAGATTGGTTAGCCTAATAGAATGTTATCTGTGTACCAGTGAATGCCATACTTTGTACCTTGTACAATTGTTGTGCAATAAAGTTATTATTATTATTATTATTATTATTATTTGAAACCAATGGCAAATAAGCCTGAATGTGTAAACCCCTTCCTGCTTCCTAGCAAAAACCTGCCGATACTGTCCTTTTTTGGGGGAGGGGTTTTTCGGGGTCTGTTGACCGCTAGTAAGGGGCAAACAATTTTCTATCCGGCATTTGAGTGATTCAAACGTTGTACAATTGTTTTCATACATGTTTTCTTTTCATTCCTTTCTGCAAAATTGTGCTTGTACAATATATATATCTGTTTAACTATAATATGATGTCGAGAATACTAATGTTCTGATGCATTTTAGTTTTACATTGTATCTATTGCAGAACGAAATTCAGACAATGCTTTTGAAAAAAGCGGGCATTGAGGTGGTACCGTTGTTGTAGAGATTGAGATTGGTAAGCCTTTTTTGGTTTATAGAAGTCTTCTTCCTCTTTGGGTTAGGTAGCCAACATCAACTTGTTGATGAATCTGCTACACTTGGCTGATACGAGATGGAGGTTCGCCAGGCCTCCATCTGGGTGATTTGTAGCGAATCACCAACTCCAGACAGAAGAATTTGGAGCATCGCACACCGGGGCATGCCCCTACTCTTTTTCGAAAGATGCGGTTGGTTCTTTTACGTGCTCAAGGTATGGCTCTCCCCAAACACGGGACCTCCATTTAACGTCCTATCCGAGGGACGTCCCCAACTATAGAAGATCTAGGTACTCATTTACACCTGAGTAAAGTGAGGGAATTTGTGTTAAGTGCCTTTCCCAGCGTCCGGGCGCATGTTCAGACATGCCTGGGGGCAGCTCGGGTTCGAACTGGGGTCCCGTTGTTTGACAGTCGGATGTTCTATCCATTACGCCACACGACGCCACGAAATAAAGGAGAACATGCCATAATGCAATAAATGTCAATGCTACTGGAATGATGTTCCTGTCAAGGATAGTTTCTCTTGTAATGTTAACAGGCATGGATTTGTTAGGAACCAATCACAGTACTAGTATGCAGCTAAGCCTTCGATTATCTTCTGCATAACACCTCATGATTTGTCAACCCTGACTGTTAGAAAGATCCTGAAAAATGGTACAAAAATAAGACTTATTTAAATTCCTGACCAAGACTAGTCAAATATGCATATTGAATGGTTATTAAAAAAGAACAATTTTCCCTACAAACCAATATTATGAAATTGTTTTTGATTACATTATTTAAGCGATGGGCGACACAGATGTCTGTTTACTATTTTTAAGTTGTAACAGCGGTGATGAAAATTATTTATATATGATGCTAATATTCCAGCGATATCGCGTCGAACGTTTGAAATGGAATGGCAACGACCTTAGACGGAAGTGAAAATGTAACATTTCTTTAGCACCCCCGAACCTGTCTTCTTGTGTACGCTGTAAAGCATATTTGATTTGATAGTAGGAGGCTTGCGCGAACGCAAAGCCTCGAAACCCAAAAAATGTTTATAATAACCAAGAATTACCGCTCACTGTTATAGAAAGTGTAGAAACTTCTAATACCCCATAGGGTAACCATAACAGAATGAGACAACACACTTATAACACGTGTTACGTAATGTTTCTACAGAGTTGAAAAGCTGGCTTGTATTCGTGGTATTTTTTACCGCATGAAATCCAAAAATTACGTGTCTATATACATAATGAGAACGAATCAGTTTTGCTATATAACGGAGGGTGCTGCAACTTCGGACGTAAATTTACGAGTTCGACATCGTATTGCATCAGTGTCGGTTATCTGAAAAGTGTTGCGTTTTAATAAATAATGATTGAGGGTAGCAGTGTTTGGGAATTTTATGTTGTCGAGATGATTTTACATCATCCGTGCACGAATTACACCATGGATCCCAGTCGGTAAAACCAGAAAAATGTTGTTATGACCATAACGTTCCATATTGTTCCATTCTAGACAGGGTATCCTAACTTCGGCATACAAACATTATAGCCGGTCTTTGATTGCTCTGGACGATTTTAAGTAAACAGAGGGAATAGTTCCGTGCTAACTTACTTCAACTTCCCTCTGGTAAATAATTTTTGGCCGTGCGTAAGTTTCCGTCGATGCGAGGCGCGCTTTACCTTAGCTACTGTTTACGCCTCTTGCTGCATTCTAAGCCATGTCAAAGGTGACGGTCCGTTGTTTGGCATGCCGGTTACGACAAATGCTTTGTTTCATGCGAATGACTCCTATGACTGAACAAACATAGGGCCACACATTCGCCGCAAGTGCGTCTTGGAGCTGGGGGCGAACATGGTGCACACCGGAAACTGATATGGTGACCTCTGCACTCTGCAAAACACCGCGTGTGAACCCAAAGTGCGCTAAAAATCATCCCTGTTCTATTTCAAAGGCTTGCAAGGCAATAACATCAATCTTTATCTTCGAGTCATTTTTAAGCCATCTATCATTATATCTGTTGAAATGATAGCATTCACAGCGGAATGGTACGATTTACTGTAAGCTACACCAACATGAAATGTTCGCTGCTGTCTTTGAGGCAACGACACTGCAATAAAGGGGTGCGTGTGAGCTTGTTACCATCGTGACGCCTAAAGTTGGGATCCATTTCTTTGTCCCAAAAATAAAAGCTTAAAAGATTTTATGACATGATATGATGCATCTTAATATGTTTGCACTTAGAGTGAAGTGAAAGACAGTATCCGTTTCAAATTATGACACCCACGTAGGGGACTGGTATCGTCGTCGAGATATGGTTTACCGCGCATATGGATGTGTGCATTTTTACATTACAGGGGCGGGCGGTTTTACAAACGCATTTCTTTTAAAATTCGCCGAAGTTACGTATTAATATATTCATAACCACGAGCATTAAATGATGAAAATCTTAATCTTTTTCACATTAGACTATAATGCTCTGTAAAATATTAGGTAAAGCAAAGTTCTCAAGTGGGACAGTCCAGTTATTTGCCCGCCAACTTCGCATTACACGTTCAGTGACCAAGGTCAGGAGGGGTGACGTTTCACTGTGGATTAAATCAACGGTAACGTTTTGAGATCAGAGATCATCAGAATGGTAAGTACGTATTTATTTATTTTCTGAAATAAATACGTGATTTACGACACAGAAGCAAGAACTTGGCGACCTGTCCTAGCGATGAACAGTAATACTTAACCCCAGTCTTGTTGCGAACCTAATGTTTGACATTCACCTCTCGTTTCATCCATAGAAGCTGACTCTTCAAACATTTCATCATCGGTTCAATGCCGAGAAAATGTTTGAGGCGCCCTCATCGGCAGTGAAACTGCGAATCAAGACGTACCATCGTCCGGGGGCACCGAAAGCAGGGTTGATGTCATATGCTAGCATCGGTGGAGGAGCCTGGATGGAGGTTGGCTGGATTAGAGAGAAGGACATCGCCGAGGTCGACCAGGCATACGGCCGGGGAGGGGTGGAAGACCGGGGAGTCCGCCTTGACGAAGTTTACCAAAAGAAAGGCTACGTCGTAGTTAAGATTGAGATCCTGTAACTTTTTCATTTTCCGTGCCACAGAGCTTTATGGGCAATGAAATATAATTAACAGCGATATGTGTACTAGTAGTAAAACAAGGTAAAGATGTTTGTTAAGAAATTCTTGTCTTCTTAATGTATTCAAATATATCTTCGACTTTAGAAGAACAGTTAAGTTAACAACAACACAGAGTTGTAACAACGTGGCATTGTGCTACTTCATGTGAACTGTATCAGACAAAAACATTACAGTGCTTTACTACGAGCCTTGTTTTCTGGTGAACTGAGGTAAATGCGAAAGGCGAAGAATATTGTGTTACAGTTTCAGACAGATTCTAAAATAGTATATTTACGTGTAGGCTTACAGGTGACAAAGTTTATATTGTGTGATTTTTGTATTGTTGTCTCCTGGTAAAGAACTACCCAGCAGTGACCAAGACAACTTACTCACATACATACTAAGCCAGGCAGGTTACAAATTAATTCAAGGTAGCTACACCTGGTCAACGCTCAAATGTTACTGTATACAACTTTTTGATTAATACACAGAGATGTAAGTTTAAAGCTCTGTCTGTTATCACTGGTCTGTTATACAAAGTCTTATTTTGATGGATAACCTATCTAAGACCTGACACCCCTTTAGAATCTTCAATGGTCCAAAGACATAGTAAATAGCATAGACATGTTACATGGAAACAAGTTTCTATTAGTTATTACTGGCAAGTGATTTTTGACACATGTACATGTACAAAAAGGATATATGTTATGTTTAATGATAATTCAGTGAAAAATAAATCGCACTTATTTGTGACGTATGAAAAGAAATACGTATCTTTATACTGCCGAGACACGTGAATATGGCGTTTTGATGGTCATTAGAATAACATTATTCGTGTCGATAACGTCAGTGCAGGTCACATGATGTTATGACGTGCAGTTCTGCTTTATTTCACTACGTGGTGCACTTGTTCGTATAGTTCAACCATGGTACCAAACATACATTTGACAAACTGGTCCAACCCTATGAATTGTACCGGTGATGCCATACTCAAATCATGTTCCTTTGGATGACTAAAATACAACGCCCTTCAGGCCCTAGTGAAACCGCTATCCGCCTACCGCAGCCCACGTGACGTCATCTAATGACGTCAGTCGTTATGAGCCATCAAACAGTCGTTCCTTTCTTGGAATGCAATATATGACTCAGTCTAGGCCTAGGCATCCGCAAGATCCAAAAGAAATAGGCCTCATTTGGCATAGGCTCTGCCCTAGACCAACGTTATCCACAAACGAACTAAATAATACTGTAGAAATGTACTTGTACGATTTTCTGACACTGTTACTCATTATAAAGGATGTACGGATATAAGGCTTTCTTAAAAAACACATGGATGGATTGTGCGATGATATTTGGTATGTTCGTATTAAGACAAAGGCGAATGTATATTTTGGGACCCTGGTGTGTGACCTTGGTACTGCAACAGAACTTCCTGTTTTAGTATCTTTTGGTCATTTTGACATTCTATGGTCTTGACTTTATGCTAGCACGTAGCTTTGATGTAAAGAAGAAGTGACAAAAAAGGGCGGCTGTGAGCGAAAAGCCTTCCTCAAGGATTTCGAGGAATTTCCCGAATCCAAAGCTCACTAACTCGTTACTTACCTTGAATCCTTTGGAAAATTCCTCAAAATCCATTCTCAGGAAAGAAAAATCGAAAAGCCTTATTCATTATAGTTGGGAAATGCCAGACCTTGACGTCATCTATGGTGAAGTAACTATTGATTAATTCAATCATCAGAGGACTAGCCGTCAGCACGGCGTGAGTTGCAAATTGCGGGAAAACCTGAACTTTGACGAACTTATGTGAAACAAGTGAGAACTTAACTTTGGGGTATATTTAGCAGATTAAAGTAGGCCTTTCAATTAAGTTTAGCCACCATTTACAGCCAAGTATCGACAGTCTATCTAATGTTACATCTTGTTTTTCTAGTAGATGCTTCTCTGTGTCAAATTTTCGCAGTTAATCACACACATTGACTAGATTTGCCTCTAAGACGCAGTGATGTCAAACTGTCATACTTCATAGATTAACTATGACTAAGAGGGCAAGATGTTGGAAACTGTGGAGTATAACTTTGAAAAAGATTGGCTGTGCTTTCCTAGGCTGAGAAGAAGAACAAACTGTACATTTGTAAGTGTCGATCGTTCATGTTTTATTAGCAACTAGAGTTCCACGACCTCATACCTTCGCCGACTGATGTTAGCCTTTTCGAGTGAATGCTTGAGTGAATTGTGGGTTTGGTAGGAAATCGTCAATATGTCAAGTTTTGTATGGTCCAATCGTTTATAATTTTGCAAAAGTGAAGAAGAGATACTTCTTATCCCAGATATGGAAAAGACTAAACGATAATTACCATAATATTTTTGCAATACGACATTTACCCCTTCTTGATTGACAAATACTGGCCTAAACCAGCCTGTTGCCAATGGCTTACAGTAAGGAATTTTTCACAGAATACACAGACAACAGCATACTTTTGGAAAACCTTAACAAAAAAATAAGAATTTTCTTTAGATTATTTTCAATAAACAAGGAGGTTAAATACAGTAGTAATACTGGTTGAATACTGTTTTTAACCTCCTTGCAATAAACAAAAGTTAGTCCATTTTGATAAAATGTATGGGGTATCCTTTGAATTCAAGAGCCAATAGCTAACTTTCCGACAGTAGAATGGATATCCCGGGTGGTTATTCATGCAAACACACTTCTGGTGCATTCTTTGCACGGTATTTTAACCTCATATGTTTTTCAAAGCAAGCTTGTCTTCGCCTTTTAAGTTTACATTCTTATATTCTGTAGTGTTTCTGTTTGTTGTCAATCAATCATCGTGACAACCAAATCCGTCATGTTGACAGGCGCATAAATATCAATAGATTAATCGTTTTAGGACCTCGATGACTATAGCGCTACAATTGTTTCAAAGGCGAACTTAAAACCCACCGTGAACACTCCATTTCCTCCCTACCGCGAAATAAAAAAACCACGCGAAGTTACATGCATTCACAGTATACCTGTAGCCATGTTGTCAGTTTTTACCAATCTGTTGCACCTGCAAACTTAAGACTTCGTTGACCCCCTTGGGACCGATGATTAAAGATAATTGATCCAATGATTACTAATGACATATCAGTATATACAATTAGGGTACCCGTCTTAGAGTATGTAAGTCCGTTCACCATCACGTTTTTCATTCCACTTCTTCAACTTCTCAAGACGCAAGTCGCACCGCGAAGATACAATTACTCACTTTATCTTGTGGCTACAAATTGCCGCAAGATCGCGAAGTCCCGGGTTCGATTCCCGGCGTTTTGGGCTTGACTTTGTGTCCTTGGGGAAAATATGCTAAGTTCAGTTGAGAAGGCGATTGATAGAGACGGATCCGGATGGTCTCTACCTTACAATACCGTGCTCTAGACCTAGACACTGTTCCTACGGACTTTAAAAGGCTATGGGACTACCGTTACATGTACGTATACGTACTAGTAATATTTGTATCGTTACAGCAACAAAGCCTACATTAACTTGTGTCTGCTAAGCTTTGTGGTAAAGACCCAAGAAAAGCTGGCTGAAACCACGGTGACATCAATAGATAAGCCTTCTTGAACGTGCCCATTAATACATAATTTCTTTTACCTAACTACAATACGTACGTGGTAGCACTGTTTGTGTGACAGCCACAAAGAGCATACATTAACTTGTGTTTGCTAAGCTTTGTTGTAAAGACCCGAGAAAAGCTGGCTGAAACTACGGTGACATCAATAGATAAGCCTTCTTGTGCCCATCAATACATACTTTCTTTTACCCAATAAGGTATGTACGTACTAGTACTTTTCGTGTGACAGCCACAAAGAGCATACATTAACTTGTGTTAAGCAAGGACTCTATTTAAACCTCCTTGTGTTAAGTTATCCTAGGCATGGTGAATACCCAAGAAACGCTGGCTTACATTGCCCCGTCGGTGACATGAAGGACTTAAAACCGTGAATGAACCGTTTTCAACTTTACTTTTATTTTTCAAGATGTTCAAATTGACAACCCTCTCTCTGAATGAACTTATTCAGACAGTTGAATGCCCGGTATTTCCGCACGACCCACTACAAATAGATGGTCGCTGCCTCGGCCACCTGTCATGAATATTAAATGAATCAATGAATGAAGAACTTTATTGTACATTCGTGCCCCGAGGGGCTAGATACAGGTCGTCTAACATAAACCTAATGAAATATAAACAGTACATAGTTTAAACATACATGGTAGACGAAAGCGATAAGCTAAGCTAATCCAGTAGTGTCAACTTCTTCTCGCTTCTTTGTACATTGTGTAGATGTATGAACAGATCATGTTTCTTATATTCGTGTTGTCTCGGCGCAACAAAAATATAAATTTATCCGTTGCGTTTGAATATTCAAAGTATGGGAATTTTTCATTGATACATTTGAAAAGAACATTTATTTCTTTATCGTAAAGTCTACAATTTATGCAAACAGAGGACAGGTAGATAGATTGGTACGGGGGTACTACTTCGTTCACTGACGAAACGACAGGTGACAAGTCCGTCCTGTTTTGGAACGCCTGTTGTTCATGAACACAATCTGCTCTGTCACTGACGAAACGATAGGTGACAAGTCCGTTCTGTTTTGGAACGCCTGTTGTTCATGAACACAATCTGCTCTGTCACTGACGAAACGAAAGGTGACAAGTCCGTCCTGTTTTGGAACGCCTGTTGTTCATGAACACAATCTGCTCTGTCACTGATGAAACGACAGGTGACATGTCCATCCTGTTTTGGAACACCTGTTGTTAAGGAACACAATCTGCTCTGTCGTCGCTGTGCCGCGCACCTTTCTGCGTGACTTCGTTGCTTCGGGGAATTCACGATGATCAAGAGTACCGCATAGACTACGGACTACCTGCAGTATTTTCTGCCGAGAGCATCTAAAGTTGAGCTACTCATCAGAGGAACATTGCAGTTGACAAGCGGCAAGGGGTGAGTATCCCTAGCTCTTATATCACGGCCTTGGATATATATGGATGAATACTAAATGTTATAAAGTAGACTATATTGAACACCAACTCAACTGCAGACTACAGGATGCTCATATACAAGAGTGGTTTAGTTGTGCCAGCAATATTTCAAAATTATCCCTTCTTCAAAAATCCAAAAATCATTATGTACAAGAAAAAATCTTCATGATGTGAATAATGTTGAAATCCGTAAAGCGATAACACAGTGAAGAATTAGTAGCCATAGATTGAATATAGAAACAGGTAGATACTTCAATGTAGCTCCTGACCAAAGGTTTTGTCCATTCTGCCCAAATCGAATTGACGATGAATTTCACTTTATTATGGAATGCTCTAGATATGATGCCCTACGCGATAAGTTATTCACCTTAATCAATTCAAGTACTTCATATTTTAAGACGCTCAATGCTACAGATAGATTTGACTATATCTTTAGATGATACAGAGCCAAAATATGCAAATAGATAAGATATTGTTTTGTTATTGGAAAAAATAATGCTATTCATAATTATCCAACTTGAATCATGTAAAACCTAAGACAGTCATTTTTTGTTGTTGTGAAGAGTTTTATTCCATACTTATGTCTTGTCCTATGTTAACTGTTGTTGCCATACTTTGTACCTGCTACAATAGTCGTGCAATAAAGTTCTTCTATCAAAACATTATAATCTTATAACACCTTTTCATAGTTGAAGGAGTGGCCAGGGTAACGGTGGTGCGCTGAGTCGTTGGTTGCTGTCGTTTGTGTCGGGTGTACGCCATGGCTGCCCGTAGCGTTCAAACCTTGTTCTGGTCCGCTAGGAAAGTTAACGCAAACGTGTGTCAGGTTTGTCTAATAATGCTGCATATGCGATTTGGACGTCTTTCCTAAAGCCGACGTCACAATTCATGCGAGCGTCGGCCGAATTTGTAGATCGCCCGAAGCTCGCTGAATTTCAAAATCGTCCAAGCGTCGACAGTATTTTCGACATGTTATCATGAATTCTTCCAAATATTACGATAAACGCTAAAAGTTATTCACATTTCTTTTCCGCTTGCTTAATCAGTGGAGCTTAACCTTTAACTCACTGAAGTAGCCATGTGGCACCCCATTCTCTATTAGTTGCAGAGTTAGGCAGCAGGGCGATGGTTAATAGAGTTGATCTTACATTTAATCTTTATGTGATTAGATATATCATGGAATGTTTTAACTAAAGTTAAACGCTAGGATTGCATATTGATACACTATACTAATATCTTTGTTAATGGCCTATATTTGCATTCACTTTTGTGTTTTCAATGTTGTATAAGATATTACGAAAGTCCCTGTTTGTATTTGGAACTCTATATACTGAAACAAAAATGGTATCTGTATCTATATTGATGATACGGTATAATCACCCTTCAGTCTGATTATATCGCATCGAACCACATGTCACGCCTTGTTCAGGCCCCCGTTTCACCGACAGGAGAGCCACACGAAATTAAATTTGAATAATTTATGAGTTTTTGAACTGAAGATGATCCATAATGTAAATGTATGGTTAGATAAAGCAAACAAAACCTACAAAATCGTGTTAACTTCTTTTGACATTTTTGATCGCTCATGATCAGTGGCGGTTCAACATTCGCCGCCTCAGTTAAATGGTCTGAAACTTTTCTCCGCCTGTTCAACGCCGTGCGAGCATACTGTAAATGAATTTAAGTTCGCGTGGTTTTTATTTCACGCTTAGGCGAAAATGGGGTGTTCGCGGTGGGTTTTAGTTTGCGGCAGCACTATAGCCACATACTGCTACAGTATTGGACAAAAATGTTCGCGGTGGTTTAAAGTTCGCGGTGAAACGGTCGTCGCGAAAACCGCCGCGAACATTTCTGCATTTACAGTATAGCTATACTGATCATGAGGTCTACGATGAAGAATCGCACTAGGGTTACTCATTATCGTCCACTTGAGCCTTTCTTCTTTTATTGCTAGTGCTATATTGGACGAATATAGATCAGACAATGTTGCACATAAATTGTCCAAAATAATCTACAGACAAATAATAGTAAAGTCAGTATCTTTGTCTCACCGCTTGCTTTGCGCCGTTGAAGAAAATAGTATCATGCAATTTGACAATTAATTTCAAACGGCACGTGAAGTTAATGTTTGGACGTGCAAAAATGTAGCGTCGGTGTAGCAAGGGTCGCATCAAACCTTGAAAGTAGTAAGACTTCTATTATTGCTCATTTCGTTTTGCTGCAGCTTATTTCTTCCCACAGTGTTGCAAATGTGGCTGGAAATGCAGTGCGTGAAGGGTGGTACAATATTCTTCTTTCTACTTGCTCAATCGGTCAGATGTAGCACGGCATTATCAGGGTAAGTCATAATTCATTATTCATTTTTATTAGTAATCCACTAGAAATAGAAAAGGGTAGATATAAAAAGCTACCTGCTCATGAGAGAATGTGTAAGTTTTGTACAATGAGCGCAGTGGAAAATGAAATACATTTTATTTGCCAATGTCCTCTATATGGCGCCGAAAGAAACGAATTATGGAGAACAGCTTCCATCAATTCTTTTAGCTATCTCCATTTGAATAATTCACAAAAATTCATCTTACTACTAAAATCAACCAACCCACTTATGATTCAAAACGTGGGTCGGTTCATTTTCCACTGTCTTCAAAAAAGAAGTCAAACCCAACCCAACCATAGTCAACCATAGTTAACATAGAACTTTCACAGTAGACTAGATAACTATTTCGAGGTATTCTCCGTATACTTATTTGTCTGCAATTTGCCTTTGGGCACGAACTTGCAATAAAATAAAATAAGATTTTGAATATACTTTTTCTGGGTCAATATCTAAATACTCATCTGAAACAATAACTTGATTACTTTTGAGGTATTTTGAGCTTTGGGCACTGAGTGATAACACAAAGAGATCGTTGAACCTAGGTCACATGTCCCCTTAGTGTAAATGTCGCCTACCTCAAGAAGAACGAATGATTTTCCGTTACATAAATGAAACGTTGCATTGTGACGCACTATCCATTATGATATGCAATTATCATCACCATGAATTTTTCATGGGGATATTGTTTTGAGTGTGTTTGCATGTGTTTGCGTGTGTGTATATTTGTGACTCCGGATGCTTAAAGTCAGCATAACTGAAGAACGTTATGATATTTGGTATGTGCACGTGGGTAGGTGTTAGGAGGAGAAAGGTCAAGGTCGATTTTTGGCCCCCTGGTATGTGTCACTGGAACTGCAATGGCGTATTTGTCAAACTCTTCTTCTCAAATGAGCAACAGATTTTCATGTTATCTACTATTCAGGTAGCTTAGGCAGAGATGTACACAATTAATTGCAAATTATGCAAATTGGGACTGAATTTGCATAATTAATGAGGAAAATCTATACTTCCATTCTAGACATGTTGTGGTAGCTCACACCTGTTAGTTTCAATGGTTGTGGTTATATAACAGAAGATACTTTACGTTGTACCGTGTACAATTTATTATTGTGCCACAGTATCTGAAGAGGGTAGTAGTATAATATTCCCACTATCTGAGCCTCGTATACCTGTTTCTCTTCACCAGGGCAAATGTGTGTAGTCGTCAGACCTCTTTTATCTGTACCCAAAGCTACTCTCAGCGGTACTCCACCAGTTGTGGAGCTCTTGGATGGAGTACATGCACAAGGTAATCTGTGAATAGACATTAATAACATCTCTTTGATGAATGATTGCAATGTCACATTTAAGATCTATCCGAACAGTATGTAACCTCTGTGTTTTCTGGATGGCATTTTGCACTAATATGATATATTGCAATATCATATTACGGCTTAACAGACATCTACATATTGGTGATCGTAAGCGTTCAGCTATTGTTACGTGCTGTGCATGTGTTGTTATAGTAGCTGTAATATTGTAGTTAAATGCCTTAACCCCCTCCCCACAAGTGTAACAGTCCGCGCATGCGTACTGAGCCCTTTGTGTTGGTTCGACCCATGCCTGAATATAGATGTGTTTAATTGTATTCAGTGCGTGTCTATGTAATCCTTTGTCATCCCTGCGTTCCGAGTAAGTGGGAACCTTACAGATTAACAAGTGTTTCCAGCGATATTTCTTGAACTTTGGCAATGCTGTCCTTCATTCTGAATATCGTTGCAGATATCGGACAAGCTACCGTGATTCAACCTGTTATCGCGCGGAATATTTCTGTTGTGCCGGTCACATCGAGAGCGGAGGAGGATGCATAAGTAAGTCGAATGATAACTCCCGAAAGTAATTTCATCGGGTTGGTAGAATATAGGATATAGGAGATTCTTTTTACACAACCAGGTAATCTCACCTGCTAACGTTTCGATGTCTATCAGACACCTTCTTCAGAGCTTCTAACTGGAATACTACTTCTCACCGCTATAAGTAGCCGATGTAGGTGGCGCTTTTTCGGTGAGAACACTGTCCAAAACGTGGCTAATCATAAGCTAAGAGAGGATAACAGACGTACGGGCTGAATTAAAGAGGCCGTCTGGATAAGGAAGACGGCAGTGATGAACCGGGTCGAGGGGGATACAAGCTAAGCCACGTCTGCGACAGTGTTCTCACTGCAAAAGCGCCATCTACATCGGCTACTTATAGCGGTGAGAAGCAGTACTCCAGTCAGAAGCTCTGAAGAAGGTATCTGATAGACATCGAAACGTTCGCAGGTGAGATTACCTGGTTGTGTAAAAAGACTCTCCTATATCGAATGATAAATGTGTTAACAATTATGTATTTAAGGACGCCTCATGGATAATTCCAGTTTTGCAGTATTGCGCTCGATTTGAAAGTATTCTAAAAATACCACTAATGCTATAGGCCACGAATGCATTGCTTTGGGAATTCTTGCTTTTAATGCTACCAAGTGCAAGTGGCTGGTGAGTGGATGTTGCTCGCTGTGTTGGTCTAACAGTATCTGTCGTGCCGCGGTGGTCCCGCTCCCCCATCATTCACCTTTTGAAACTTCCCATAACCCGTTAAAGATTATCTGTACCTGTATAGCCGGTACAACCGCCATTAGGCGTAACACACCAGCTTCGCAGGCACGCGGCGCGACAGCAGCTGGTTATGTTACACCAAACGGCTTGTTACACCTAGTCTTTGCACATCTGACTGCAACCGTTCTTTGAAGCTACTTAGTGAAGATGCCCCTACAGTACTTGATGACAACGAGTTCCATTCTACTATGATTCTCGGAAAATACGAATATCCTTGATAACTCTGGTACTTAAAAGCATGACTATTTCTATTCCTCTTCTGAGCTGGCATTAGATACTTATCAGTCGATAACTAGAGGCACCCTGTAGGTTTACAATAGAACAATAAAATTAAACCATTGGGTTCAAATCTTCAAACTCGAGTAGAATCTCAAGAAATGAAACTAATGTTTTTGCAGGTTTTAGATCAATTTTCCCACCAAAATTGCCACTGTAAATCAACAACTTCCTCCTGGCAGAGGTTAAAATCGCAAAACTCAAGGGACTTCATAACCAAGCTGATCTGAAGTGGAACGCTCAGGCCTACCACATGGTCAAGAAAGAAAACCAGAGGTTTTATATGAGCTTTGTGAGAGCAACTTGGGAATATACGGTACCAATCTGGCAACCAGGTATATCACACAAACACAAAGAAACCGGATCGAAAATGTATAACGTAGAGCGTGCCAAATTGTTATGGGACCGCAATACATCAACTATGCAAAAGTCTGCTACCTGCTAGGCCTTGTGCTTTTGGACCAACGACGTGACCATCCGACGTGTGGAATTCTGCCAGAAACTCATTCATTCGGAAACCTTCCGTGACTGGCTACCTCCAGCCGAGGAACCCGCAAAACCCGCTCGAGTAAGCATCAGATGGAAGCCATGTCCAAATCTGTTTTATCATTTTTTTTTCAGGTGTATGCACGACCCCTCCGACCCTCCCCTATTCCTCCTGGAGTGGTTGTTCCTCTCCCTACACAGACGGGCAACGCTGCAACTACCGGTGCAATTCTGGGTACTCCCAAGTCTCCGGCAGCACCTCGAGGACCTGTTCTAGTGGAAGCTGGAGTGGCGCCGACCTGGTCTGCAATGGTACGTTTGTTTGCACCCTCCTTTATCAGCGCTGAAACCCGCTCGGGAAATGTTCGGCAAAGCCTCCCCATCTCAGCCCTGCTCTTTTGAACAGAGATTTTAGGTTCTGCGGACGTCACTGACAATTGCTCATAGATAATTAATGAGCTAGCCTAATTTGGCACAAACAGTCGTTGATTGCTCATGAATATTTAAGTAATGATGTAAGGCGTAAGCTGATTGGCTGAAAGCTTACCAGCGTCCTTTGCGGCTTTGCTCAAAATGAGCTTTAGCAAACCCTCTGATTGGCTGAAAGCTGTTTGGTGGTGACGTCGCCAGAACCGTGTTGCAGGCCGCTCGGAAGGGCAGGGCTGCTGTGGGAGGTAACGAACATATCGGGTCTGCTGGGACGATGGTTTGTTTGTCGCCCTCCCATAAATAGGCAGCGTGGGCGATCAGGCAAGCAGGGATGAAAAAAGATCAAATTCCATACTTTAGACATTGTATGTTATTATTGTTAACAAAGGTCATGAACTCATACGAGTTTTGCTAGTTGCGTCCCCATTGGAAACATCAACGAGAAACCTTTATAGTACGTCAGTTATCATCATCATAAAAGTCATCTCTCAACTCCAGTTCTTTTCTTTGCCTACATTTTGGTACTAGATAAAATCATGATTTCGTAAAATCTGTAGTCATTATCTTCGCCGAGAACTCAGAGAAGATTATGTTTTTTGTTACTCCAGCTGTTGGGTGGGTCTGTATGTATGTCAAGAGCATGGTACCGGCACCCACCCAGCAGCTGGAGTAACCGAAAACATAACGTCAAGGTGTATGAACCAATTTTAAGGGGTGATATTGAAACGTGTAGATACTAATCACGTGCGCTATCCATAATATGCCTTGAGTATTTGGCGAATATAATGTGTTCGTGGAACACTTGTGGGTTTTTTTTTTCGTGTGTCCATTTTGGCACAATATGCAATCGTTCAGTTCGTAAGATCTTTATCACGTCATTCTCAACTCTGATCTTTATGTTTTTCTACAGATATCAACGAATGTACGGCTGGAACGGACAACTGCAGTCCCCAAGCCGCATGTACCAACACAGCTGGTGGTTTCACATGTGCCTGTATCTCAGGCTACAGCGGCAACGGCGTTTCCTGTACTGGTATGGGCTTGTACCTTTCGGTCTTACTTTGCTTTCATATGGTTTGATTCTAGGCTAATTTTCATGTGTTTCTACAGACATCAACGAATGTACGGATGGTACCGACAACTGTAGTCCTCTAGCCTCCTGTACCAACACAGTCGGTGGTTTCTCATGCACTTGTATCTCAGGCTACAGCGGCAACGGCGTCTCCTGCATTGGTAGGGACCTGCACATTGTTTTTTTTCTTTCTTAATAAGTTTTTACACAGTTTCTATTTCAATTTGTATCTCTATGAAAAATCGTTTGGCCTGTTTTTGTGTCTGTCTGTGTTTCCGGATTTTTGTAGTCAGCATAACTCAAGAACATCTGGATGGATTATGATGCTATTTGGCATGTGAGCAGGTGTTGGGAAGACGAAGGTCAAGGTCAATATTGCGCTGCCCTTGTAGGTGACCTTGCTACTGCAGCATAATTTCCTCTTTTGTTTCTTTCGACCTGGACGTATGTGCTATTGTCTGGATTTTGGGTGGCAGATAGCGTTTGATGTAAGGAAGAAGTGGTTTGGGCACCTAGCAGCATATTCTAGAACTGCAGGGGTTTTTTAGTCAAAAGCTTCCAATTAGGATAGCTGAACAAAAGGAGTATCAGATGTCTGTGATATTCCGTATGTAGGTAGCTTAGACAGTGATTTACAGAATGAGAAGCGAAACATGTAAATCGGGGTTCACTTTGCAATATTAAGGACGAAATTCACAATTCCTGTGTTTTATGCCATAGGACTCAAATATATGTAACATATGTAGTTTATGGCACGTGGAACATTGATAGATACCTATTAGGCCACACCATCTTAATTTTATGGATGACATCCCCGCGCGCATTGATTTTCGTCCGTTCTCCAAAAAAAAAAAATCACCTCCGAAGAGGCTCCGAAATTTTGTTCATAGTATGACAATACTATCATTGTACGTGTCTGTATTAAACTGAATGATATTATCTCTGGCTGGGTTGCCTACCTAGTTTGATGTTTTGCTCTGACTGAAGGCGTGATGTTGTGTACACAGCCGAACACATTTTGTTTTTTTCTTTGAACGGCCAAATGTTACATATGGGTCTTTAAACCAGGCATCATCCATGTTAAAAGCACTTTGATATGAGCTAATTCTAACAAATAAAGACTTGTTTGTTTGTTACACTGTGTTCTGTGGTTTAATTTGCAATACCAGCTATGTAGTCCTCCGGTTTATCATCTTTTTTTTTGCTAGATTTTTTTTCGCCCACTCGCATTAGTTTTGGGGACGCCAGAGGATGTCATCCATAAAATTAAGATGGTATGGCCTTATGGAAATAAATTCCTAATTTGCATAATTAATTTTAAAGTAACATTATTCATCAAAGTGGTAAATGATTAGACTATCATTAAACGATCCATTTTTAGGAATCTCCGTCACATTGACGTAAATGCCGTGGAAGACGAAATACACTTTATTTCAAACTGTTCATTTCATGATAATACACGAAATGAGTTGTCTATTCAGACCACTGAAGTCTATCCGAATTTCTCTAAGCTTACAGACAAAGAAAAGACTATTCTTCTTTTAACTACCAAAAACCCACAAATTATAGAAAAGGTGGGACATTACGTCTTCCATTGCTTACAAAAGAGAACTCAACCCCTCCACTAGGTATAGACAATTACGTTTGTATAATTTAGATAAGCAACTTTTATACCAATTTTGTACCCTGTTCTTTTATCTATGTTATCTGCATTTAGTCTTTGGGCATGAATTTGCAATAAACTTATTACTCATTCCTAAAGCTTGTTCCTTGTGCTCGTACAGACATCGACGAATGCGCCGTTGGTACCGACAACTGCAGCGCCCAAGCCTCCTGTAACAACACAGCCGGTGGCTTCACGTGTGCCTGTAACTCAGGATACCGCGGCAACGGTGTCACCTGTGCTGGTATGGAGATGTTACTTCTTTTTACCTGCGCCAGTTGATGTTTTCGGTTCGTCTGTGGTCGTCTGGCTCGGCATGTATATATATTTTTTTTTGTAGACAGCTTAACTCGGGAAGCTGTCGAAGAATCTTCCTGATATTTCTTAGGTAGGTACAATATAGGTTATGGGGAGGCATAGTTCAGGTTTGATAATGGGCCTCCTAAGCACGTCACCGGAACGTCTGCGCCTGCGCGAAACGCTTCTATATAATGTGCATAGGGCTTCAGAAAAACGCACCATATAAGGTCGTGTTCGTATGTATAAGAATAATATCCCGTCTATAGTTTCCAAATATTTTTTTTTCGAAAAAGATATCTTATGCAGCGAGAAAAATTATGATGTAACGTTTACCAAACATCCAACATTTAAGCTGTGTTTTCTGTTGTTCTCTGTTGGATGTTTGGTAAACGTTGCATCATAATTTTTCCCGCTGCATACGATATCTTTTTCGAAAAAATAGTTGGAAGCTATTATCCTTAAATATGCGGACACGACCTTATATGGTGCGTTTTTGAAGCCCTATGCACATAACATAACATAGAGTTTCGCGCAGGCGTAGTACGTTCCGGTGACGTGCTGGCCTCCTAGGATGAGCGGCTTAATTTCCTACAGTAATGTAGCAAACCCTCTTGAGATTCTTGTTCAGGAATTGATATGGTCCTGATTTTTAGTGGTAGATTTTCTATGATGCTTTTGAATGAAAGCTGAGCACCAAAAGTGTTATCCAATTATAGAAGTATTCGTTTGCAACGCTCCTATTAGCCTGGTCCCAGTCTCAACGGGTCGGCTTGGGTTTGTTTTACCGGGCCCAGTCTGCTAAATTGACCCGTTTCTGTCAGTCTGTCTAAGCTGCCATATAGAGTTTCGCAGCCACCGTAGTTTCGCAGCCACCGTAGTTTTGCCGCCACCGTAGAGACTGGGAGCTAACTACCCCCGGGCGGGCTAATCTGTCTGGGCGGGCGGGCATCACTCCCAGCGCCGCAGAGAAGCCGGGGAGCTCCCGACGGTATGGTTTCCAGGCTGCATCGAATACAAAGATGACAAAACGTTATAACAAAGATTGTCAAAAATTGTCAAAGATTGATAAACGAGGCCTAGGAAGTCATCCATGTGGGCAAATAAACATGGCAATCTCTTTTACAATTTTTAAAGGATCCCCACGCGCATGCCCTACATATGTCACTCGTATCGTAAGCATGGACCCATGTATACAACGAATATAATTCAGGTTTTGCTTTGTTCTCCACCCACTTTTGCTGCAATCGATATTTTTTGACAACAGATTGCGTCCCCGACATCAGCCTCACTGGAGGAGGAAGAAGTGAGTCCACATCAGTGAAGATCGCGCGGCGAACATCCTTCACCATACAAAGCAGCATCAACGTCGTCTGCAATAAGACCTACCAAGTTATATATCAATGGAACGTTTTGGGGAATGTAGTGCAGATACAAGACTTTCCCGACAAAGTCGTGCGTGATTCGCAAGACATTACGATTCCAGGAAACACCTTGGGCTATGGACTAACGACTGTTGAGCTGAACGCTACCATGGTCTTGAGTTCTGGAAACAAGTCACAGGTACAGGAACAGTGGGTTACCATTGCACCATCGGCACCAGTGGCGCATATAGCCGGTGGATCTGCTAAATCTGTCAGTCGACAGGGCGTTCTGGTACTGAACGCATCGCGGTCCTCTGATCCGGATGAATACATCGACGATTATGAGAGCTTCACTTTTCAGTGGCTCTGTGAAACGCTTTCTGGTAAGTTTCTGACTCTTGAGAGGCATTGATGTTTCTATAATTAAAGATTCGAACTTAACTGCAGATTGGATTTTGCGGTTGGTAATGAGAGTTGACGATTGATAACATATGACGACATCTATATGTATTAGGAGAACGGCACAGACATTACAAGAGTTCGGAGGCCCTATATCTCCATTAACTATTTTGATTATGCAAATGACTTCTACAGTTACGTAATCTATCCTTGGTCATGTAGACCTTTAAAACCTTACACATGTCACAATGTTGACAGTCCAATCATTTACCACTTATAGTATAGAAGAATTTTGGCACTTTTCGTTGATTATACAAATTAGGAATTTATTTGCAGAATTGGTATATGCTAATGTTCCACCTGCCATAAACTAAATATGTTACATGTACTTGAATTTTATCATGGAAAGTCCTGCAAATATAAATTTTCTTCATCACTCATGCAAAGTGAGTCCCACTTTGCATAATTTGCACGTCATTATATACATCGCTATCTAAGCCACCCGGGTACTAAATATCATGGAAATCTACTATTGCTTTGTTCAGTTATTCTCCTTGGAAGATTTTGAAAAAAACCGCCCCTGCTGTTCCAGAGCAAGCTGCTAGGGGGCCCAATCCTACGCCACTTCTTCCTACGTCACAAGCAAAATATCGAGATTATAGCGCGTCCAGGTCCACGATATGAATAACGAATTTCGAACACACACACACACACACACACACACACACATGCACACACACAAAACAATATCCCCATTCAGCACTAAGAGCCTTTTTTTTCCATGCATAGCCCCAGTCCTCAGCTTAGCAGCTGGGCTGTCAGTTATTACTTGACAGGACGCTGTCGAACAGCACTGAGGGGGGCGTTATTGGGTTGACCGACTACTACCCGAGGGGCTGAACCGGTACTTGCGAGGCTGAATCGCAAGGGTCTGTAGGCTGCCATTTTGGCGCCAAGGAGACCTCAATACGACAATTGCCCCAGGTGCGGCCATTGAACTGTATGAATATGAACCACTCACACCGGGAAGAACCCCTACTCTTTTCGATAAATGTGGTGGGATCTTTAACGTGCTCCGGGTGTGGCTCTCCTCAAACACGGGACCTCCATTTAACGTCCTATCCGAGGGACGTCCCTAACCGAGGCTAGGTACTCATTTACACTTGAGTGAAGTGAGGAAAGTTGTCTTAAGTGCCTTTCCCAAGGGCACAACATCGGGGCATATCGGTGGGTTCGAACCCGCAACCTCTCGGTTGTGGGCGAAACACCTTACCGATTGCGCCACACGACGCCACACGGCCTGGCTATTATACAACGATTATTCTATTTCTAGGGACAGCATGCAACGACATATTCCCAGATGGTGGACAAAGTGCCGTATATGAACTCCAGGCCGCGTCATTTCCTGATGATGTCGACATCTTGATATTCACGGTTGAAGTCAGCCTTGACGGGAGGGACTCATCACAAACCTCACAGTCAGTCACCTTACAAAACGGGACTGTCCTCAACATCGCCATTCGGTAAGACGTTTCTTCTGTTTTCTAAACTGCACATTTTCTTCATATTTGACTGCTTAAGGTCTCATTACTGTATTACTCCGAGTGGGTACTAAAAAAAATCCGTAGCCCAAAAAATCAACGGCTACATGAACGTGTGTTTATATCGGTGGGAAAATTCCCTTTTAGCCAGCCCAACTGATCTCAAGCGTCAAACTAATGAAAGTTTGTATGTTACTGAAGAAATAAGCCAGTAAAGTTCGGCAGCCGCGCGCGAGGTCAAACGTCCACAGCCCTGCATTTCGAGTGATGCGGTCGAGCCGCCTACAGCTAGAAAATGCATTTTTGGGGGTGTAGCTAAGTACAGTTTGTAATTGCTATAAACAGAGATTGGATGTAGTGAAGTTGTCGAAGTTTTTTTGCATGATCTGTGGTAAATATTCTCATCATAGAAAGAATGACATTTGTGTATTTTCTATAGCTTCATTACGAACGCGCCTATATAAAACACGTATTATAACATGTAAGCCTACGTATGGGGCGAAAAAACTCATGAATGAGCTCATGAGACCTTAACGCTTATGAGCACAATAGCTACTAGCTTTGCCGTAGCAAGATACCTACAGGGACATGGACATCTTACAGGGTGTATAACAGTATAAAAACAACTGATAGCTAATGATGGGTAATCCCGGGATGACCCCGGGAAATTCAAGTGTTAAGAGGTTACTTTTTGGTAATTCCTTAGGTGCGATGCAAACTGCGAGGCTAAAGCCAGCCCTTCCGAGAGGCTAGTTCTCGTGACCGAGTGCGACAACTGCCCGGCAGCAAGCACTACATATCTGTGGACCCTGAAGGGAGAAAAACACATCGACTGGGATGTTGATACGACAACCGGAAACATGTCACAGAACCTAGTGCTTCGCAGCAACCTTTTCGAGGTACCCGACCTCTATTTATGTCATTAACACTATTTTTATTATCATTAATCACCTAGTAAGTTCGTGATAAGTATACAAGACCTCTCTCCACTTACGGCGGCCATTTTGAGGGTTTGAGTTAGGAGCTCCCAACTGAAACCTCACTTTGGCGCATGACCCCGAGCTGACCCCGGGAAATTCAAAATGGCCGCCGTAACTGGAAAGGGGTCTATTGGCGGTTCAAAATTAGTAAAATCTACACTAATTTGATTTAATTTGATAATCTTTGTGCATTTCTAGGCAGGAGAAAACTACACCATCAGGATAGATGTGACTTCCGACGACGAGCCTTGGGGAACCGGTTTTTCTGAACACAGTTTAAGCGTCAACAAACCCCCTACTGTAGGATCATGTGTGATTAGCCCCTCGTCAGGTGTTTCAACTATAACACCATTTGACGTTTGGTGCGAAGGTAAACCAAACCTAAAGCAATTAACCAAGTTCAACACATTCGTACGTCTCGCTATTTAACCCTATCTAGACCGGGGGTGGGGGCTAAAAGTGCCCGCGCCAACTTTAACGTCCTATACCTCCTGAACGATGTGTGCTAGGACTACCAAATTTGGTGACTTTTCCTAGAATTTAGTTGGCAACAATTCTATAGTAATAGTATAAGTTTATCATTTTTGTGTTGCCATGGCAACGGGTTTCTGACAGACATATTTTACAAAATTCACTAATTTCGGTTTAAACAATGAGATTTCAAGGCTTTCTTGCTCCACCACATTTGTTCTCCTACATTATTAAGATCCTATGTAATCTAATGTAACTTTCATGATTACATATTCATACATTATGCTAATTAGAAGTATACATGATATGGGTCAGTGATTTTTTCTACATCCCTCAGGGGTCCACGATGATGACAAACCTCTGGTCTACAGTCTTTACTTTAACAACGAAGGAAGTGACGACTCCGCCTACACTTTGCTTCATACGGGAACGGTAGAGTACCATGTCTTCTTATATCGTACAGAGTATAATGATTATCTAGTACTATTAGCCCTTCGTTACGTTGGCCTGTGCTGTGTTACTGATCACTCGCCACATGAATTTATTTTTGGTTTATTGGTTTATTGGTCAGAAATTACCCGTGCAGTGGCAGCTAGTGCTGAATTGCTGCAGGATTTACATATGATACACAACAGATACATATTTGCTCCACACTTGCTCTTTGTGGAACTTTCGCGAGGGTCTGGGCGGCTGCCATTCGGTGCCAGCAGGTGACCTCAATACGACCTTCCCCAACCGAAGTCAGTTACCCATTCACACCTGGGTATGAATGAAGAGTGAGGAAAGTCGTGTAAAGTGCCTTCCCCAAGGGCACAACATCGGGGCATATCGGGGTTTCGAACCCGGGACCTCTCGGAAGAAGCAGTTGAATAAGATACACAGTACAATGAGTGTAATTTTGTAAAATCTAATTTCACAGAATTGATGAATTTTTGCATTCACTGCAGACCAGACGATTCCCACCTCAGCAGCTTCCAACTGGACAGGAACTTCGCCACTTCAACATCACGTTAGACGTCCGTGTGTCAGATGGTTTGGGCGCAACAACGATCATCAGAAATATCATAGTACAGGTGCAAATTCATCCGTGATGTTTAGACTTATTGTAAAAGGATAGTTACATTTTGATTGTTTTCAGATACATTATCTGTGTTTTGATTTTTGTGCACGTTCAGACCAAATATCAAGCATTGAATTAAAGGGTAAGTTACTTTAGGGAGCTTTTTCTTACATGCTAAAGAGTTCGGTGTGATGGAAAGTAGTTCAACTTGGACTCACCGTAAGTTTTATAATACAGCCATCTAGGTTGACTACTGATGTTTAAAGCTCGACCAGAATTCATTGATGGTGATGATGGTGTTATTGCAATGATTTGTAAAATCAACTGGCAAAGAAACGAAATAATGAACGAAGACCTTTATTGTACATTCGTGCCCCGAGTGGCTAGATAAATGTCGTCTAACATAAACCTAGCTAACATGTAAGCATGTAAGTGACATATACAGTGAAATATATACAGTACATATTTTAAACATACATAGTAGACGTAAGTGATAAGCTAAGCTAATCCAGTAGAGTCGACTTCTTCTCGCTTCTTTGTACATGTGTGGATGTATGAACATATCATGTTTCTACAAGGGTTGTCTAGACGCAACAAAAATATGAATTTATCCATAGCGTTTAGATATTCGAAGTATGGACATTTTTTCATTGATACATTTGAATAGAACATGTCTTTCTTTATCGTAGAGTTTACAATCTAAAATGAAATATATATGTACACATTTCCTTTGTAAGGTCCGTCCTCCGAGCGTGAACGATACAGAAGCAGCACTGGGCAGCCTGAACGACACGTTAGACAACCTACTTAAAAGTGGTGACACCCGCACTCTCCTTCAGCTCTCCAACAGTCTTAGTTCTGTCCTCAACGCAGCGAACACATCCATCTACAGCAGCGATGCACTTTCAATGGTACCGTGGCTTACAACCTTTACTGTCTTTGATGACACTTATTTGCCAGGGGGTGTTATCTTATTTATTTATTTATTGGTTCAGCATGTACATACCAGGGTTGCACAACTAGCCGTAGGCTATTACTAAGGGCGAATCCATGTGTGGCCATTGGACTGTAGGTTTTGAACCACACACACTGGGGCATGCCCCTACTCCTTTTCGAAAGGTGTGGTGGGTTCTTTAACGTGCGCTAGGTGTGGCTCTCCCCAAACACGGGACATCCATTTAACGTCCTATCCGAGGGACGTCCCTAACCAAAGCTAGGTACTCATTTACACCTAAGTGAAGTGAGGCAATTTGTGTTAAGTGCCTTTCCCAAGGGCACAACGTCCGGGCGCATGTCCAGACATGTCTGGGGGCAAGCCGGGTTCGAACTCGGGTTCCCTTGTTTGACGGCCGAATGTTCTAGCCGTTACGCCACACGACGCCAGGGGGTGTTGCTATTTGAAACTTGCCGGTTGTCGCCCTATTCGATGCTTGATACCGCATAGCTTGAAGTTCACAAAGTGTAAAATATGACCGTAACACTATTTTTCCATGCCTAGTAAGTTATAGTGAAATGTTATTGCAAATTCCTGCCGGTTAATTGCAAGTACATGTACATGTACAAGTAACACGGAGTTGACGTACAGACCTTGATAACAATATAGCATATGACTACTCTAGTCTTAGCTACTGACACTAAGTTCTAACTTATTGGGTTCGGCTTCTTTTACCGAGATCGTGGAAGACGAGTGATCCCACGTGGGTTTTGTGATGTTAAGAGGAGAGTAGTTTTCTTTTCGTCTGAAAACGTGGAGAAATTAGGATGGAAAATGGTGGCCTCTTTAAAGAGCTTTTATTTCATGGTCGAAGAATGGGCAACTTGACATAAAATGTGTTTCATAGGATAGATATAGCGGCTTCAACTCTTTCACTCTTAGCTGATGTTGTATTTACTTCTCAGGCACGTGACGGGCTCATCAGCTCGCTGGCGACGATTCCTGTTCAGAGCCTGGAAAAGATCGATCAGGTGTCAAGTGCCTTGGGCCAGGCAACAGCGTCAGAGGAGCAGGTTACTCCAGACTCCCAGGTTTGTGTTCACCTACACAACTCAATGTCATATTTAGTAGGAGTGACCATAGTCACCGAATGTCCATATTGATCACTTTTAAGTGGCAAGGGTACAAGAATATTCATCGATCAGAGACTTAGAAAAGGTAGCGAGATACCCACCTCCAAATTTCCGATGTCTACTGTACATCTTGATCACGGACTGACCTAGTCTCGCGAGAACACGAGACTAGGACGAGACTTATGAAGATCGTCCCGCCTCCCCCGCCTCCTTGCGGAGCAGGGGTAAATTGGACTTGGGCAAGGGACTTGACAAAAATGGCCCCAGTACAGAGGAATACACTATAGACAGTAATCATAATGCTTGGATCAATGGGGAAACTGTTCGAAGAGGCCACAGTGGCCAGGTCTTTATGCAGAGTTTGACTGTTCATATACTGCTTACATATGAAACAGAGCATTACAACTCTCCAGAAAGTTTCATTGGACACCTTAAAGGCAACCAAAGCAATATTAGGGCCCAAAAAAATGGAAATAAAAAAAGAATGCTGAGAATATGGTAGTGACATATACTGACACTGTCGAGCATATTTGTGTAATAACTTGATACTTTGAGCATTTGAAAACATGCCATACGATGATCCCCTTAGTTCCGCGAGCCTACAAAAACCCTGACGGCGATTTATAGTGAGTTCTCAATTTTTGGGCCCTAATATTGCTTGGGTTGCCTTTAAAGGGCGGACTTTTGTTATCTCCATGAAAAATAGAGATATTGTTTTGGGTGTGTCTGTTTGTCTGTCTATCTGTTTGTCTGTCTGTTTGTGTTTCCGCACCACTCCAGTCAACATAACTCAAGAGCCTCTTGATGGATTACAATGATATTTGGTATATGGGCGGGTGTTGTGAAGCCAAAATTCAAGGTCGATTTTGGGCCCCCTGGTATGTGACTTTGGCACTGCAGCATTTTTGTATCTTTTGACCTGGACGTGCATGTGGTCTTCATTTTTGGCTGGCAGATAGCTTGTGATGTAATAAAGAAGTGGTGTGGGTTTGGGCCCCCTAGCAGCTTCCTCTGGAACTGCATGGGCGGTAATCTTCTAAGGAGAATAACTGAACAAAGGAACAACGGATTTCCATGATATTTAGTATGCAGGTAGCTTAGATAGAGATATACACAATGAAGTGCAAATTATGCTAATTGGGACTTAATTTGCATAGGTAATGAGGAAAATCTATATTTGCAGTGTTTTCCATTATTAGACTCAAATACACGTAACGTATGCAGTTTATGGAAAGTGGATTATCAACAGATACCAATTATGCAAATAAATTCCTAATTTGCATAATTAATGCAAAACACCATATCTCATCTAATTGGAAAATTATAGGACTGTCAATATGATACTTAGTATGCAGGTAGCTTAGACAGAGATATACATAATGAAGTGCAAATTATACTGATTGTGACTCAATTTGCAAAGCTAATGAGGAAAATCTATATTTGAAGTGTTTTCCATTATCAGACTCAAATACATGTAACATATGTGGTTTATGGAAAGTGGAGCATCAACAGATACCAATTATGCAAATAAATTCGTAATTTGCATAATTAATGCAAAAACACCATAATTCATAAACCAATTTAATTGGAAGATTACAGGACTGTCAATATTGCAACATGTGTAAGTTAGATAAAGGTGTTCATGACCAAGCATATATCATGCAAATATGTAAGTCATTTGCATGAATAGAATTGTTCATGGAGATATGAGGTTGCGGAACTCTTGTTGGGTTTGTTTCAGGAGAGAGCGGCTCAAACTGTGTTGCAGATGTCAACATTTCTGGAAACACTTGATAAGAAAGATGTCGGTCCCGAAAGACTGGAGGACACAGCATCCTTCTTTTTGACAGGCAAGCGCATTTATTCTTATCGCAAAGTCAAGACAAATTGATTTCACGTATGTGAAGTCTTATTTAGGTAGTATGATCTGATATGCTATGTTCAGAGATGACATGTCTATTCTGTTTGACCTAACAGCTTGTGTGAACATACTTCGAGCTTCAACAACCTCGGCTACATGGAACAGAGATTCACCATCGTTTAAAACCCGAGAGATTCGCTTGAAGAAGGTAGGAACAAATTCGAAGTTCGGAGACATCATATCTCCATTAACTATTTTGATTATGCAAATTGTTACCTACACCACTTCTTCCTTACATGACAAGCTGTCACTAAAATTTATTCTCCTTAGAAGATTTTCACAATAACGCCCCTACAGTTCCAGAGCAAGCTGCTAGGGGGCCCAAATCTACACCACTTCTTTATTACATCACAAGCTATCTACCACCGATTCAAGATCATATGCATAGCACGTCCAGGTCAAAAGATACGAAAACGGAAGTTCTGCTGCAGTACCAAGGTCACAAGCCAGGCGGCGCAAAATCGATCGAATTAGCTATCTTGTATGTATTTTGCGTTTGTCCAGTGCTCATCGGTAAATCATGATCTACTTTCTCCATGTCCAAGTCGTAGCTTGTAGAAACCATCTTAGTGTTGTTACGTCTGTATATTTGTTTCATTACAGAACAAAAATGCCACAAAGACAACCTTCATTGCGATCGGGAAGCTAAATTCCGTGATACTAGATCAAAAGGTCCCGGGAGAGAAGCCGACGACATTTTCTGTAGGCGAATTCAATTTGGCGCTTGAAAAACAGCGGTGTGATACAATTGCCAACGGGGAACCGCACGTTTTCCGGGTAAATGACCAATCAGGAACGTTCTTTGTGGTTCCAAAGTTGTCCAAGTTGCTTGGGGACAACTGTGATACACATGGATCTATCGGAATTGAGGTAAGTGATAAATTGTCATCAAGATAAAAGAAATCGCATCAGAATTTTCCTAATGGTGCTAGATTTTCAATTTCATCGATACCAATTGCAAGATATAAGTTTAGTTAGTTCATGCACAGATTGATTGAGTTTCTATATACTTTTTCGTTTTGAAGAATTTGAAGACCCCGCGGAATCCTTACGCCTTTGCCATCACGTCTGACGATGTCAAGTCGGAAGTAGCAGGACTTCAGTTCTCGCGAAACGGAAGTCCTTTGAAGATCCGGGACTTAACAATCCCTGTGGAGGTTTTCACCCGACGCCTGTCGAAGTCGCCTCAGGATGGACCACCAATGACTGAGCTAGGGACTACAGAACCATCTTGGAAGAACACAATACGTGTAAATATGCGATATTTTTCTCTTATGTCATACCTGGGCCGAAAAAACGTTCGATACGGAAGTTCCGGACCGTGTGATAATTTTCGTATCACACGAAATTCTAAGTTGTATCACACGGACTTCCATAGAATATTTCGAATGCATTTCGAGTGCGCCGGTTGCGCCGTCGTCGGAAATTCGAATACCGGATTCGGAGGTTGGAATCAATGTTGTTACAGTTTTTTGTTCGAGGACACAAAACTTCCTCAATTTCTGGCGCATTCTGCGTTGAAATGTGTGTTTTCTCGGGTGGGTATGACATAAATAAAATACAACACGGGGTATTCCGTATCACCCTAAGTGCCAGCCCGACCGCGGGTAGGATCGCCCGACGGCCGTATACATATCAGGGCCTATATTTACAGGTCCTCGTCCAGGGACTGTTGTCTCGTTAACATTTCTGTCCTGCACATTTACCATACATATAGTGTTTTGCCATGATTGACGTACACACGATAAGACCATCCTTGTTAGACTTATCTTGTATGGCTCTCATCGTCCGTTTTTTTCTCTTACGAACACGACAAGTGTTGACTTACTACTGAATAGTCCAGGCCTGGATTTCACGGTCTTTTCTTCAGCGAGTCATCTTGCATGTCATGTAGACCCATATACATCATCAGTGTTCGCCATTTCGGTAAATGATGTATACGGGCCTGCAGCTGGTCACACTCGTCGCACGTTCGTCGTACGATTGTGAACTGACGGCATCATTATCTCCATGAAAAAATACTTTTTTCATGGGGATATTGTTTTGAGTGTGTTTGCGTGTGTGTTTGCGTGTGTGTATGTGTGTGTCTCCGGGTGCTTAAAGTCAGCATAACTGAAGAACGTCTGAATCGCTTGTAATGATATTTGGTCTGTGTGTAGGTGTTGAGAGGAGAGAGGTCAAGGTCGATTTTGGGCCCCCTGTTATGTGTCACTGGAACTGCAATTGCGTATTTGTCAAAATCTTCTAAGGAGAATTACTAAAGAAAGGAGCAACAGATTCCATGTTATTTACTATGTAGGTAGCTAAGACAGAGATGTGCACAATGAATTACAAATTATACAAATTGGGACTGAATTTGCATAAGTAATGAGGAAAATCTATACTTCCATTCTAGGCATGTTGTGGTAGCTCACACCTGTTCGTTTCAAATCTGGGACAAGAATTCCCCAGGTCCCAACAGCTGGTGGTCAAACCACAAAGGGGTACACTACCAAACACGTATACTTGTTTGTATTATGTGGATAGCTTATGTGTTACTTGAAATGAAGATAATGCAAATCAGAATCTAATTTGCATAATTAAGGGGGGCATTTTGGGGTTAGTTGTGCATGTGTCCTACAAAATCCAGCTGTCTTGTCTAGGAATAAGAGAAAGGGCTGTCTCGAATGCTTGTAGGTGGTTGATTCTGTCACAACCTGCTTGAAAATCCAACGAGATAAGAATCGTAGGTCGTACGCCGAATGGCTTGCCTTTTATCTTGCCGACAAGCCGCCATCTTGGACTCTTGTACGCCCTACACATCTATGGCACGACAACACAGGACCTTGTCCTTCATGGCGAGTACTTTTGACTGAGTGATGTCAGTAGTGTGTAGTCAGCAGGATCCACTATTCAAGTGACCAAAGACGGCTGTTCATTCGCATAAGATATGCTAAGGATGTGTGTATGCTAATGACATCCTGAAGGTAGCTATATGCTAATGATATGCTGATCGTACGGCAATTCGTATGCTATGCTTATACAGACTCACCAGTTCAACGCGACTAAGGGCAGGTCCCTGTACATCACCGTGACGCCTCATCTGGCGAATGTGTCTGTCCGACTGTACCTAAAGCGAGGGAAAGAACCACGCCAGATTGACGAATTCGACAGGAACACAACATTACCAGGTTTGCTCTTACTGTGCTGTACTGTATTCAGTTGTTTTTAAGACTAAAAAATCGTTATGGGCGAAAAATTATATAAAGCCACACCAGGTCCGTGCATGGGCTCTAGGGTCAGGCTGTATCTTTGTATACATTACCCTCCTTTATCAACGCTGAAACCCGCTCGGGAAATGTTCGGCAAACCCTCCCGATCGCAGCCCTGATCTTTTGAAGAGATTTTTGGGTTCTGGGGACGTCACTGACAGTTGCTCACAAATAATTAATGAGCTAGCCTCATTTGGCACAAACAGTCGTTGGTTGCTCATGAATAATTAAGTAGCGATGTAACACGTAAGCTGATTGGCTGATAGCTTACCAGCGTCCTTTGCGGCTTTGCTCAAAATGAGTTTTAATTTAGCAAACCCTCTGATTGGCTGAAAGCTGTTTGGTGGTGACATCGCAAGAACCGTGTTCAGGGGCTCGGAAGGGAAGGGCCGCTATTGGAGGTAACGAACATATCGGGTCTGCTGGGAGGATGGTATACATATACTTTAAGTGATTAACAAAAGTTCATGTTTATATATATATACAGATGGTGCCGACATGTTCAACCTGTCACTGGGAACAGAAACTCTGACAGCAGACAGGTGGACGTGGTTCATACCCGGAAGTGACGTAGAGGATCCAATGGAGTTCATGTACTACCTAGGTATTAAAACACACAACATGCAAATGTCTACACAGCTAGGATATAGAGTTTGCATGAAATGGTATGACATGAGATTTCCTATCACATAATTAGAATGTGCCCCATTTTACTTCTAATCTAACAAGCTGGTAGGGGGCCCAAACCTACACCACTTCTTTATTACATCACAAGCTATTTTCCACCAAAAAATCAAGACCATAGCACGTGCAGGTCAAAAGATACAGCAAAAGTTCTGCTGCAGTACCAAGGACACATACCAGGCGGCCTAAAATTGACCTTGACTTTCGGCTTCATAACACCCGCCCACATATCAAGTATCACGGGACCGTAATCCATCTAAAACACACTAGCATCATGGGCTGTCTGAAGAAACTCTTTGAAGTTTTGATAAAAAAGTACTTTATCATCATCATGGGCCAGAAGCAACAGATGTTCTACATACCGTGAGGTCCACAACCTTAGTTAGTCCAGGAAACGTTACGGTGTTTTTTTGTGTGTTTTAAATAAAAAGCATTAAAAAAGAAACAAAAAAAATAAATAGATAAGAATATAAAAAAGAACGTTACGATGTTGCATTGCGAATGTAGTATACATACATAAAACAAAATATTTTACAACTTTTTTTTCCACATATTTCAGGGATGCAGCACGTTCCGCAAACCGAACAAGGCGATGTAACTCCCACGGTTTCTCCTGAGTATCGTGGAGAGAACTTCACCCTGAACTACACAGTTCAGATCTACTCCACACAATGTCTCTACTTCAACGAGGACATAGACGATTTCAGATCAGACGGTTGCCAGGTTTGTGTTTTCGAGCAGGAACTTCACTTTAAAGGCATCCAGAGCATTTCATGAGGCTTGAAACTTGAATTTAAAAAACTCCAATTTCTAGTCATTCCTACACGTAGTAAGTATCAATAACACTATACCATTACATATCGACATTAAAGGAGCAAAGATACGATGTCGTTGTGTGGTGAGAACTGATAGAAAATCCAAGCCCTAATAGACTGATCCTGACTGTCCATCACAATTAGCAGTTCGACCAATGAGAGAGTGACTGGATGTCCACCAAATATTTGCATTTTTCTGTTTTAATTTTGCATTTCTACGTTTTGACGGAGGTGGGCGGGGCTATGGTATCGGTCTATTTACACTAGGCGTGTGAAACTAAAAGATCACCATGTAGCTAATTTTTGTGCCGCTTTTGAGCACTTTTGATAAGAAATCCGCGCGCAAATATAGTAGACAGGGGCATTAAATGTCAATTTCATAAATACTACAGCAACTATAGAATATTTCCAGTTTTCAAGCCTCATAAATGCTCTGGGTGCCTTTAAGCCCCATCCTCATTTTGAGGACCGAGAACTATGGTAGCTTATACAAATTTTCTATCAATGCCATATTGCAATGATGAAACAAACAAGTTTGCCAAAGCTTCTATCATGTCAACAAAACATAGTTCTGGATTAACCTTTTAGTATTTCTAAAATTACATTATGAGAATGATAACTTTTGCTAACACTCGTGTTTGCTTATTCTGCTTCCTTTTTTTTTATTGTTTGTTTATTTGCATATATGTACAATTATAAAAAGATAAACAGGGCAAAACAAAATATACAGCGGGGGGGCAGAAGCATAGGTGGCTTTTCATGGGCCTCCCCTAAACTAGACAATGGGCATTGTTGGAACATTAGACATAATCAAAACTAAGAAAAATCAACGAAAGAACAAATTAAAATTGTACCATAACTCCTAATGAAACAACTGGAAAAGAAGAGGAACTACAAAATAAATTGAGTTTTAAACATAATAAGTAAGATTACGCTATATAATAAGTGTGATTACACTATACATTATCAAATTACCATTTACAATTTATAAAGAAATAGATCAAAATTATACAAAATATTCAAAATAATAATCATATGAATTAATCTGCTTCCTTGTACATGTGTTTAGCCCGGTCCTCTCAGCAACACCAGTTTGTCACACTGTCGGTGCGACCATTTAACAGCGTTTGGGTCCGGCTTTCAATTCTTCGTGGCACCGAACAAGCTCAACGTCCTCCAGGCCTTCAAAAATTGTAAGTGCAAACAACACACATCCTTTGTAACTCCCCAAAACACTCAACGATTGTTAAAACAATAAAGGAAGTACAGGGGTGTCCCTGTGGTGTCCCTTCTGTTACGAGCCACATCTGGTTCAAATTACTTGGACCAGAAGGCCCGGGTTCAAGCCCCGGGTAGGACAACTTTGGACAAGAGGCGCATTGAGTCATACCAAAGACTTTATAAAAATGGTACATACTTCTGAAACAGTATGGAAGTTAAACACACTCCACTGCCAGTGGACTAGCCTCCTACTGCAGTGATTGCACCACCAGTGTGGCCTAGGGCTATGAAACGGGGATGGGCACCGCCCTATACACCTTATGGTGTCGGAGGATTTCAACTTGAAGGAAGTACAACACATATCTAGCTACAACCGACACCTCGATTTTATTTGATTTTACAAAATCAAACACAGTACATAGACATCAGATATTTCAGTGGTCTGCAGATTCTAGCCAGGATTGTGGAACTGAATGAAGCTCTGCCAAGACCTTTTGTGGTATCTGTTTTCATTTAATTTAATTTCGTAACAAGAATTTTGTCGTCGTAACTGCAATATTATGTCCCTCCATTAGTGAACTTTAGGGAGAACCCAGTCGTTGTGATCGCGATAAGCGTTGTGGTTGGGATCTACCTCCTCGCGGTGATCTGGGCCCGGCGGAAAGACAGACAAGATTCAAAGAAGGTATGATATCAGTGCTGTATTAGCCTTGTGTCAGATCGTCGCTTATTTAAATCATCAGACGACTATCCGACGGTATAATATAGCGCTGCGTATTGTTGTACTTCATATGGGAGCTCCGACAACCCTTTTCACTAAATTAAGGTCTCATTCCTGTGTTACTCCGCGTGTAGACCAAAGAGTCCGTACCCCAAACAATTAACGGCTGCATGAACGTGTGTTTATATCAGTGGGAAATTCCCTTTTAGCCAGCCCAACTGATCTCAAGCGTCAAACTGATGAAAGCTTGTTTGTTACTTAAGAAATTAGCCGGTAAAATTCGGCATCCGCGCGCAATGTAGGACGTCCACAGCCTTGCATTTCGGATGATGCGGTCGAGCGCTTACAGCCTATAGCTTCATTACGAACGCGCCCATATAAAACGAGTATTATGTAAGCCTTTGGGGCGAAAAAAACTCATGAATGAGGCCGCCTATGTAAAACTAAACGCGTTTGCGCAGTTTTCCCACATGGCTACGAATTACGTTGAATTGAATATTTTTCTTTTCGAATTACGGGAAACAAAAATGGCTCACCTGTGACTAACGGAAAAGGGGCATATAGGTGTAGGCCCCTTAATATATCGGTCTGATTCATGTGACATCATGACACAAAAGAAGAGCAAGAAGTAGACCGTACTTTGCATCGAATGGTATACTGCTTCGGTAATGCTGTCTGTCCTAGCACTGGGAGGACCTTGCAAGTGCACATTGTCCAGACAGCTCAAATCAAGAGAAGTCAGACTGATACACAGCGCAGAAGAAAGGCGGATCCGCAGAAAAGAGCTTTGCAACAGAACTGAGTCAGCTTACAGATGTGATTTTTGTGGCAGAGACTGCCATTCTCGAATAGAGCTGTTTAGCCATAGTCGATGCTGTAGGGCTGTTGTGAATTAGGATTTTACCATGGTCAATATTGACCGACGGAGGCCATCTATATAATGCTTTCTAATATGGTTTTCCAGGTTGGGGCAACGATTCTTCGCGGAGATCAAAACGGTTTCAACGATCACTTCTACCAGATCATAGTTCTAACGGGATCGAGGACTCAATCTTCCACATCTGCCAGGGTAAGAAACAAAAACATTTCGCTGCCACAGTACAACTTGTGTGATTATCTTCGCCGAGAAGATAATGTTTTCGGTTGCGCCAGGTGTAAGGTTGGTCTGTAACGGGGAGTGCCCTAACATGTTACGTTTTTTACGCGCTCGACCTCACGGCGCTCCATTCCTGGCTGCCAGAGAGTGGTCAGGTTTTAATGAATGAATTTTGAACACATTCATCTAAAGAACATACTTGGACAAGAAATGTATTCATACTGTTCATGGGCCCTTCACGCTCCGCGTTACAGACGGAAAACGCTGTGAGACATTTTCACGAATGTACCTTCTGATTTAGTGCTACGCCAGATAGTGTGCCTAACTTAGCACGCTTTGGTAATTTTGCTCTATTCGGAAGTTGGTGATGAGGTTAAAGAAATGCAAATAAGGCTTGTAGTCTGCTATATTCTAGCTTTCTTTGACCGGAAAATTTTGACTGTGTGCACTTCTAACGTCATGTGAAAAGGGCTATATTTAGCGCACTGTGCGTGCGACCCGACGTACGTCTTGAATGCGGCCCGACTTACGAAATCATTACGAAAAAAACGACATCGCTTACATCAACAATACGCCGTCTACTTATTGGAAAATATCTACGCCATCTCTGTATTAAGTTTCCTTTTCATAGACGATACCAATCACATGTTAGAGCGTAACGAAACTGTGCGTTGAATCGTTCCGCCACCATCGCGGCCCAAGAAATGGCGGGAAACCAACGTCGCCAGACGACAGCAATGTTTACGGTGTTTTTCTTTGGTCGGTTTTTTTCTCAACCAACACTTTAAGACCCAAATTTTAAGTGTTTTATGAAGTTATATTTCTTATGTGTATGATAGTTGTGTGACTTATGTATCTGCTTGGCACAGGTCGTATATTCAGGTGCCGGGCCGTCTAGCTACGCAGTGACCCTCTACTTAGCGCTACCATCATTATTGTCAATTGCAAAATATTACTTTTCGACAAAACAAGAAATGAATATGTACACATATGTTTTGAATTAAATGAAAATTATTAGCATGAACTTGGGCTATTTACCTTCCTTATCAGCATAGTCATTGGACACAACACGGCGTACTTATGCAAAATAAGAGCAGTAAAAAATCCCTAACATGTTATGGCGCGAAAAATGTTATGGCGCCCCCCGTTATGTATGTCATAATGGGACTCAAACAAGTGACAGTGTCCCCATAAACAGGTCATATAAACAATGGCCTTGCAAATAGTAGGTCATATAAACAACTCTCTACTCCCCATGCAGAGGAGTGGGTCCGGCTGGTTTATAACGTGTTCAGTTTAGGCATTTTTGTCCAACACACGGTTGGCGACATAACGAAAAGGGGACAGAATCGTAAGCCCGACAAAAACACATAAAACACGTCAAAAGCCAGCCGGACCCACTCTTCTGCTAGGTACGGAAATGTCAGATGTACTATGTTTTTACATTGTTATCGACATGATATCGCGATGACTTGCCATAACGTACAACATATACGCCACATACATTTTGTATACAACCAACAACTGAATTATTTTTCAATAGGTCTTTATGACACTCATTGGGGAGGGAGGGGAGTCTGGTCCACATGAACTTGAGGACCACGATCGCACCATTTTCAGGGAGGGAGGAGTGGACACTTTCATCTTGCCGGCAAGTCGCCATCTTGGATCCTTGTACGCCGTGCACATCTGGCACGACAACACAGGACCTTGTCCATCATGGCGAGTACTTTTGACTTAGTGATGTCAGTAGTGTGTAGTCAGTAGGATCCACTATTCAAGTGACCAATATACGGCTACTCATTCGCATAAGATATGCTAAGGATATGTAGGTAATACTATGCTAATTACATCCTGAAGGTAGCTATAGGCTAATGATATGCTGATTGTACGGCAACGATAGGCATGTAACTATGCTAATGACATGCAAACGATAGAGGGGAATAAACCTCTTTCCAGTTACGGCGGCCATTTTGAATTTCCTGGGGTCAGCTGGGGGTCGTGCACCAAAGTGAGGCTGAGGGTGTGTGGCCTATGATAGGCATATAGGAAACATATAGGTATGTCTTTGGTGGTACATTTGACATTATGACATCCCAAGAGTTTGCTGGCCTTTCTTGTTCGCAGTATCTTACTTCGTTAACGCATTTTGTTTACCCAATACTAGGTTCCTGGACAAAATCATTCTGCAAGACCTTAGTGATGGCAAGAAGTACTCTTTCCTGTGTCAGAGGTAAGGTCGTTGTCTGAAACTTGAAGCAGAATTGTAAAATGTTAAAGGTGCCCTAAGCGATTTCAGGGGGTAAAACTGCAAATATTCTGGACAAAGCAATCTATTTAAAATTGACATTTACTCCTCCATATTACTACATTTGCATCATTACTTTATACTTTGGGCATTTTAAAGGGCACCGAAACAAGCCACAAAAGGAGTATTCTATTTATTGGTACCACCCAATAATCAGCCCAGAATCCAGCCGTAACCGTTTTCTGTCGACAATTTTCGGTAACTTCCGGCCGCGTGACGTCACAATGTCCGAGCACATCATGAGCCATGACCACGTGATTAGTCTCCGGAAGCGTTCGGGACTTATCGGTCAGAATCGCGCATGTTCGGAAGATTTGAAATAAGGGCATGACCTTCAAGTGCTCAGATTTTCAATAAGTTCACACCACACAACGACATCGCATTTTTGCTCCATGATGGTCAATATGCAATGGGATAGTATTATTTAAACTTACTATGGATAGAAATCAATAAAAATTAATTTTGAAAATATGACTTTCAACGCCCTAATATTGCTTAGGTTGCCTTTAAAGCTAATTTCGATTACATATCACAGATGGTTGGCTGTGGAGGAAGGCGACGGAAGGGTGGACTGCCTGCTCTCATCAGCTACCGACAAACAAATATCGACCCTTAGGCATGTCTTCAACTCACAAACATCCAAGGTGCTTACCAATGATATATTTTCTGAGGGTCTAAAACACCACCGCAAATGATTATCTATAGGTATTAAATAGAATCTCTTCCTAAATACCATGGATAACTATAGATGGCCTCCGTCGGTCAGTATTGACCATGGTAAAATCCTAATCCACAACAGCCCTACAGCATCATCTATGGCTAAACAGCCCTATACGAGAATGGCATCTGTAAGCTGACTCAGTTATGGATAAAAACAGATAGACAAACAGACAGACAGACACACCCAAAACTATATCTCAATTTTTCATGGAGATAACTTGAGACTCCTATTATGTACATGTACAGTTTTGTGGCCAAGTCTTTCAGATGTTTGAACCCGTCCTGCTATTCTTGTCATGTGAAAAATCATTTCTTGTTCCGCAGGCCTTCAATGATGGTCACCTGTGGTGCTCGGTGGTTGGGCGACCTGCCTACAGCCCCTTCACTCGTGTCCAGCGGGTGTCCTGTTGTCTGTCACTGTTGCTCTGCACCATGGTCACCAACATCATGTTCTTTGGCCGGGCAGATGACTTTAGCAAACCACCTCCAGTCGACATCCTTGGTTTCGAAGTACAGATCCCGATATCGTGGGCTCAGGTACCAGTATTTTCTAGTTACATCTTAAACGAAAATAGCAAAAAGAGGTGCCTGCTTCTACCTATCAAGTGAATTGGGTATATTTGTAAATAAATAGTATAAATGATTGTCAACCAATATTGAACATACATGTACTTCCCCCTTCTGAGAGCTAAACTGTGATCAATGGTTCGACCGAAAGAAAGTGTTTATAAAAACGATTTATAACATATTGATTTTACATTATTTTCAGATCATGATTGGTGTACAAAGTTGCCTCATCATTTTCCCCATCAATCTCGCCATAGTGGAGATATTCCGCCATGTTGCATCTCCTCCAGAGAGGAAGACCAAAGATCAGAATGTTTCAAGTGGTGGGTAGAAAAAATACAAGCTAGTAGATGAGAAGCTTCAGGAAGACATAGATTATTGTTTCATAGATTATTGTTTCATCAATGATGATGATAAAAGTAAGAACATATCAAAGAACGGCTATGTAGATACGATCACATATAACATGTACACAGCATATGACAAGATTGGTTATTTATGGTGTGAAAGACTGTTGGAAACATGAAGCTTGTTATCTATGTAATGTACAATACTAGAGTTCCACGACCTCATACCTTCGCCAAATGATTTTAACCTTTATGACTGACGTATTAGGAGTGTTTCTCATCAATCATAAATCATACCAGTTGATTGTCTTAAAATATAACATGTCCAAAGTATGAGCTTAACAAATTTATCATCAATTATGCAAAGGAGGCCCTTATTAGCATAATTTGATTCAACGATGTCTACATTCACATAACGTCCCGATGCCACAAAAAAGGATTAAATGTATGAAATTGCCGTCTTTTGCCAGTGTGGAATAATAGAAGTTACTCATCATGTATGCAAATAAGGACCACATATGCATATTTTCTATCTATCAACAGTCCTCTCTTCCTCAGTTACAATTTGAATTGTCATATCATGGAACAAAGCGGATTTTTAAAGTTGCCTCATTAATTATGCAAATTAGAATCTGATTTGCATAATTATCGTCCAATCATACTAAGCATCACACAAGCTATCCACATACCAAAAATCATGACCATCCATCAAGGCCATCATGTTATGGTATTTTCTCATTAATTATGCAAATGAGGTCTTCATTTGCATAGTTCATATCAATTAATATTTCTCTCTTCCTCTGTTACATATGTCACATGTTTGAGAGTCCTATCATGGAATTTGGCGGATGTATAAACTTTCCTCATTAATTATGCAAATTAGATACTGATTTGCATAAGAAGTGTCTAATCATGTACATCGTCACTCAAGCTATCTACCTACCAAAAATCATAACCATCCATCAAGCCCTTCTTGAGTTATTCCCTTTCAAAGTCAGACGCAAAACCTGCTCCTGCAGTTCCAAAAAAGCCGCTAGGGGGCCCAAACCCACACCACTTACTCTCTGTCCAAAGATCAATCTACCACTCAAAAATAACTTCCATAGCATGTCCAGAACACGAGATATCAATCCAGGAAGTTCCGCTGCAGTACCGTAAGAAGCCGCTAGGGGGCCCAAAATCTAATCGTTTTTAGGTCTCATCAAAACCTACCAACATACCAAATACCAAGACAATCCATCAAGGCATTCTCGAGTTATCCTGTGACACTACAAACAAACAGACAAACAAACGCTACCCTCTGCATAACCTTCTCGGCGAAGGTAATAATGGAACTGCAAAAGTAAAAGGTAGATAGCAGCTTGTTAGAGTTACGAAATAGGAAGCTGTATTCAAATATTCCAAAAGTGATCTATTTTGTGATTGTTTTACATTTTAGGTCTCTCAAAGCATATCTTAAATCACATCTTTCACTTCTACAGCTTCTTCGACGTCTTCAGATGTCATAAGTCTTGAGGAAATCGAGCTTCAAAAGATTGACAAGGCCTGGGACTTTTACAGGCTACCATACAGCGGTAGGTGGTAATTTTCCTGTATGACTTGTACGAAGGCTAATGTAATTAATCTCCAACCAGATCTAATGATTGCTAGAAGACCGCATCCAACTGGCAGAGAAAGCTTTTATGGCTTCATCTGCCAGTTGGATACGGTCTTTGCAGCCGTTGGGTCTGCTTGGAGACTATAATGTAATGGCAGTTTCAGTTGTCTTCAGCATATTTCTTAAATGTTACATCATAAAAAGAAGTTTCTTTCTCTTCCAGACAAGAAGGTGACTGATGAGAAGAAGAAAAGATGCATTCTTCCGTGGTGGTGCGTTTTCATAGGTGAGATAGCTTATCTGGGCAGGAATATGCAATAAAGATTATTACTATAAAAAAAGACTTGGAATGTGTAAACTGTGGTGACAGGATAGATATTCATCACGTATGTGAAATATTGTTACTGTAACAGTAGTGTTATACGGCTTACTCATAGCTGAGCCAGTCCAGATGTGACATTTGTGGCAGAGAATGTCTTTCTCTAATATGGTTGCAGAACGGATATGCAGTCAGATATGCGAAGACTAGGTGTAACAGACCGTTCGGTGAAATATAACCAGCTGCAGCCGCGCCGTGTGCCTGCGAAGCTGGTGTGTTACGCCTGATGGCGGTTATACCGGCTATGTAGATACAGATACAGACTGTTAAGTCATAGACGATGGTAAGGGTAGACATGGATTCAGATCTAACCATGTCACTGAGAACTCACGGGTGCCATATCACGCTTCATTTTCTACAATATAAGTGTCGGTGTAAATAGCAAATTGTGTGACTTTCCATCGCATCTGCTATAGAAATAGAGAAAGGGAGATACAAAAAGCTATCGGTCCAGGACAGAACAGAACGTGTAAACAGTGTACAATGAGTGGAAAATGAAATACATTTCATCTGCGAATGTCCCAAATTCGAAGCAGAAAGAAACAGATTATTCACGAAAGTATCAGAAATCTCTGAAATCTTTTCTAGATTAAGAAATACACAGAAACTCATATTCCTATTGAAATCATCCAACCCACTCATCATCAAAAGTGTGGTACTTTTTATTTTCCACTGCTTTCAAATAAGAAAACAAACCCCACATTATTAACGTAGATATAGAAACTTATTGTATACTAGCAATATAGTATGACCTTGTATCACATTGTATGCCTTATGTTTTTACTTTACATTTGTACTTCGACATTGTTGTCAACATGCAATCAGCCTACGGGCATGGATTTGCAATAAACTTCTTCATTATTTCCTCCAGCCTGGTTCCTTGTGTTCGCCAGCTGTTTCCTGTCTGCGCTGTTCACCATTCTGTACGGGTCTGAGTACGGCCGGGAGAAGGCGGAAGCCTGGCTCTTCACTTTCTTCACATCCTTCTTCACGGACCTCCTCATCCTGCAGCCCGTGAAGGTGGTTCTGCTGGCAGTCGGGCTCACGCTGCTGCTGAGGGTAAGATCGTGCAGATTACTAGTTATACGAGCTGAATTTGATCTACTGTACTCACCCTCCACAGCAGGCCCGACTCGCTCGGTACGTTACCTCCCGCATCGGCCCTGCTATTCCAAGCCGGTATTCTGGCTTCTGGCGACGTCACCACCAAAACAGCTTTCAGCCCATCAGAGGCTTTGCACAAGCTCATCTTGAGCAAAACCGCAAAGGTCGCTGGGAAGCTATTGGCCAATCAGGTTACGTCTTACATCGCTAATTTGGGTTCAGAACAAAATAACGGCTGTTTGTGCCAAATACGGCTAGCTCATTAATTGTTCATGAGCAACTGTCAGTAATGTCCCCAAAAGCCAGAACACCGGCTTAGAATAGCAGGGCCGATGCGGGAGGTAACATACCGAGCGAGTCGGGCCTGCTGAGGAGGGTGACTGTATTATACAATGTTGATAGGTAGCTTGGTTGTGAGTAAATAAATGGACAGCACTTTCATATGGTTTTCTTATCATGATAAGTAGTTTACAGCAATGTATTCATTGCTACTTTTGAAATGCTGAAATAGAGAGTTTGTCAGTATATCGTATGATAGAGTCACTGCCCACGTTGATTTTGCCAAACAATTACATCATAGAGTAAAAATACCGATGTTAATGTAATGATTAGAGCAACAATTAGAGATATCGCAATACAAATATGATGATGATGATGATGAATATGGATATTAACAGTAATCCATGTAGATTTAGCTTCTTATCTACACGGGCACCACAGATATGTAATGTGCTTTGTAAAATTACACCATACCAGTCTCGTATTTTGGAAGCTCATATGATATTACTGCTCATCTGGTGAATTTTAGAAACCTCACGAAGATGCAGAAAACCTGACGCCGACGCTAGACTACGACGAAGTGTGCTCCTACCTATCGACTATCAAGGTAGAGACAATCTTTTATTATATGATTAGGTTTGGTTCTATAAGTAGTGTATTGAAAATGTGAAAAGAACGGCTCTGTGTCGCTTCAGTTTTATCGTTAAGGTTTTAAGTGAGCAGCACTCTGACAACCACATCACTCATATGTTGAAAGGCCGGAAGTACACTTGATATGATTATGGATATACATTATTTTGAAGTTCGTAGAGCAATCTTTAGATAAGAATTTGTAGTCATAGATTAAATGTGGAAATTGGAAGATACAATAAAATTCCCCGTGACCAGAGGTTTTGTCCATTCTGTCCAAATGAAATTGAAGATGAACAACACTTTATCCTAAATTGTCCACGGTATCATGATGAACGCTCAAAGCTGTTCAACCTTGGTTCCGCTTGTTCAACAGAATTTGATACATTCCAGTCTATAGATGAATTCAAATATATTCTAGAAGGAGACAACCCTTACTGTGTAAAAATAGGTAAATATATCAAAGAATGTTTAGATCTTAGAACTAGTAGTGTAAGTGATACGTTAAACTCGACATGTTGAAGTATTCATATACTTGTACTTACTAATAGGTTAATCATTTTGTTGTGTTTGTTGCTTGCATGTTTAGTTGTAGAAGACCTCACGAAAGTCGCTGTACTTTTGTCGAGTCAATAAAGATTTCCATGTATGATTCCAGATTCAACAGAACAAAACAAATTAAGCTTTCCTCGCATCCTTACAGGTGACTCCTGCGAAGAAATGCCTTGAAGAACCACCGGACTCTACGAAGCTGGCTGAAATGCGAGTCCGCCGCTTTGTTGAGATCAGTTTGAAGAGCGCCATCTACGAGTTTGTGTTTTACTTCATGTTTGTCCTGGTGTTAGCGGTCATTGCTAACGGACCACGTGACACCGGCATGTTTCATATGACTAGAAATATTCGGCAAACTATTGACGATGGAGATCACCATTCCTTTAAACAGGCGAGTACAATTGATAGAATAGACACAAGCAGATGTCATTATTTGTTTTCAATCTGCTTCAAATTCAATGTATGAAAAAGGGTATGAACGAAGCAGTATATCTTACCATGAGAACGTCCCCATATTCCGTGTCCTTATAAACGAGTGTTTTCTTTAAGTTTTCTAGACAAAAAAACACAACGTCTTGGTTATCATGTTAGTTTGCATTCGAAGCAATTCGGCATGATGATGATTCGATGTAGACCTGACATGACACTTACTAATCCGCGACCACGCAGGGCATCTTGCATTTCCTGTTCTCAACAAATCATTTAACACATCATTCACAACGTTCACTTGAAAGCTCATCTGTGTTGGTAAAAGCAAGGAGTCTGAATGGAGTTTCAACTATAAACGCCAACACACACAAAATTGGACCCAAATTTTCGACTGATCAGCTACAGTCTTTGTCAAGGAGTGAACAACCCGCAGCTTCTGTGATGTCACGTTATGCAGATAAGACACGTGACTCGGTGAGCAGTGGATCATATGTTGCAAAAAGTCTATGGCGCCCTCCGTATCTGTTGAGGGATGGTTGTAAAAAAGTCTGATTTGTCCAGTGAAACCGAGTAACACAACGTTGTAAACTATAATTTATTTAATAGTTTCGTGCGTCTTTCAGGTCACCGACGTTCAGAGCTTCTGGAACTTTATTCGATACACGCTGAGTCCTGCGTTACATGACAACCAGTGGTACAATGGTGACAACAGGGAACCGGATGGATTCATGACGGACAAGACGTCATACGTAGTCGGACCTGTCAGGCTACGACAGCTGAGAGTGGCAAAAGGTAAGCATGCACCACACTCCTTAAAGCAGGACCCCTATCGCTCGATTCGTCGTTGGCTCGCTCGCGTAAGGGCCTGCTCTTCAGCGACGGTAGACACGGTTCTGGCGCCGTTACTGACAGTTGCTCATGAATGATTAATGAGCTATCCTCATTTGGCGGTTGATTTGTTCTGAACCTAAAGTAACGATGTGAGACGTAACCTGATTGGTTGATAGCTTCCCAGCGTCCTTTGCGCTTTTGCTTGAGATGAGGTTTAGCAAACCAAACCCTCTGATTGGCTGAAGCTGTTTTGGTGGCGACGGCGCTAGAACCGTGTCTACCGTCGCTGAAGAGCAGGGCCCCTACGCATGCTACGCGAGCGAGCCAACGACGAATCGAGCGATAGGTGTCCTGCTTTAAGGAGGGTGGCATACACTAGCTTTTTACAAACCTTTACAGCGGATACTTTCAGTTAGGTCCGTAAATGTGCTTTTCGTGTCCATCATGAAAATTGCGCTTGACTGTTCAGTCACCTAAATTGTCAACAAAGTATCTACCTAAAGCAACGGTCGGGTCGTTATTAAAACCATGGCCATCTTGTCACGCGTGCCTCACTTATATTTCCACAGATCGTTCATGCAAGAGGGCAGAGCCAATTAAAGGCATCTTAAAGGACTGCATCGATGCGTATTCCTACTTAGACCAAGACAGTAGCAGCTATGGGATGGGTTGGTTGGAGACTCCTCACGCAAACGCAAGCGCACTGGTGCAAAATGAAAGCAATCCTTGGGTGTACCGTCATTCGCCAGGTACTTCAATTTTAATTCACACTTGATTAGTTATTCCTGGACGGTTTTGGAACCCCAACCGCCAATATTGACTAATTGATGTGCTCTTGGTTCAAATGAATGTGTGGGTTGGTTGGTTTTGGTTGGTCTGGTCAGCATTAGAATTTGTGTCATGTGATCACATCTGCTCTGGTTCATTCCTTTTTGTCCTATAACGCTCTTTCATACGAATGTTACAGATATCCCAGTAGTTGGAACACATGCCACCTATTGGGACGGGGGTTACTTTGTTACATTCACCAACACCACGCCCGCCGTCATACTCGCCACCGTGGAACAGCTGGAGCCCAGCGGGTGGATCGATCGCTACACCCGAGCCGTTTTCATCGAGATGACGATCTACAATCCCCACGCCAATCTGTTCTCCGTGGTGAACCTGCTGACTGAGTTTACTGCCATTGGAAGCGCCTATCCCCATGTGGACATCACTACAGTCCGACTCTACCGCTTTCAGACCACCTGGGCGTGGGTTGTGGTCGGCTTCCAAGGAGTCTTCATCATCTTCACTTTGTATTTCGCTTTCAGGGAAAGTGAGTGAGCACACATTACAAGTTCTTGTCTAAAGCTCCCCTTTCACTGGACCCGCGGCACGCTGGCGGCATCGCTGCGGTCGATCGAATTGACAAAGCACTCAACTAATTTCATCGACAAAAAACGAATCTTTTTAAGCTTTGTGTGCTTTGTTGTCGTTTTGGTCATACTTGTACGTTTTGAATGATATTCCCATTATAAAGTCAAGGGTAACGCAAATCCAGTTTAGGACGCAGCGACGCCGCCAGCGTGCCGCGGGTCCAGTGAGAGGGGGGCTTAAGGCTTGTCTATTCAATTCTAATACACTACTATAAGTGTCCACGTGCTTGCAAATGTTGCATCCACTTCAAACATGTATTTGTTTTAAAATGTCTGGTAGGAAGATACTAGAATGTAACACAAAATGCATTTAAACTCGTATGGGTAACGTACGTATTTCATAGTCCCTCTTTTATGGGCAACTCGGGGACTACATTCACACGTGAGGAAGCGATGGGGAGGGTATGCCCATCGATATAATTGTTTGTTTGTTTGTTTGTTTGTTTGTTTGTTTATTTGTTTGTTTGTTTTATTCAGATCTCCATTAGTGTACAATTTTTACATTACATTTACTAATCTTCCTGGAGTCCGCCTACATGTACATTAAATACAATTCTAACAAATACAGGAACAATAAAAACGAATCAAATACAGGAAAAAAACTAATACATATTTGTTAGACAGTAAATTAAACAAAATCAAATATCAAAAACTGAAAAGTGAACGAATTGGTCAGAGGTCAACATAAAATAACGGAATCATTGTATAGATAATGTATATAAGGAAACCCAAAAGTAATATCAAATGACAAGGATTTAATTTTTTAACTTAATTGAATGAACTGAGCATAAATATAAACAAAGGTAATCATAATGCTAAACATAATATAATAAATTCGATATACTAATCATATACAGAATTACCACCATGTGTCAAGACGCGTGTGCTTGTTCTTTCTACTTAATTGCTTGATGTGTTCATAGACTATTTCATAGGCAATAGGACTATGCCCCAACACATTCAGCGAATGTACCCCTCGGCAAGACCTGATATGTGATTTCCAGTCTCAACTAATAAGTATCTAATACCAGCTCAGAAAAGGACAAGAAATAGCCATGCCTTTAAGTATCAGACTTTCCCACCAAGGATTGATGTGTTTAAAAATTCGTATTTTCCTAGAACGATCGTAGAGTGGAACTCGTTACAGCCAAGTACAGTGGAAGCATCCTCATTAGATAGCTTTAAACAATGCATACAGTTAGATATGCGAAGGATAGACGTGACAGGTTCGGTGTAATATAACCAGCTGCTGCCGCGCCGCGTGTCTGCGAAGCTGGTGTGTTACGCCGAATGGCGGTTATACCGGCTATATAGATACAGAAATATGACGTATTACTCCTTTGTTGTATCACAGTGGACCATATCCTGAAGCTACGGTGCTTGTACCTGAAGACCTTCTGGGGCTGTGTAGAGTTGAGTTTGGCGCTCCTATCTCTAGCTGAGGTCGGGGTCATGCTGTACACCTTGTATATTGTCCTCGAGTTCCAGTCGAAGCAAGGGGCAAACACGGGTAAGTCAACCATGATGTACTACCGTATATGGTATGTCACATAATATGCAAGGCACTTAAAGTGTATTAGACACCAATGACATCAAAATCAAAAATTTCCTGAAATTACACAAACCATAATATTATTGTTTAATAGCATAGAAATTTGCTCAAAATATACACCCTTTGGATGTTACTGAACATCGAAACACCTAAACATCATATCTCCAGCTTTTGGTTCTTCCCACCTGGTAATCACATTAATAAGTGACTTTACTCTCCCGATGACGTCACAATGAGCATGGCAGCCGGTTTGGAACTCGGAAAAAACATTCTTTTGAGAAGCAAACAAACGAAATATTATAATGTATTTTAATTAACTGTGATCACGATAATTGAGCACTATTTGATCAACAAATAATGTTTTTCACAAGCCGTGGTGCAAGGTTCCGAACCAGCTGCCGTGTTCATTATGACGTCATCAGGAGAAAAAAGTCACTGATTAATGTAATTACCTGGTGGAAAGATCAGAGAAAAATCAAAAGCTGGAAGTATGGTTTCTTATGGTTTCTTATGGTAATATGATAAATAACATCAGGAGGATATTTGTTTTAAACGTATATATTCATTGAATTATACTATTCCTATTACAGACAATAAGAAAAGTTTGGTGTCATAAACACTTTAAGTAAGGAGAAGCCTTTAGATTCACAGCTTACCCATTCCACGTGCACGAGTGTGTATACATTATATATAAATAGAACACTTAAGTTCCTAAGATGATAATGAGAAGCTCACAAAGAGAGGGAACTGTATTATTTCTTCAGGGCCAGTTGAGAAAACGTTTGAGAAGTACCGCAGGGCTGCGTACTGGGACCAGATCAACACGTACGTGCTGGGCTGCTTGGTTTGTGTTGGGACTATCAAACTGCTGCATCTCCTGCGGTTCAACAAACACGTTGTTCTCGGTGCAGGTAAAACATTCTAGCTATAGTTGAATTCTATTTTTTTCTATAAAATACGAAGTTTCTGCACATACGTTGTATCACAACACGCAGCGAATTTGGTACGCGCCCAACATGTCATTCTAAGCCTGCTTCCGTCGCACTTCACCGTTTCGTTAAGTACAATGCAGTAGCAAAGTATACTTCACCCCCCCACCACCATCACCATCCACCCACCCACCCCCCACACACAGTTCGAAGATGATTCCAACAGACTTTCATACATAATTCACGTTTCCAAAGCTTTTTACACGTACGTCGTCTATCCAAATTTGATATTGAAACTGATATGTATATTTGGCTGTTTGAAAATCAACACCAGACAACGAAACTGTTGATTGGAGATGGATTGGATTTAAAGATCAACATTTAGAGTGGTTTCAAGCCAACAGGTTTTAATGCCCCCTTACGCATTCTTTTCCAGATACCATAAAGAAAGCAGCCGGGCCACTATCTGGGTTCCTCTTGATTTTCACACTAGTATTCCTCGCTTTTGCGATGTTTGCATCTCTCGTTTTCGGCTCTACGGAGGAAGGCTTTTCGCCCTTCGTCGCCACGCTGGAAACGATGTTCACGATCTTGCTGGGGAAGTTCTATGAGATGTCAGACCGCAACTGGATCATGGGGCCGCTCTTCACCTTCACATTCATCACGTTCTTCCAGTGGGTCATCGTCACCATGGTTGTTGCTATCCTAGACTGCGCCATACATGAGGTTTGTATGCGCGTCCACTGTATGCCTAGCTTCGTGACCTGCAACAAAACTGCAGTGTCCTTTACTCTGCCCCCCCCCCCCCCGAACAGGCCCGCTATCGCTCAGTAACGTTTCCTCCCATAGCGGCCCTGCCCTTTCAAGCCGGTAAACTCGCTTCTGGCGACGTTATTGACTAATTAACTAGCTAGCCTTATTTGGCACAAACAGCAGTTATTTTTGTTCTGAACCCAAAGTAGCGATGTAAGACGTAACCTGATTGGCTGATAGCATCCTTTGCGCTTTTGCTCTAGATGAGCTAGATTAAGCCAACCCTCTGATTGGTTGTGACGTCGCCAGAAGCGATTTTTACGGCTTGAAAGGGCAGGGCCGCTATGGGAGGTAATGTTACCGAGCAATAGCGGGCCTGTTCGGGAGGGTGTTACTCTGTAGACATTGTACTTTCATGTGTTTTCAATTAAGAATGTTACAAAATCATTTATTCGAACATGCATACGAAATAAAGCGCAAATCAATCTAGCGATGTTTTTATTGTTTGTTATCCTATAGTCATATAACATTAACGATACATATATCGTATAAATACGATATACGTGTACGTGTATATATATATATATATATATATATATATATATATATATATATATATATATATATATATACATCCTTGCCCTTTAAAGATTTCGATATGAACCTCAAATCTTCTGTATATGGTCAAATGCAAGCAGTTATTTGAGTTGAATGTTTTATTGAAAAAAATAACTTGTAACTTGGTTCTATATGATTTTATTATTATGATATTATGCTGATTATACCATCAGGTTGCAGAAGAGAACACCGAGCAGAAGCCGGAAACTGAGCAGGTTGCAGACCTGATGTTGGAGCGACTGCAGTCCTGGGTAGGATCGCTAGGAGGGGTACTACAGCATGGACAGGGAAGGTCATCGTCAGTCATCAAAGAGGCCTACAGTCCTACAGAGGAGGAGCTGATGGACTTCTTGACAAAGGCCGATTCCATCCGTTTCAGGGGACGACAGGATAACTCCTCGGCCAATGTCGAGTTTTGCATTGAAAATCAAATTTCTTCTGGCACAGTTTAGTTTCTTTTTTGTAGACAAGCTACAATTTTGATTAATCAGATCAAGATTGTATAGTATATATGGAATTGTAAACAGAAATTCAAGCATGTTTAGTTTCTTTTCTTAAACAAGCTACAATTTTGATTAATCAGATCAAGCTTGTACAGTATATATGGAATTGTTAACAGAAATTCAAGCATGTTTGGACATATTGTAGTGAATCTCACGTTGCTGTTTGTGTTCGGCAAGAGGAACACTGAATCTTACTCTGAGCGTTTTTACACCAGCGAAAATGATTATTTCATCTTTACGTTGTTCCTGTTCTATATTACTGTTGGATACTATAGGGAAATACAGATGTTTGCGAGCAATAAGTGGACATTATGAATGCAAACTCAGTAATGAAATGTTTTAGAGTAGACGTAATTGCTTTATACTATGTGTAAGCTTTCTTGAAAGCTTCTGATATTGGATGTAATATAACAATAATAATAATAATGATAATGATAATGGTTTATTGGTCAGAAAGTATCCCTGAAATGGCGGTTGCCAAACAAATACAGTTAAGAGGTGATTTGCTTGCATTTTAATGGTGGAATTCTGCTGGTCACGCCAGGGTTCTGACTACATGCACCTTCTCCTTATTGCAGCAGTTTGAAGAGGCTGTGAGGTGTTTTGATTTATGACCATTCTGGGCGGCACGTTTTGCCTCAAAACAGTACTAACAGTGCGTTATTGGTATTGCTCACCTTGGACAAACATGAACAATGTAAGATGACTGTATTGATGTGAATGATATAATATGATAAACCATTCATGAATGTAGAGAACATGTGTAAGAGTTGACAGTTTATTTTGTTGGTGATTACAAGAATTTGCTTCCAACCTATCGACCACCTAATAAGTGTTTTTTATGCTCTTACACGTGTGGTAGAATGGCTGGGCTAGGTCCAACGTAAACATAACTTCATGCACTTTTGGAGCGCCATCTAGTAAACGTTGGTATCATGGACTGACTCTAATAAGGAGTATGAGACTGGACAAACATTTATTCAACAACTTTCTAATGATAACGGTAAATTCAGGTTTTACAAACATGTTAAAACCGAATACGCAATGGAAAGTTATTTATACCATAATGATTTTGACAATTGGTCCAGTATCTGTAAGATAAGAATCAGTGCTCACCCACTAGAGATAGAAAGAAGCCGTTATAAAAAAGCTGTTAGTTCAGGAGAGACTGTGTAAATATTGTACAACGGATACAGTGGAAGATGAAATACATTTCATTTGTAACTGCCCTCATTATGAGGATGAAAGAAACAAGCTTTTCGAAACAACCAAAACAATATTACCGAGCTTTCACCATCTAGAAGACCTCCGAAAAACTACATTCCTACTAAAATCCCCAAACCCACTAATCTTTAAAAACGTGGGACTTTTCATCAGCCACTGCCTCCAAAGAAGAAGTCAAACCCTCCAGTAATGTTGTATGTAGAAACATAAGCTAGATGCATAGAATAGACACTCTTTACCATTGTTACCTTACTACCGTTTGTACCATGCCTTGCAATTAGCCTACGGGCATGAATTTGCAAATAAAAGATAAAAGTAAACACAAATTTACGCTGTTAACATAGAGTATCTAACTTCATCTGCATGAAGGCGATGATTGCCCGCCGCCAGAATAGCTGTGCTACTATGAGTAGGAGGTGCCACCACTGGTGACTGTGGCCCCAGATGTTGAAACGACCTGGGAGGGTGATAAAGAAAGAATATAACCCTTAAGTGTCTGGTCAAAAGACACAGATTATGTACGGAAATTTTAATTCCGTGGATTTTATATAGATCTTGCTCAGTTTTGTTCATTGATGTAGTGTTGTTTTGCTTTTAATCTATTTTGTAAAAAATCGACGCTATTCAGCACTGTCTACATTGTGTACCATGTCAGAAGTGCTGCTATGTTAATTTTTTTTATAAAGTTTAAAGTTCGACATAGAATCAGTTATTCAGCCAATTAACCAAGAAAACGAGCCAGGTAGGTAAAATTGTAACCTGTCTTGGCCCAGGGATTGTCGGAAATCGATTCGGTCCAGAGTAGTACCACAAATATTGTTAGATGATTCTAAGGACATTATTATATAATGTCCTTGGTGATTCGAAATGTCCGTGGTCTATCAGGGTCTGCATTAAAGCAGCTACAGTTAAAGTACCACTGAAGGGTGGCTGAAGAGTTTTGGGATGTTATTGAAAAAAAATTACCTTTATTATCGTTTATAAACCTTTCTCAACCTTTTTTTTTAATCTTTCGAGAATAAGGTACTACCTGAAAAAAATCAAGGTTGAGGAAGGTTTATAAACGATAATTAAGGGTTTTTTCAATAACATCCCAAAACTCCTCAGCCACCCTTCAGTGGTACCTTAAGTAGCAAAGTTAAGTAGCAGAGGCTATGGCACGGAACCGGGCTCCCCGGAGGGTAAACCTTTTTGAGAGCAAGGGACCAGTTACTGGCCTGAGCACTTAGGCAGGTACAGTTAAGTTGAGAAAGTTCTTACCTGGCCACCAACGTTCCGGAATTTTCATCACAAAGAATAAAAGTATCCCAGCCATGAGGATGGCGACAGTTGGTGTCGCCATTGATACCAATATCTGCGTGAAAAAGAAGGTTTACTAATGAATAATTCATTATTTACTTTAGTTTCATGAGTATAAACACACCGTAAAACAGTCGTGAAACTGGAACCGGGAGATCCACAAAAATAGAAAAATAAAACTCTGCCAAAGCTCATTATCTTCTACAATATCATTTTCATGTGAGAAACAAAATCGCAAAAATTCTTATTGCTTTGGAAAAAATCTTTCTTCATAACAAATGCTGACTTGTGTTAGTTCTTTTCTAAAACACGACGATACATATAGAATACAACACGGGGTATTCCGTATCACCCGAGGTACCACCCCGACCGCGGGAGGGCTGGGACCGAGGGTGATGCGGCATACACCGTGTTGTATTTTATCTATGTCATGCCCACCCGAGAAAACACACATTTCAATGTAGAATGTGCCAGAAGCTGAGGGAGTTTTGTGTCCTCGAACAAAAAACTGTAACAACATTGATTCAAACCTCCGAATCCGGTATTCGAACTTTCGGCGGCGGCGCAACCGGCGCGCTCGAAATGCATTCGAAATATTCTATGGAAGCCCGTGTGATACAACTCTCGAACCCTGTGTGATACGGATAGCTATCACACGGTCCGGAACACCCGTATCAGGCCCGGGTATGACATAATGACCTGTCCGAGGTTGCCTGGCCAGTGGTGCAGCGAGTGGAAGATGAGAAGTCCGTACAGTACGACCCACAGCGGGAAGAATGCCAGGAAACGACTCTCCAGCGACACCCAGCCCGGCACCATCCTCGGGTGGAGCCAGATGACGGAGTACCACGTGATCAGACCGCCGATCGAAACGCAGTATAATGTCTGCCACTGCTGTAATCATCGGCAAAAATTGTTTCAGAGTCAGTGAAAAATACGAAGAGTTGAATTTAAAGACAAAACGACGAAAAACGCAAAAGAACTTAACTGTTGCATCGTGTGGCTCAATCGGTAGGGTATTTCGCCCAGAACCGAGAGGTCCCGGGTTCGAAACCACTGGTATGCCCCGATGTTGTGCCCTCGGGAAAGGCACTTTACACGACTTTCCTCACTCCACCCAGGTGTGACTTGGTACCTGACTTCGGTTGGGGAAGATCGTATTGAGGTCACCTGCTGGCACCGAATGGCAGCCGCCCAGACCCTTGCGACAGTTCCACAAAGTGCATGTGTGGAGCAAATATGTATCTATAGTGTATTATGTGATTGTAAACCCTGCAGTAATTCAGCACTGGCTGCCATTGTACGGGTAATTTCTGACCAATAAACGGAAGACAATAGATAAAGAACGTTCCCTAGCATTTTCGTGTTGTTCTGTCCTCGACTGCTGAAAATACTTACCCAAGAGCAACAGAACGCGTAGGTGACATAGTGTAGGGCGCCGCTGACCGACGACATTGCCAGGCCCCAAAGATCAACAGCAAGGCACTGCTCATACCTTTGCCTACATCCTTGTGCAAGGAAGGCATGGAAGTACGCCGACGCAGAGGCTCCAAACTGTAGTGCCAACAAACAAACAAACAAACAAACAGAGATAGATAAATAAATGTGAAAATTAACAATCTAGCAATTAACACAATCATACTTAACATTTTATCATGCTGAACACTAAGCCTAAACCCTACCTACTCTTACCTGGAAACAGAGATGGAATATCATTATGGCAACGTAATCTGTACGGTTGCCATGGAGACCAGGTACGCTGACGGTGATGTCGTACAACGCCAGCGGGAGAAACAAGATGGCGGGAAGAAGGGAGGTCCAGATGTTTCCCGTCTCGTTGTGGATCTGAAATATGCTGAAATAAAGACACAAATGACCACGCTTAAGAGTCGCTCGATCCACGGATTAAAGGACTCCTAAACTCCAGAAGGGGGTGTTATTTTCCAATAGATTATAATTTTAGGAAGTAAAAATGAATACTTATTACAGTATACGATAAAGTACCCACTAGTCCCGTGATCCTCCATTTTCTGATTAATTAAATCAAACAACCTCAGCCTATGGCCTAACACAGTGTGCATGACAAGGCCTGACAAAAGTTAGATTATAATAAGAATGTCATGGGGGTCAATTAAGAAAAACTCGTCTTGCTATGTGTTCTTTTATATCTTATTAACAATTGGCCTTCTTACTGTGCTTAACCACCCTCATTTATGCCGAAAATGTCCACGATTAATGATATATATTTACGCATAGGGAATACATGGGTACGGTCTGCACGGGTTTGATGATTATCATATTGTTTTAAAAAACACACCTTGTGAAATTAACCACAATCAGAATTCTGTAAAAATTCGGCTGATTATCTATTAATTGATACATACTCTAGTGGAAAATAACACCGCCTTCTGGAGTTGAGGACTCCTTAAGTCAGTACTACCTCTTAAAGCACTGCTGGTAGGACAGGTCGTTGCGATAGCCGCCTGTGATGTAGGGAGACTCCATCTCCTGATACCACTTGGGAAGTTGTTCGTACGAGTAGAGCTGGAGCCTTCTTCCTGAAAAATCCAGAAATAATATGCCAAACATCTGAAGCACAATTTCAGCCAAAATTGACGAGAAAACTAACAAACCATCCTGGCGCTGTCTTTTACTAGGCTCTACCAGCCTCCGCGGGTCGCTGGGAAAATAGTAGAAATTGGCCAAATAGAGTCAACTGTATGAAGGGAGTGGGCTACGTGAGATAGGGTCCAATATTGCAACTAGGCCTGCGAATGTAACCCTCCAAAGTCCCCCGGCAAATATTCTCCCTAGTATAGCCGGCGTAGTTCGTCTGGTAGAGACTAGTCTTTTACGAGAAGAGAAGGGGAATTTTGTCTAGGAGAGGCAAAAGCATCCTCATTTAAAAAGAGGAGGTTTGACAAACCCTCATGAAATCATGCACAAACATTTTCAGCGGGATCTTAGAAAACTTTAACCAGCCAATCAGGCAGCTTTCCGTACTGACTTCATGGCTTTCAAATGATGATGAAAAAAAGCATTTGAAGTAATCTCAACCAAAGTTTACACCTGCTGATTTCTTATCTCCTGTTTGGAACTTATTTCACCCCTCCTAGATCCTACCGTCATTCAAATAATAGTTTAAAGGATAAGATGATTAAAGGTCAGTAGTTGCTGTTACCTATGCACCAGCTCTCTTGGACAGCAGAAAGCACACCCCATACACGACCTAGATATCCCAAACATATTTCAATTGATAACCAAGTATCATATTGGTGCTTTGCCCCGTTTTAATCATCTGTTCAGCATCATTGAGGAGAAGAGGCAACAACCAAAGAGAAGGCTGACTCGGTCTCTGAACGTGTCGTGTAGAATTACTGTTCATCAAAAGTCACTTTTGGGCTGGTATCGTCAACAGAATTTTTTTAGTTGAGCAAAACAGACAGACAGACAGACAGACAGAAACAGCAAATAAATAGATAACACCAGAGATGTAGTATGGGAGGCCATCTAAACATCAGACCACTACATGCTACCGCGGTTGCCAATTCGGCACCTCTCCGATAAGAAGAAATACAAAACACAAAATTTCCAACAAGTTTGCCAACATGACAATGTACCTATAGATGTTGTGTCTATATGTGACACGTTTGAAACTCACCATTTCTCGACTTCGACATCTTGCCTCTCACTTGTCCGTTATGTGGCGATGTGCTCCCCTGACTTCTGACCAGTCTTTACTCCCATGCAGTAGATAACGCCCTACTTGATTGCTCTTTAAGTAATGATTTACACAACAAGCCAAAGCCTGGTGTCTCACCAGGAGCGACCGCACGGATTAATGATCTGACGGAGATTCCAAGGTCCAAACGGCGTTAAGTATACACATGTAGCTGTCTAACCGGTTACACGTAACGGCCGGAGTAGTACCTGTAGTCTAGCCTGTGCTCTACAATCTCTTGCTGACATGAGCGAATAAAAAACTGGGCCGCGCCGGTCAGTCCGGCAGGCCGTTAGAAGCGCGATTTCGTCAGGCTAGGGACAGCCTGTCCGTTGTGTACTACTGACCAGTATGTGGATTCATTGGTAAGGCTACACCAAGTAATTTTTATGGATGACGTCCGCGCGCGCATTGATTTTGGTCTGTTCCCAAAAAAACCCCAAGAAATTCCGCTTCCTGTAACTATGACCAAGGAGTTCCTTTTTAATATACTATGTTTCTGCAGGCCTGCAAAATCAATGGGATATGGAAAGAAACAGGACAGGACAACAACTGCTGTTCAACTTCAACTGATCTATGCAAATTATTGCTGTTTTCATGATGAATAAAAGAATTGTTAGTTGTAACAGTTACACTGTGTTCTCTCATTCAATTTGTGTCCTAACATGTGTCGTCGACTATTATATTTCAAATCTAGGCATCTTGTTTTTTCGGCCCTTCTTGTGTGTTTTTTTCGCGCTCTCGCATTAGATTTAGGGTCTCCACAGGACGTCATCCATAAAAATTACTTGGTGTAGCCTAAAGAGTAAATCCTTATTTCCAGATAAGATCTTCACTGGGTTATACAGCATTGTGCCGTTACCCTTCCACGCTAGGACTTATCCAACGTGGCTTGGTTGCCATGGCCACCTTTCTTTCCCTTGTACCAGTTTCCATGGCGAATAATAAGCCCTGTAAGCTGATGTTCAGATACAAACTGTTTCCATGCAGCCGCAGATGTGTATGCACGAAACATTGATCACTCTGGAGATGTGGACTCCCTTGCCTGTTTCAAAAGTGAAATCACACCTCCTACAGCGACCCAATAAAAACCGTCTTATTCCATTGAATATATATACATGGTCTATTCAGGAATAGACACATACAGAAATCAAAACAGCATTGCAGCCGATGTTACCTTCTTTCAAGTAAACCGGCTGAATTACGCAGTCTTAGAATAAAAAGTACACAAGAGCACACTCAAACAATCGGAAAATAGACCAAATGTACAACCAACAGTAGCATATATAACAGATTACACCTTACAAATTGGTGTTCAGTAGTTGGGTTAAGTATGAAATAGCACTACGTTTGTATCTGTCTGATATTGTGAAAGGAATGGTAAGCTGTAACCCCCTTTAAGCCCTTATTGTGGACTGTTTTACGAGTTGGAGGTAGCCAGGGTCGAAATGTTTTTGAATTCCATAGGGACTTTGAGACATAAGGTATCTCTTCATGCTGCCAAAGTACATATGTCGAGTCTGGAGAGTGCATCAGTATAGGAAATGAAGCTAGATCTGTCATTATTCAGATTATATGCGTGTGTGTCTTCACATTATGCAATCAAAGTTTATTGTCTGCTCCCTATTGGTCAAGAAAGCCTTTAACCAATTTAATGTCGTGCCTTGAATCCTATAGTACTCCAGTTTTGAGACGAGTCTGCTATGTGGAACTTTATCGAAATCTTTGGTAAAATCGAGTATTGCTAGCTCCACCTGTTTTTTACTGTTCAGTGGACCAGTTATGCAGTTATGTCGTGAACTGTTAATTTGAATATAAGCTGTGTTTTTGTGGATCGCTTGGCTCTGAATTCATGATTTTGATCCGTCAAAATGTTGTAACATTCTAAGTGGTCCATGACATGGCTATGAATAATGTGTTTTTGCCACTACGGCCTCAAAAAGGCCATAGGACTACGATAACCGTTACCTTTTTACTGTAGTTATCTCCATGAAAGATGGAGATATAGTTTTGGGTGTGTCTGTGTGTGTGTGTGTCTGTGTGTGTGTGTTTGTGTTTCCGCACTACCGAATTCATCAAAGTGGAAGCTGATGACTGCCCGCCGCCAGAACAGGTCTGACAGCACGTACGACCACGACGTGAAACCCCTGTTGACTCTGGCCCCAGGTGTTGAACCGACCTGGGGAGGTCATTTTGTAATAAGAAAGAAAAGGATGAGGTGAAATATTCTACCAAATTCACCATTGTGACCATCACAACTGGGGACAAGCAGAGCTCCTACTTATGTACACTACCAATAATCGTTTTTATTATTTTTCTTGTTTTTCCTTCTACAAAGAATTTTTTTTTGTCAGCAAGAATATTATTTTGTATACAAGAATACCTGTATTAAGCACAAACAAGAATCCCTGTTTTAAGCACAAACAAAAATTGCATCTAAGAATCGTTTCCTTAAGTAAACTTAAACCAAGAAAGTTCAAGAAAATAATTCTAGTAGAATCAAATTTTTAAGAAAAACTAACTTATGGGAGGAATCTGTAAGAATACAAATTTGACCAAAACAAAAATCTTATATTAAGCCAGAGAAAGCACATTTTGCTTATTTTTCTTGAAAAATTCTTATTGACCAACAGCATGCTAGAAATATTTTCTTAAAATAAGTTAAATTCAGAGCAAAAAAAGAATAAAATTCTTTGTGTAAAAATTGACAAAGGCAAGACTTCCCAGAGGGTTTCTTGAATTTTCTTGTTTTTCCTTTGTATAAGAAAAACTTTCTCAACATAAGAAAACACGAAAAATAAGAAAGAATAAGAAAAAAGATTTTTGGTAGTGTAGCCTTCTTCGTGGACTTCTTGCAGCGCCGGCGTTATTTTTTTAGGGGAGCGCTGATCAACATGGGCTAAGGTTCCCTATTGCCGACAGAGGGAGCTTCATCGAGCCAAGAAGTCTGCTTTCGGTCGGTGTCTTGAAAGCTCCATTAAAAACGGCTAGGAACAATCGGTATGAAAGTGCGAAGTCCGCTCTCCTGGCATTGGAGAACCTTTAAGCTAGGGCATGTTGAAAATTGTGAATCAGTACTAGTGTTAATCAATTGTAAACTCTCTCGCGTCTTCATTTCGAGGGATAACATCATCTTTTGATTAAGACTAATATCTCTGATATCAGGACATCAGGACGACACGGTTTGAACAAGCGCCAGGAGAGACATCAGGCGAGATGCCGAAGAATTGCAACAGAAGTCAGCGAGCCATCTTCTCCACACAGGAGTAACAGGTCTAAGCCTATCTGTTTGACTGTTTCATTACCACAATGCACCAGCCTCGGATACAGAATTCATGGAATCTGATACTTTAGTTAAAGCCATCTATCTATTTATCTATCGACAAGAGGAGACCAGAGGAGAGTGTTCTGGTTCGGATGATAATATTTTTCTGAATCCAAGAACATAATTGTATTGGCAAGTTGACTTTGAACCTGGACTAGGCAGCAGTTGCATCATATAGCATCAATATTCTGATAACCCCCCAAGTACCCTCAAGATCAATTATAGCCAGGTGTAATATGTTATATCGCGAACAAACATTGAACAAACTTCAACTTGGCGGCTCTTAAGAAACGTTGGGTTGCGGTTTCTGGATACTTGATGGCCCGCGGGAGGCTGGGACCGAGGGTGATGCGGAATACACTGTTTTGTATTTTATTATCTCCATGAAAAAAGGCTTTTTCATGAGATACTGTTTTGCTTGCGTTTGGTGTCTGTGTGTATGTTTGTGTCACCGGACGCTTAAAGTCGCCATAACTGTAGAACCTGTACATGGATTGAATTGATTTTTGGTATGTGGGTGGGTGTCAGGTGGAGGAAGGTCAAGGTCGATTTTGGGCTTCCTGGCATGTGTGACTGGAACTGCAATGGCGTATTTGTTAAAATCTTAAATGTAGAAGAACTGAAGAGTGGATGGACAGATCGTCATGTTCTTTGGTACACAGGTAGGTTAGACCAAGTTGTACACACTTAAGTGCAAACTATGCAAATGAGACTGAATTTGCATAAGTTGGGAGGTAAATCGTTTGCATGTGTGTCGTCGGATGCTTAAAGTCAGCATAAGTGTAGAACGTGTAGATGGATTGTAATGATATTTGGTATGTGGGTATTCGCTGGGAGGAGAATGGTCAAGGTCGATTTGGGGCCCCCTGGTTTGTGTCCCTGGAACTGCAATGGCCTATTTGTAAAAATGTTCTAAAGGGGAATAACTGAAGAAAGGAACAACAGATTTTCATGTTATTTGGTACACAGGTAGGTTGGACAGAGATGTACACACTGAAGTGCAAATCACGCAAAGTTAGTATCTTTGCGTGTGTGTGCGCGTGTGTGTATGTTTGTGTCACCGTGTTTGTATGTATGTGTCACCGGACGCTTAAAATCAGCATAACTGAAGAACGCGTGGATGGATTGAAATGATATTTGGTATGTGGGTAGGTGTGGGGAGGAGAAAGGTCAAGGTCGATTTTGGGCCCTCTGGTATGTGTCACTGGAACTGCAATGGCGTATTTGTCAAAATCTTCAAAGGAGAATAACTGAAGAAAGGAGCGACAGATTTTCATGTTATTTACTTGGCAGGTAGCTTAGAGAGGGATGTATACAATAAAGTGCAAATTATGCAAATTGGACTTAATTTGCCTAAGTAATGGGAAAATCTATATTTGCAGTGTTGGCCATTGTGGCACTTCTAACAGCTGTTAGTGTTGATAGCGAAAGTGGGTCAATGTGGAACCTGAGCCCCCGACAGCTGCAGGTGGCCGGGGGTCATACCATTGAGCGATATAGAATGGGGGGAACTGGTTTAATACAAAAAAAAGTTTCATGGAGATTTTGGGTCCTAAGACTCTTGTTTTATTTATGTCATACCCACCCGAGAAAACACAAACTTCAATGCGGAATGCGCAAAAAGTTGAGGGAGTTTTGTGTCCTCAAACACAAAGCTGTAACAACATTGATTCCAACCTCCGAATCCGGTATGCGAATTTTCGGCGGCGGAGCAACCGGTACGCTCGAAATGCATTCGAAATATTCTATGGAAGCCCGAGTGATACAACTCTAGAACCTCATGTGATACGGATAGTTATCACACGGTCCGGAACACCCGTACAAGGCCCAGGTATGACATAAAACACGGTATTACAACCAGCAGGTCTTTTATTACTGTATTCAATAAAGCAGTAACTAACACTGATGTGAACAGTGGCGGCGGCACAGGGGGGGGGGGTGCTGGGGGGGGGGGGGCGGCTGCCTCCCCAAAAAGTATGTTGGGGGGGGCGTCGCCCCCCAAAAAAGCTGAAACCCTTGTGAATCTTTTCACTAACAGAGATTTTCTTAACTTAGCTTACTCTACCAGCACAATTTGCCTCTCAAAATGCAGGAAATAGCGTTTCAGCGGGTCAAGATTTCAACATTTTCTCCGACGTACGTTAGCAAACTCCCGGATTGTTGTGCCGCCGGCGCATATGTCGGGACGGCGTCGCCCCCCAAAGCTCAAGCTAAAACCCTTCTGTATTTGTTCAATATATCAGCAAAATTTGCCTCTCAAAATTCAGGAAAAAGCATTTCAGGGCGTCAAGATTTCAAAATATTTCCAGAGGAGAACGTTGCCGCCGGCGAAAAATATGTCGGGAGGGCCCCAAAACTCAAGCTGAAACCCGTCTGTATTTTTTCACATAAAGAGATGTCATTAACCTTTTTAGCTTACTTTGTCAGCAAAATTTGCCCCTCAAAATTCAGGAAACAGCGTTTCAATGGGTCAAAAATTTCAAAGTTTTCAATGTCGCGCTCCGGCGGAAAAATCATATGTCGGGAGTGCGTCGTCCCCCAAAACTCAAGCTGAAACCCTTTTTTTTTCACATATAGAGATGTCATTAAACTTAGATTACTTAACCATCAAAATTTAGACTACTTAACCATCAGACTAGATGCTGGCTCTGCTCGCTTTGTCTCAACTGAAGTTCTCTCCGCTATTGCTGTCCTGTCTGACTGAACTGCCGTATCCCCGTCTTTTCATTCTGTCTTGAACAGACGGCTAGACAATTGTCTACTCAAACCACATATAAGTTACTTCATCTGACCCTATAGTCGGATTTGTTAGTAGTTCATTAAAAACTAACACATCATATTACACGTTGTTTATGAAAATGGCACAACAATATCAGACTAATTCCAAGTTTGGTATGAGGGCTGCACTGTGTCTTCCTGTAATTATCTACGTTGGTGACCAGGAGCACACTTATTAGTATTACAGCTTGCATACACAATAATTGTACAACACATTTGTACGGATTTTTCACCATTCCTACACGTTCGAATGCCTTTTTTTATGGCATCTTGAACGTTTTTGCGATGGGACTGACAGACATATTGCCACATTTTCGGTATATTGACCATTGCCGAAGCGTAAAAAAATTCTCAAATCCTTTGAACTTGAATGATTCATGTACACTTGATTTGAGGTCTCATTCCTGTATTACTCCGAGTGGGACACCGTGTCACAGACGGTCTCCTAGCGACCTCTATCGATTCTTGTCAAGACTGCCGTCTCTTCAATAGTGGTGCTGCAGTATTGACAGAAGCAGATAGGGGCGCTGTGAGACCGTCGGCGTTTTTCAAAATAATGGGCATGCACACAACATGTTAACAAGCATTTGCGCTTTAGCGGCAAATGCAGACAGGTTTGCTCAAAAAGTCGAGCGATATTTTTGAGAAGACAACACTAACATTGCACTTGTCTTTAGGCACTTGGTTCTTTCAATAAAGTTTGGCTACCTTTGAACTTGAATGATTCATGTACACTTGATTTGAGGTCTCATTCCTGTATTACTTCGAGTGAGACACCGTGTCACAGGCGGTCTCCTAGCGACCTCTATCGATTGTTGTCAAAACTGTTGTCAAAACTACCGTCATGAGATGCTTGTTTTTATTTCAAAATCAGACAAAAATCAAAGCGTGCGCTGTTGTCATCATTAAAATTTACTTGCTGTGGCCTAAGTGCCCTTCAATGATGACAGAAACATTAATGAACAGTTAGCACAGAATGTTTATTTGGACTTTCGGTACCTCATACCTCTTCTTTCATGGGAATATCAAATCAGAGATGTTTTGTATCTCTCCAGTGCTGAATTGTCAATTTGGTGGTAGGAATTACACGTTTTCAGTAAGAAAATAGGTATATACTTGAGTGTAAGTCTATTCGTGTACAGTGCGAGCACATAGATGTTATGTTCTGGTATTTCGGACCTGTATCTATATTTTCTCATGGTATTGTACTGTTACAGGTACGCAATCCTAGTTACCACATTAAAAATTGATAAGCATTACCGGACCATGCATATTTGCTTATCAATGTTACATTATTTTATCAACAGATGATAGGAGTCATCTCCATTCTAAACAAAGTTGGATGATACTGTAACAGACTTTCCAACATGAAAATAAGTCGTGGAAAAGGGGATCTGACCGCAAAAAGTCACCGAAATATTTGCTATATTCAACAAATGCTTGTTGACTATTTCACAGTCATCCCGTTGCCTGCTGGGAGAAGAAGGGCAGTATGGGTAATGCGTAGGGCGAAACAATATCATTGCCAATGTTGTACATGTGTTCTGTGTCGGTCCAAGGCGTCGGTCTATGTTTCCATGGTAATGGTATTGTTTACCCCCTTATTACCCACAGTGCCCAACATCTCCCAGCATGCACGGGGATCCATGAAAAGGTCTATAGCAAGGAATGGGGAGGGGGGCGGTTTGACATGCTGTCCAATTAACTAAATAGGATCAAATATATATACATATCAGTTACCGTACCCTGGAATTAACATAGAGAAATGCATTTGTGATGCTACTATACAAGCTCACTTTGTCTGTAGTACTCTCCAAGCAGAGGTTGGTGGGGAAGATTGTGACCTTTTTATCCTATGCCCCGTTTTATGTCTGCTCTCCCCACCAACCTTTGCTTGGAGATTAGATAGTATGTAGCTCCAAAGCCTCATATATTATGAAGTTTCACACAAGATAACATCTTTATAAAACGGAAGAAATAAGCTAACAAGTACCCAGACTAACCTGGTTGTTTACCCTAAAATGGCACAGATAGTTAAGTCTTAATCAAAAAGAAGAAGACTTTTTTTTACGTGAGATAGAAATTGCTTAGTGCGCTACAAGTGCGATGAAGTTTATCTAATTTCGTATCATCCTAGTATCGTGTTGATTGCACACACCTACACATTGTTCACATTCAACAACACCTTATTTCTAAAACAATCATTCAGATATAACACTAGTCAGTTCAAATCCGGAGGTTCAGTTTCCAGATATCAAGGTGGCCATCTTGGAATTCGAATTTTCCAACTTTTTTTCTACTGAGTTTACAGTTAAGTTTCATATATCATTTGAAAGAGCATGATGTCCCGCACATTATGGTGCCTTTAATTTGGTCCTAACATGGAAAGCTATGAAGATATTTCTTTTAGAAAGTTGCCCAACCCATACTATCATTAGTTGGACCTGGCGACACAATACCACCCCAGACCTGGTTAGACTTGGCCCATACTGGCCTGATAGTGGACAGACAATGATCCACCCTAATGAATGCCATGCAAATGAGTAGAAAATTAGTCCTTCCATTCAGTTGAATACACTTGCATAATCACCAGATTTCCAGTACAATGGGCGGTCTTGAGTTCAATGGGCTTGGTGATTAGAGGTGTCATTGCCCACTGTGACAGGAACAATTAGCCCACAATTGTTTGTAAAAACCCAGGTGAACTCAATACTGCTGGATATGTACTGACCTAGGAGTACATCGTTCACATGCATTTTCAATCAATCATATCTAAAGTTGTGAACATCGCTGACTAATAATTTTTACATGACTACATTCATGATGAAGAAAGCTTTCAGCTCATACCACACTTATAGGCAGAAATCTGATATTGCTGAAGATTCCAAATTGCTTCTGGATTTCCCAATTTGAACTGACCAGTGTTATATCATGTTAAGAATCTGTTTGGTTTTTAATGCACAATTTTTCCTGATTATTTAAGATCGTCAATGTAGGATTTTGATGGCAAAAGTGAAATATTCCGGAAAACAAAATCATGCTTTTCACATTTTAAGAGGGACGTTCTAGTATATTTGTGTTATGTTTGCTGCATTTACAAACAGCACAAAAACAAACCAAACCATGGCCCCCTAAATTTTTGGTGGTACAAATAAATAAATCCCCAAAACAATCTTTTCTACATATTTGTATGATATCACATTTTCACTCCCTGCTTATTGTATAATGCCATAGGATTGATACAACTTACTGTGTGGTAAAATGACCAGAAAATTTACTTTGAATGTCGTCCTAATTTTACACCGAGTGACTTTAAGATACCATGCATCTTTCCAAATAGAATGTTTCTTGTTGTATTTTCCATTGTGCACACATTAAGGAGATAAGAACAACAACATAGAACAACTATATGATTTTTAAAATGCCTCTACCCCCAAGGTGTTGCCAAAAAAAACTGTCTACAACAGAATAGAGCAGTTCCCATGAACATATACATGTATGATGTTAAAGTCAAAGTAACATTACAATAATAACTGATTCAAATTGGGGATTTTAAAACATTGCATACATGTATCATCAGTACAGATCCATACAAAATTTGTAATATTTTCTTGAACATCCCCAAAATTATTATTATGTAATTTTAACGGATATTCTGGGGGGTTTCAATCACACATGGGTTAGTTTGAAATGAGGAAAACAATTTTCTTTATAATTACTGCGATATAATCATTCATCTGTTCAACAAACATTATGAAAAACATGATTATTTGAGACCTATAATTTACGTTAAGTTTTGATATATTCTGTTACATGTATCTAGTATGTTGAAGAACCTGTCTTTAATGAAGTCACACACACACATTCACACCTAAAGTCTAAGATTTCAGCGGAGGGCGGCACGTGCCGTATTTCATACGTTCTTGCAGCGTATGATATCCTCCTCTGTCATAGCAGGCAGGACCTTCACCAGCTCCCGTATGCCGTCTTGGACGCTAAGAGTGGAATGGTAGCCGAGCTTACGGATCTTAGCGTAGGAAACTTCGTAGTCCCGTTTATCCCTGTCTTCTCCTTCCTCCGACAGCGTGATGATACACCCAGGGACCATCTCTTGGATGCACTTGGCCACGGTGGCCTTGGTCATGTTCATTTTCTCGTCGCCAACGTTGTAGGCGCCACCCTTCATGCGCTCGTAATTCTTGAGACTGAAGACGAAGGCGTGAGCCGCGTCCTTGCAGTGCAGGAAGGTGCGTCGGAAGGAGCCCTCGTAGAGCGAGAAGTGGTGCTCCTTCAGCGCTCGGTTGGTCAGGTCGTTCACGAGTAGATCCAGACGCAGCCGCGGGGACACGCCGAAGACAGTCGCCAGGCGGAGGGCGACGCCACCCGCCGCCAGCACCGCGGCCTCCCCCTCCGCCTTGGTGCGCCCGTACAGGGTCAGCGGGCTGATGGGAGTCTCCTCGTTGCACGTGCCTTCAACCGCTCCGTAACACGAGCCCGTGGACGAGTACACCATCCCCTGGTGCGGCTGCAACAACCGGACGATGTTCTCCGTGCCCTCCTGATGAAACAGAAAACATCACTTTATTTGCACATGAAAAATAATGTCATTTTGACTGAATATGATTCTAGTTTTCTACATGTGTCGCTTTGTACTCGGGAGGTTGTGAGTTCAGATTCCAGCCAGGTCATATCAAAGCAGGGCTGTCTTCAGCTTTAATCTTTTTTCTTTCCCACTCATTGTTTGAGATCCATTTTCGTTGTTAAATCTGTCATCTTAAGCCTACAAAATGCATTTTCATCAATGTAAAGTCTGAAAGTTCCAAATTTTGGGACGGACAGGGTGACATTTTTTCTGTCTCGACAAGCAAATTTCCGTCCTGGGATGGAGGGACGGGTCCTGGAGACAGCCCTGTACCAAAGAATGGTATATACTGATGTCTCTGCTTAGCTATAGCTGCTTCTTATTGTACGGTAGTTGAATACACGCCACTACCATTGGACAAACCCCCTGCTGTAGTGCTTGGACAACTATGTGGCCCAAGGGCTATAGAAACAGAGATGGGCACTATCCTATACACCAAAAGGTGCAGGAAAGAGGATTTTACATTAAAATGTATTATAAGCAGTTCATAAGGATGAAAACATCAAATGCCAAATGTACAATTTCGCAGTACATATTGTAATTCATTTCATCTTCACGGTAGCAAAATTTCATCTGGCAAAATTTCATGGTGTAAAGGAAATGGCAATTTTCACTGAACTTAAACTTCATGGTGGCGGTAAGTGATTTACAGAACGAATGTGTGAAGGAATCATAAATAATAACAACAGTTTTTTTCACAGTGATGATAACTTCAGGGCACAGAGGTGACTGTGAAAACAGTGAACATAAACTTACAGTGAAAGAAACAAGAATTACAATACCTTGTTGACCCTGACAGCGAGTTTGGGGTTGGCGTCGCACGCAGGGTAACCCACGATGGCCGCCAGGTGGACGATAAAGTCGGCGTCCGCCATGGCCGCCGCCAACTCCTCCTCGTCCAAGATGTCTCCGCAGACGACGCGGAGCCTAGGGTGGTCCGCCACCGGGAGCAGTGAGAAGATGCCGTGCACGAAGATGTCGTAGACGGTCACGTGGTAACCTTCGTGCAGTAGCATGGGAACCAGCGAGGACCCCAGGTACCCCGCCCCTCCCGTCACCAACACTCGCAGACCGTTCTCACTCGTGATGTTAGGCATGTCGCTGGAAAAGAGAGAGACACTGTTATTGCGGGGTCAAGTGAAATGACAGATGAAGTGCAAAATGAATAAGTCTTGAAATGTTCGAGTTCACGGTTGTTTTATTTTTGCAGCGACCTTGCTCTTTACTGCAAAACCATGAGAGACATTTCAAATATTTTTTTTCTTTGTATCAGTACATAATTTCAGCAATACAAAATTGCTTCAAACACAAATTCAAAGGCGCCTTTCTCCTCTTACCACAAGATCGACATTTGGTCCCCACAAAAATAAACTAGAGTTTGTCGACCTCATAACTCCATGAAAATTCAGAGCTTATACTTATGTGACGTTATGTCTTTTCTTCCCAAGCACTAGATCTAGAGTTATCTACCACCCAAAAAATTGTGACCAAAGCATGTCCAAAACAAAAATACAAAACCAGAGGTTTTGCTGTACCATGTTGTAAGCATGTAGGGGGTCCAAAATCTAATCATTTTGAGGTCACATCAAGATCTAGACCTACCCGCCTACTATATAACAAGACAATCCACCCAGGTTGTCTTCAGACATAGTGTAAACAGAACCTTGCCCTTAAACCAAGTGAACATATGACTAAGACTAAAACCTACATGTATCTGCAAGCTGTGAAGTTTATATATTTATGTCGTACAACATTAATTGTTATTTACACTGTAGCTGTAACTGATCCATGTTTCCTTTGTGTCCATTAGGGCTGGGTACCGTGTATTTTCTTATGGACCGGTCCAAAAATATCGGTCCAGAAAAAATCAGTGGACCGGCCTACGGACCCATTAGAAAATTCACAGTACCGGGCTACCAGCAGGCGGTCACACATAACCGGTCTAATACAAAATAAGCAGATTTAACGGGTCATGGATTCATGTAGATGAGTCAACAGCCGGCGAGTGCACATTAGTGTGCACTGAGAATAATCACTTTATTCTAATATACAATTTGAACATAATTTGTAGGACTCACAGAGACCTTTACTTTTTTTTTTTTTAATCTTTCTTTATTCACGTTTTAACAAAAACAAAGAAAAGCATGGCAGTTTACAAAACAAAAACAAAGCACATGAGATACCACAAAATCAAAACATAAAATCCGGGAACAAAATAGTTGGTACTGAAACCCCTACTGCCCATATATAATACACATATATACACATATACCTATATATTTAGAGAGATATGCATACATACATATATATATATATACATATACCTTTACTTGTGTTTCGCTCTCCAAAATATGATGTACTGCAACACTATTTTCATCAGGTACAGGTCTGGACCTGGACCTGACCCTCTGGACCTGGACCGGACCTGAATTTTCTGTACCGGTACCCATCCCTAGTGTTCATACATTAAACAGCCTTCTACCCCTCCTTCTGTATTTGGAAACAACACCAACAGGATGCAGACTGGGGGATCATAACATCGACAGGCCTTTGCTAGTGTTGCAGGATGTCCATGTAAGTAACAGAGGGGCGTTCGGAAAGTTCGTGGCTTTATGAGTTTATCCAGAATAAAAGAGCATACCATGCATGTAACATTTTCTCAAATAAAGTACGCACATTTTAGACTTTTCAAAATCCAAAAGGTGTTGCAAGTCATTGCCAAAGTCAGAATGCGTACTTTATTTGAGGTTATTGCGCGGACGAATCGGAGGGGAGGACCTCGAATCAGCCAGGAACAGTTGAATACATGCCACATGTAGTTTGGTGCAGCATTGAATAATAAATGTGAAGGCATTAGAAGATAATATAGAATTTCAATAATGAATAGTTTAGAGTGTTAATGATAAAAACAGCTTAGAAGCCAATTAATTGCAAAATGGATTAATGGACACTTCTCTTAATCGCACGGAAACCCTAAATCCCAAAGCAGTTTCCATTTACTCCATTGTTAGTGACTTCGCATTTCTGCACGGCGCATTGTCACCACGTATATTGTACCAATGCCTGATAACTGCACGAAAATTGGTCAAACATCGTCGACAAGTTAACTAAAAGGGTGCACTAAAAATCGGCAAATGCCGTACAAATGAGCCGATAACTGCCAATAATGCCAATATGTTTGAAAAAATTCATCAGCACACAGTGTTTCAAAAGTGCTTAGCGTTTTTTTTGCTACAAGCAAAATTCGCATAACACTGATCTCTTCCGAGCTCTTAACATGGTAAGGATTAAGGATCAACCTACCCCATATTGACACAGAGTCTCTCTCCTCACAACAGCGGGCAGAAAAGCAACGCGTTGACTGACACGTATGATAAGCCGTGATCTTTGTCAATGTGCAAAATGAGGACGTGATTTCTAAGACCCTTCTTATTGGTCTGTCCGGACCCTCATCCTATTATTGCTGACATGTATGTAACTATAGGTTACTTATATCATGAGACATGGCGAGTTCTGTGGTTTCTAATATAATGTCACAAGACGGACCAAGATTCCATCTCACATACTTGTTGTTCAGTTTATATACGTTGCAATAAATCAATTGACATATGTTTTGTATACTTTGATATACGCAGGAGATGACGCTAAAGGTGACAAATCCAAAGATACATGTAGGGGAATCCTGTCCTCGAATCTTTGACATGTTAACTCTTGTACACCGTTCTATACATGTGGAACATAGTGATTATTGAGATATCTTAATATTGATGGGTTTTCATGAGAGCACATATGCAAAGCAATGGTGTTCTGTTTAATAATCATATCCATGGCACCAGACATGCGATGGATCGGTTTGAATATTTACTTCCATACTAAAATCTAGGTTTTAAAACCAAAGACCTCAAAGACTTTTTTTGACATCTTTCTGTTGTGTTTTTTTCTGTCATAAAATGCTATTTCTACTTCACAAAGATAAAACTGGCATCAACAACTTTGCAATCAGTTTTAAAAAAGATTGATTGACAGACGCTCAAGACAAAATTTGCCCCTGCAATCAAAAAAAAAGGAAGAGGGTCCAAACCTAAACGACTTACTCTCCCTCCCAAGAGATATCTACCACTCAAAAGTCATGACCATAGCATGTCAAGAACAAGAGATATCAAAACCAGAAGTTCTGCTGCAGTAACATATCCTGCCACTAGGGGGCCCAAAATCTAAGCATTTTGAAGTGTCATCAAGACCTTATGACCCACATACCAAATACCAAGACAATCCATCCAGGCATTCTTGAGTTATTATGCGGAACACAAGGTGACATGTGGAATAACATCACTGTCACAAACACACTGCAAGTCACTACAATACCTCTGTTGCACGGAGGTTGAATGAATAAGCACAGTATCTATACCTACCAAACAATGGATACATAATTGGTAAGTGGCTGAGGTTTTTCTGAACAGGGAATAGGGGTGCCATGTCCTCATACTTTCATTATGTACCCTCTAGATCTTCCCTTGGGAGAAGATTCAGATCAGGGTTGTCTCCTGCTTTTAATTTCTCTCCATCCCACTCATTGTTTGAGAACTCATGTTGCTAATTTTCTTTGTTACATTTGTCCTTTTAAGCTTACCAACATACCTTTTCATCCGTTTTATATCAGACACTCAGATTTTCATTCAGATTTTTGGACGTCCCAAGAGGAAAATTTCTGTCCTTGAGAACAGCCCTGGTTCAGATTGACCAATACTGATTTAGTTTTATACCAGCCACTTGTCTGATCATAAAGGTTGAATATTAACTCCAGATCAAACCCTGAGTTGAAGGTTAAAGTAATTAAGTTATTAGGATACAATTGTTTCTACAATGAAGGTGTCTAAACTGACCAAAGTCAACTGCGAAAACAAAACAACAGCAAATAATTCAAATTAGATTAAAGCACTTATACCACTTTGAAATAAATATTAGTGTCTGGAGGTGCGGCTGGTAGTCTTTCATACAATTTGTTTTTACACCACCACACCATATTGGAACAGTAAAAACCCAAACGGGACTGCGAAGTTTCCTCTAAGATCCGTAAGCTCGGCTACCATTCCACTCCGATTCACTATCGGAAACTTTTCTGGACGTACAACTATGATGTAGGACGGGACTTTATTTTCCTAGGTGAATCAATCCCACACATTGTACCACAGGAGCTTTTATGGCCCTTAAGACACCTATTTAGCCCTCCCACTCACACCATTCACATTTAGAACAATGCAAACTTAACTCAAGCCCTTTCCATTCAATTCACTTCTTTAATTTCAAATAGGGGTGTAATATAAAACCAGTTTCTGAAGCCTTCCCATTCAATTTCCAGACCTAGACATCTTGACCAGAAACTCAAAAACCGTTTCTTTACCCTACTGACCTATAACCAAAGTTCTAGACTCAAGTATGAGATATTTGTGGTTAACTGAATATTTAGCCTGATTTCAATCGCCCTTCTAGTTGGCAGCCGCCTTTAACTGCTAGCCGTCGCGGGGTCGGGGAGGGGACAGAAACCCCCAGACAGCTTAAGTTTACGTTACACAGACTACTGAATATTCTATCACCTTTGCTTGAACTTTTGTTGGAGTTTGTTCAAGGAGGTTATGCCTTCCCAAGAATGTCATGGTTTAGAGTCCCAATCGTGTGAAGGTCGCGGGAGCGTTTAGATCCCAGCGACCGCAAAATGATTGCGTATGCCGCGAGCACGCTGTTGATCCGGTAACCAGGCTACGGTAATTCATGTCTATTTCCGCGCACGGCGTGACACAATGCTGTTATGGGAGAAAAGTATGAGTCAGCGTTTGTTGGTACACTTGTCGCATGCGTGGCTTTGATCCGTGGAGTGCCCTCTTGATGACAAGCTGTACGCTCTAACCCCCTTGGTGTCAAGGTCAGGTGAAGAAGCAAAAGTAAAGGTAGTCCCATAGCCTCGATGTCATCCATGATTAGTTTTAGGCACTGAGCCCATCTTTCCAGCGCTCTTTAGGCTACACCAATTTATTTTTTTGGTTAGGCCACACCAATTTAATTTGTTGCTTCTCAGAATAGCCTGTCCTGTTTTTCCCATTTTGAAAAAAATAAATAAATAAATTGGGTCACTCTATAATCCCAGTCACAAATTTTAACTCCAAATTTTACTATCTGTTCAGTTGTAAAACTCAATAGCCACCAAAATAGATTATAAAGGCCTGCACATACCTATAAAGTGTGGTCACATTGATCATAAGTTATAATTTTTCATTTATTAAAACTGTTTCTCAATATCAATCCAGGAGCCAAGTCTGTACTTGTAAAAAAAAGTATATCTCGCTAACTTTCTATAATTATATTTCACTTCCCATACCTAGAGGTATGGGTAGAGTGAAATATATTGTATTTGTCTGGTTCTTCTTCTTCTTCTTCTTCTTCTCCTCCTCCTGACAAATCTTCAAATGGCTTCTTCTCCGCCATTTCTTAACCAACCGACCTGAAATTTGGTGTGGAGGTTGAGATGGCAAATACCCCCAGGCCCTTTTTAAATCGTTTTGAAACAGGCCTTAAAATCATTTTTATGGAGGTTTTTTGGGGCATTTTTAGACAATTTTTATATTTTGGGCTAGCTCCTGTGCCCTGGTATTACAAGCAAATGACCTGGAATTCGGCACAAGGGTGCCTTGAACATGTCCCTACAGGATTTCAATCACATTTCCGGTGTACATCACTTCAAAATGCTTCGTTTTGGGGACTTTTGGACCCATTTTCAGACCAAAAACGGGTCAAAAGTGCTGTCCCCGTTCTATGTTCTATCTAAGAATCCATGTTCTATCTAAGGTTCTGGGCGTTCCATTTGCTGCTGGCCAAAGAACATGTGTTCTTTTCAGGTTACCTGAGGTCATGTTGCAGGTAAACACGCAAGCCTTTGCACTAAGAAGCTCTTGGCGTCTCGCAGAACTTGAATAGAGAATTTTTTTGCACGGGTGATTTTGAAACAGTCAATTTATGCATCGGGAGGGACTCCGAGGGAGATTGGCAAAGTATGATGCTCTCGCAAATGTTGCCAAATAAACATGGTTTTTGGGGCATGGTCAAATTCAATTATGGCGGCTTCAACCACTAATAAATCACGACTTGACGACGAGAAAAATGCAATCCGTCTCTGAATTGGTTGTGTCGCACTTATATACAACTTATAATCAAACCCATACCAACGATGATGATATACCACTAGGCCGAAGTAGGCCGATCTGATCGATTGCGAGCAGGTTTGCATGCAGTTTCACTTTCTGCACCAACAACCTTTGACCCAGGAAGTAATACTTCACAAGCGCCTCTCAAAGCGCGATCGTCTACACATGATGTGAATGAATATCGGCAAACTTTTTAATTGTTGAAATAATTTTACTGTAAAAAAGACAGGCATTTATGGCTTTTTATGCGGTAGTTATCTAGCACGTTTTTAATAGTTCATTTTGCGTTGTAGGGGTTCAACACAACTTAAATTGTTAATACTTTTTGAATAGCAAGGTTAAGAATAGACTAGAAAGTTTACATAGTGTTTTATATAAAACTAGAGTTCCACGACCTCATACCTTCGTCAAATGATTTTAACCTTTATGACTGACGTAGTAGGAGTGTCTCTCATCAATTATAAATCATACTAGGTGATCGTCTTCACCCAAATAAGAAACGTTGTCCAAAGTATAAGCTTAACAAAGAAAGTTATGCTAACATCATCAATTATGCAAATGAGGTCCTTATCAGCATAATTTGATTCAACTATGTTCACCTTCACATAACTTCCAAATGCCACAACTGTGAAATTGCCATCATTTACCTGTATGGAAATAACGTAGTTACTCATTAATTATGCAAATAAGGCCAACAATTGCATAGTTTTTATCTATCACCATCCCTCTCTTCCTCAGTTACAAATGTCACATATTTGAATAGTCATATCATGGAACACAGCAGGTTTTAAAAAATTTGTCATTAATTATGCAAATCAGAATCTGATTTGCATAATTATCGTCCAATCATACAAAGTATCACGTCAGCTATGTACATACCAAAATTTATGACCATCCATCAAGCCCATCTTCAGTTATAGTATTTTCTCATTAATTTTGCAAATGAGGTCTTCATTTGCATAGTTGATATCTATTAATATTTCTCTCTTCCTCAGATACATATGTCACATGTTTGAGAGTCCTACCATGGAATTTGGCGGCTGTATAAACTTTCCTCATTAATTATGCAAATCAGATAATGATTTACATAATAAGTATCTATTAGATCATGTACGTCATCACTCAAGCTATCTACTTACCAAAATTCATGACCATCCATCGTGCCCTTCTTGAGTTATTCCCTTTCAAAGTCTGAACCAAAACCTGCTCCTGCAGTTCCAAAAAAGCCGCTAGGGGGGCAAACCCCATACCACTTACTCTCTGTCCAAAGAGCTATGTACCACTCAAAAATCAGTTCCATAGCTTGTCCAGAACACGAGATATCAAAACAGGAAGTTCCGCTGCAGTACCGTAACAAGCCACTAGGAGACCCAAAATCTAATCATTTCTTAGTCTCATCAAGATCTACCCACCTACTAAATATCAAGACAATCCATCCAAGCCTTCTCGAGTTATGCTGTACGTTACACACAAGCAAACACACAAACGCTACCCTCTGCATAACCTTCGATAGAGTTGTATAGTTATGTTTAGCCATAAGTATGGCTAAACATATTGTTTTCTCTCATGTTTCTTCTTCTTCTTCTTCTCCTGTCAAATCTTCAAATCGATTCATCTCTGTCATTTTTTGACCAAATGACCTGAAATTTGGTACAGAGGTAATGTAGGCAAAAACCAATGTGCGTTCTTTTCCTTGTTTTGATATTGACCTTGAAAGTGATTTTATTGAGGTTTTTAGGCTATTTTTAGCATATCTTGGCCTCCTGCGCCCTGGTATTTCAACCGAATGACCTGAAATTTGCTGTATATGTGGCTTGAACAAATATTTAAAGGACTACATTCCCATTTTTGGCATACATATATTCAAAACGATTTATTTTGGGCTTTCTTGACAATATTTGCCACTTCTGTCACTTTCAATACTACATATGACCTACAGGTCATTGACCCCGAGTGCCTTGCACCTGGCCAAGCTGGAATTTTGCTTACGAGGAGGAAAGACCGGACATAAACATTTAACGTGATTATCGGGAAAACACCATGTTCCCTTAAACTCAGTGGTTAAATTGCAGTTTAGGAAATTTTATAACAGAAAACAAGTTAAATCAATGATTTTGTGAATGTTTATTCTACCATTAGTTATTCCAGATATTTTCAAACTCCAAATTCTTCAACACAACACGGGAGATCGTTTCTCCTCAGACTGGCGCGACACTCCTGTCAAAATTGATTGATGATCTCTCTCTGCCGCCGACTTCATACATGATCAAAGGCGGGTGGTAGGCGAAGTCTTGCACAAGGAATTCTCACGCTGAGGGGTACATGAAATAATGCTTACAAAATAGACCTCTATGAATCGGGCTACATTCAGCAATGGTAGACGGATTTGGGGCATGCCGCGCAAAACACATGGTCTCACTGGGGACAGGCGTTTTGGTCTACGCGATCGAAAGCACGCCGCTGTCTGTCTCGGACCAACACGCGTCTCCCGTGATGTGTAGCGTCCACCACCAGGCCTTCCTACATGTCCTACGTACGGGCGTATGGATCGTAGAATTCGGCAAAAAAAGGAATGATTAGGCCAGTAGAGTCAGTCCCCGGTAAGGTCAATGATTCGCCCCTTTGCGCTAGCTTGTAACGTTAAATGAATGTACCCTCTGGTGGCCAAACTTCACTGACAAACTTTCTCCCTATTATCATCATGAGCTTGCGTTAGTCTGGTACTAGTGACTATTATGTGCCGGGAATGTTTATCTATCGCACGCCTTGGAAGGAAGTTCAACCATGATAAATGGTCGGCCGTTGCGAAAATTTGGAATCCCATGCTGTTGATTTTCGTGATTGAATCTGTAAGAAAATATATTTTCATGTCGTTCATGTTTTTGGGACGGACGCCGGGACGGGGTGAATTTTTTCTATCATTTTCGTCCCGTTAGTAATGCAAATCGAATCGTGTTGCACAAGAGGCACGTCCTAATAAACAGCACTATTCCAACACTGAATGCGTGTACGAGTCTTTTCTGGAATACATTATACGCATGAGCGCTAAGTGGCGCGGCGCCTGGGTTCGTCGCACAGACGGTCCTGGGAAAGAGATCGTATTTTCCGCCAATAGCATGCTGGGAGAAGCAAACTGTCCTGGGAACGTGTTGATTATCGGTGAATGCCAAACTCCCTTCCGTAGCAAACTCCCTTCCGTGGCTAAATACCTTCCGTGACATAACTCCCCTTTGTGACGGGGTATCTTAACAGCGCCAACAATAAGGTACTTTGTAGATCTTCGTTTCTCAGAACGTATCACCATTGTACAGCATTTTACCCCCCAAAATCGTCAACTTGCGTCTTGTTTTAGGCCGTGCTAGTTAGAAGAAATAACGGTTAACTGTAGAAGATCGCCCATTCTGGCGTGCACACATAGTTAACTATTCTGAGGATCTGTCAAGAACAAACAAAACAAAAGAAAACAGACAGCTGTGAATTCTAGAAAGTTTATTTTGTTGAGCTTGATCTGACATAAATCTATTTCTAAGCCCACGATTTAAACCTATGGCTTCTCCGGGGCGCTGGGTACGAGCGTGCACAAGAGGCAAAACACTAAAAACGTGGGTCTTGTGGAGTGTTTTGGAGCGGGAAAATGCCGGATATTAGCAGTGCCGAACAGTGTACATCGTCGCGCGCGGGTGACGCTCCGTCAAAACAAATCCGCTGGTGGTCTAGCGCGGCCACCGAAAATAGGCAGAAACACACAGGAGGACTTAGCACCTTCGTTTATGAGGGCAATTGTGAAAATCTTTTGTTACAAATTGTTCGAACATTGAAACATTTGGATAGATGGTTTGAAACTGTTCTAAATAAAGAGATTTTTGTGTAGTTACGTTCGAAATGTTTCCAACGTATGTGAAATAAGTTCAAACATGTTATAAGTTTCAATTCTAATTGTTTGAACACTTTAGAACTATTGTGACTTAGACATTCTTTTAATCAAAATAGTTCAAACATATTACAAATATTATATTAAAACCCTCTCGGTGACTTTGAATTGACTCAAATATGTTGTTTTTGGTCATTTCCTTCGTCTCCTGTAAAATCTTCATATGTATACTATGGAAAACTTCATTCTTCCCTGGGGTTGATCTTTTTTAATTCAATTTTGAACTGGGTTGATTATGCGCAAGAGTGTAATTTTCAGCGGATATTTTTCGACTGGTTTACATGGAAATGGCACGGAATATCCCATTCTTGCAAGGGGAGGATTCTTTAATTATTTCTTTCAGCTGGAATGATTATGAAAAAGTCCATTTTTTAGCAGAAGTGTATTTGTTAATCAATTAGTGGATATGGTTGTGGACATATTGTGTTGAGGTGCTACTGGAAGACTCAATTTTGGACTGGGGTGATTCATTTTTTTAGTGCAAGTATTTTAGAATGGTCCATTGTTATTTTGGGAGAGTCCATTTTTTGCATGGCGAGGAGTATGGCTAAACATGCTGTATTTGCTCGCAAATGTTGCCTTTCTAGTTTTGTATATTTGCATAGTGCATGTTTGCGCATTTTTCCAGGGTGATGTATAGTATTGTACTTTTATATATAGTGTATAGTATTGTTGTGTATCTTTGCATATGTTCAAGCATGTTAATGAATGTAGATGAAGAATAAATAGATCTTGGGACAAGTCTTCTTGTGTTTAGATGGAATTTTTGGATGGTCAATTTCGTCAAAAGATCAATTATTGCATGGGGGGGGGAGTGAAATATGCTGAATTTGCTCTTAAAGCAAATGACGGCCAGTCTAGTTATATGCTCCTTTTTGTTGTAAACCATCTAAAACCTTCCATAGATCATGAAATTTGCACTGGAAAAGACAAAAACATTCCTGATTTTGTGGTTATGACTGAGCTTTTGTGTTTACTACTTACTGTACATAATTTTGCATGTGTATATTTTTCGAATTACTGTAATTCACTATATCTTCACGGTAGCAAAAATCCTGTCAGCTAGCCCAATTGCTATACATACATGACATGTACCTCTAAGTCTAACAGACCATTCACACAGAAGGCTTGGTGGTTTTAGTAATAGATGTACTGCCAATAGTCCAAATTTACAGGTGCGTTTTCTGAGTCCACTCCAAATAGACTCAGCTATCTGATATCTCCCAGTACAGATTAGTGGGAAGCAAATGTAACTCAAACCTCAGATATATCTACTGGTTTAAAATCTTGATTCAAACCTCCTTGGTTAAACGATTTTTGTGTGTATAAATCATTTAGACCCAGTGACAGACGTTAACTAATTACATTCAATGGTGGCAGGGCATTAGCATTCAATGCTCAACAACAAATGTAAATATTGTCTCAGTGATACATATCTCTGTTGGTGTTAGTCAAACACAATCTGTCAGCCTATTTACCTTCTAGAAATGTCAATTTCTCAAGATCGTTCAGTCAAGGACAGTAAAGTGACTTTTAGAAAATATTGCCTCTGTCCAAGAAAATATGATGTAATATATCATATCAAATAATGATATAACTTTATTGCACAACAATTGTACAAGGTACAAAGTATGGCATCTACTGGTACATAACTACAGTTATGTACATGTAACTGAAGGCTAATCTATATGATACAAGAGTGCATAGTATGGGATCATGAGCTTTTACAATCATTGGAAGAATTTCTGACGTCTAGACATTCTTTGATATACATTTTCTTATGTATACAATGCAGGGGTTGTTACACGTCAATATGTACTTAAATTTGCTATTTGAGTCCATTGAGATAAATTCTGGTATAGAAGATTACAGCCTTGTACATATGTATATAGTGAATCACGTACATCAGAATATTTCAGACATACAACCAAAAAGTGATATTCATCTTAATAAGCATTGAGGTGGCATTGTGGCCTAGTGGTTAGAGATGTTGACCCAGAACCTGAAGGTATTGAGTTTGTATCCCTGACACTGTGAGTGTGACAGGTCCCCAATGTTACGCCCTTGGGGAAGGCACTTAACACCTATTTCCTTACTCGACAGGAGAAAATGAGCAAATAGGCTAAGTAAGTCCAATATCTGAGGAAAACCACACCTTGAGCATGATAAAGAACACTTATCGAAAAGAGAAGGGGATCAAATAAGTCAGTCCAGATAAGCAGCTTGTACTGCTCAGTACAAACCTGCTGGTGGTGTACACCATGAGGCCGTTTATTTAACCGGTTATGCAATACGATTATACAAACAAACAAAAATTAGGCATTCTAAAGCTTTCTGAGGATGTTTATGCCTCACTTACACTACAAACAAGAAACATGAGCCTGTAATCCATTTAATCTTTTCAGCTCCATGATCTCCAAGCAGATGTGGGGTTCCCTTTTTTTTAAAGTTGTTTGCTAATGTCTTTCTATTCATCCTCTATTTTATTTTCTTCGCCTCCAAAAATGCAACTACTAGAAAGATGTAGAAAATGCCTCAAAAACATGTGTAAAACAATGAGCTAGTAAGACTGGTCAGTTAGTGGTGCTTGAACCCCACTGTTACACTACTCCCCTTTTCTTTTTAAGATTCGTCCTCGAATCTCCGAGTTCGATATCCCTGTGCGGCACATTTTGCCATCACACACAAGGTCCGGGTGTGGGAACCACTGAAACACTAGAGGAGAGTAGAACAGTCTCCTGGCTCCCGGGGATCGAACCCGGGCCTGCCAGTCAACAGGCCGCACGCTATAACCGCTAGGCTAGACTGGTCAGTAACTTAGTGGCGCTTTTAAAAACCACACTGTTACAACTGTTAGAAACTGAGTACTATCTTATACCATCTAGCCTGATAACCATACCATTGTTACAACTGTTAGAAACTGAGTACTATCTTATACCATCTAGCCTGGTAACCATACCATTGTTACAACTGTTAGAAACTGAGTACTATCTTATACCATCTAGCCTGGTAACCATACCATTGTTACAACTGTTAGAAACTGAGTACTATCTTATACCATCTAGCCTGGTGACCATACCAATGTGAGCTTCTCGGTATCTCTAAGGCGCTGTGAGCGTTGCCCGCCCACACAGTTCATGAGCACACACCGGGGAATTTTAACAGCGTTCATTTCAAACCAGATGGGCAGCAGTGATTAGAGTAGGTTGCTGGAACGATAGGTTGTCAGAAAAAGGCCACTGTTTTTTAATAGGACCTGGGCCTGTAAAACACTCCTGGCTGACCTAGGCCTGTTGAGAGCGGTTACCAGGCTAGGTAGAATTGAAATAAAATCAGAAACCAACATGTGAATTATGATATTGAAAATTTGGCAATGGTTCTCACAGTGACCCCTACACCCCAAAGTCATGACACCGCGAATATCCATTACCATTGTATTCCTACTGTAGTACAGAATTGTTTCTAACGGGCAATTAAAGCATCATAGCTAGCTACTACTAGTAGTAGAAAAACTCATTTTCCACCTACCACAAAATCAGTTCCCTGCGAAAATAATGAGGTTACTGTAAATTACTTAAATATAGCGGCAGGAAAATATAGCGGTTGGGGGAAAATGGAGTAGATCACGGCACTTAATTTTAACGTTGGGAACAAACATAACTGTCTCCAATATTAGTGATCAAATATTTGGGATGCTGAAATCTTTGCTGTTGACTAGTGACTGTTAATAGTGTTATATCAGATAGAATCAAGTTACAGTATACAGTAGGCTAAAGATGTCCAACATGCAGGCCTGCTAAGGACGCTATCAATTGCTTGTGTGCCATGTTTTCATGAGTTAAGTGAATACAAAAGGGGTATGTAACAATAGAAGTCTCCTTTCTGACAACTTCTTTTAAGCTGAGTCACCCGAAAAAGGCCATTATCACTATTGCATCAGTCAACGTTTTTTCGCTTCATCACGATCAAGTCACAGAGAAAAAGGCAAAACTTGAACAAACATACTTAAAAAAGTCCTCAAAGAGACCAACCCTATTTCTCAAACATAGACAATTTTGTAGTGTTGATCTATGACAAAGCTAAAAAGGTGTGACTATGGAAATGCTATACACAATTTCATTTGCAGGTGCCTTGCATTGTAACATGTAATGACGAGGCATTTTTCCTTACTAGTAGATATAGGGGACTGGCCTTTCTGCAAGTGCAAGTGATTAATATGCAAAGGAAAAATGTAAGATTGAAATACAATGTCCCTAAAATTTGTTACATGAATCTATGTTTGAAAAACTAATGACTTAAAGGTCCCTTGGGAATTGTTTGATTTGCATACCTTTGTATGCAAAAACAATTGATTAATCTTGATTGAAAATTTAACAATTCAGGGTTAGAGCTGTTAATGACTGTTTTATAGTTGATTAATTAATCCATCTACAAAATGTATAATAATCTGAATCATGCATAATATTGAATAAATCACGGAAAAAGTGGGATACTTGTCTTCTATTGCTGCATCACCCCCCCCCCCCCAAAAAAAAAAGTCAAACATGTAACATTTACTAACATAATTCCATCAGGGTACATAATTCCGCCACCGGGAAAAGATACGTCCGAACGGATCTCCAACCCAACATCCCCCAGTATAATGCACTCCTGTATATCCAAACTGTGCATACCTGAGGGGTGCTGCACTAGAGATCTCTCACACCCACTGATTTCAAGTGGCGGATTTATGTAACCTAATGGATTAATGTTAATGGAGGTTAAAAAGAACACTTAAAAGTTCTTGGCAAAATTCTGCATATTCCATATCATCATTATACCATTTAGGTTTGTAAATCAATATCTACTAGTTGCCTGGCAATGGCATGAATTTGCAATTAACTTCTTACACATCATTTTGTATTCAGTACCCATATACTGAATACTGAACATGCCATATGCTAGTGCCAATACTGTAAATCCATTTATTTCTACTCTGACTCAATCTCGCAATAGGAGGGGCAAGGAAAAAGGGGACTTTAATATGCAGTGTGCATTCAAGAAGTTATCAATTGAAACAATTTGCAGCAGTGGTAACAAATTAAAATAGTAACGTTAGTTACAACGTTATAATTGAGAAAATAAAACGACCACAAACGTTTCAAGATTTACGGTAACGTTATATATGAATCGACCCTCCTAGCTAGCACTGACTACTATTAAAACGTACTCTTTCACTTCAATGCAATACTGATAGGACAAAATCATAAAATGTTTACAGTATTAAAAGCCGGTTAAACTACATGTTAAGTTGTACCTTCCTGTGCACCCCTCCCCCTTTTTCCTTAGTCATGCTATGCTCACGTGTCCGTGTGTCTCCAGACTAGACGTCTAGAGTTAGAAACCTTCGACAGAAAAGAATAATTTTTCAAGTAACTCATTTCCCGACCTTACCCAACACTGTACCACTGACACAGTGACCCCAAACTTGAGCCTGATCCCCAGTATATAACGTTGATGTTAATCTTGGATTACAAAACGAGCTTACGTAAATCTTGACGATCACGTACGAATGATATTTTGATCTAGACAAAAGATATGGTCTTACCTGGTTTGATCTAGCTGTAAATCTCGTCTCAAAGCTCGAAGAATTAAGAGTTTTCTTGAGCACGTTGTTTCTTGACAAGACGCCGGTACACGGAAGCGTGTGTGTCTCTCCGGTGGCAGTCCTTTACTACGCGTGCGCAATGCGGCGACACCCTTCTGCGCGTGCGCAGGATGTTAGAGATTACATCAGTCATTCTAAACCTTACACAATGGTTGATTATCTGCGCGTGCGCGTGTATGTCCGGAGCATACCTAAATCTTAATCTCCAAGCAGATGTTGGAGGGTGAAATCGTTTTTCTAATTATATCTTTCCATTTCAGTATTAACAGATATTGTCATGTTTGTAGCAGATGCCGGAGCTAAAAAAAAACACTATATATCGTATATGTTTAACTTCAAGGAGGTTAAAAAGTAGACTTTCTGCTATGATTCGTCCCTCTAACATCTGCTTGGAGAGTAACGAAATCTTACACAACGGTAGGATCATGCCGTCACGTGGTTTTGTTACATCATACCACGTTGTTAGAAGTAGGTCACGCTGTGCCCAAGGCGTGGTCGTAATATAAATCACGCGCCACGTGCGTGGCCAAACCGCAAATGCGTCCTTGGGGGATCGGAGTACTGAAAATGTATTTAAGTTCGCGTGGTTTTTATTTCGCGCTTAGTGAAAATGGAGTGTTTGAGGTAAGTTCGTGGCAGTGCTATAGTCACATACTGCTACAGGATCCTACAGTATTGGACAAAAATGTAACATAAAACCACCGCGAACATTACTGCATTTACAGTATTCTCCAAGGAGAGGGCAATCGGGGGGCTAGGAGGGTCCTGGATTTTTAACTGCCCTCCATTCACACCCCTAGCCCCATCCCCGATAGAAACCTCTACTTGGAGAATAGGATCAGAGACTATTGACCTGGTTTCAAATGACGTCATGAATTCAAGAATGTAGGTCACGTTGCCTGGTCAGGGCAAGGGCATTATATAAATGTCTTTGGTCAGGGTTATAGTCCCTGTCCGACTCTATAGGTCATTGGAAAAATAGTAGAAGGTACAGGTAAAGATGATATGATCAATTTGAGGTTTTATCTGATTTATTATAAAGCCCCCTTGATCAGATTGAGGACGAAGCATGACGCTTTTTCGTTGGCATGTAGCAGGAGGTCACAGTTTGGTTTAATAGTACACTAGTGCAAAGCTAACACACCGGGTCACCTACCCTGGGGGCCAGGCACCGTATATCGGCTAGCCACCAAGCAACGCGCGCGCGCCCAAGCTTTCCCGGCCCACCCTCCCGCTGTCCCCCGAAGACCGACCCCGCCCCACTCTCCGCTGTAAACCCAAAATCTGCTAGCCATACACGGAATAGCGGAGTAATCGGATAGCGGAGTTTGGGTCTGAGCGGAGAGTGGGGCGGGGTCAGTCTTCGGGGGGCAGCGGGAGGGTGGGCCGTGAAAGCTTGGGCGCGCGTGCGGGGATCCGATTACGGTGCCTGGACTCCCAGGGTACGGGTCACCCCACTCTGGGGTCACCCCTACTCTTCTAGCTGGTTGAAGTTCTAGATATCAAAGTGTGTTGGGTTATTTTAGAGGGGGGGTCCTGATTACGATTTACGTTGAATTCAAGAAGGCCCACAACGCTTTACGTTAGATCAAGGAGGTTTTATATAAAACCTCCTTGGTTAGATTCAGAGGCAAGACTACGATTTACGTAAAAATTTTCGGCTCGAGTACGCTTTACGTGAAATGAAATGTAAGGACTACGCCTTATGGGGATTTTTCGCCTCCTCCCTACGAATTACGAGAAAAAATAGCTTCGGATTCCTACGAATTACGAGAAATCCAAAAGGCCTGCCTACGCCTTACGAAAAAGAGCATGCAGACCCCCGTGCCATTTTACGTGCAGAGGTCTACGCCTGAAGCTCCCTCACACGCAGCTAGGCTAGGGCCGCCTACTTTACCTCACGTGACCTTAGGAACACGTGACTCGAGTAATGAATCGTAATTGCCTGAACGTCATGCGTATACGGTAATTAGCCTGCTGTTTTTAAATAGCAGGCTAATTACCTGTTATAACTTTTGTTCTCTTTGGTCAACGTTGCATCGGAGTATCAGCCGTTGCATAAGATATGTCTTTGGACACAACTAAATGAACCAGGTTAAGACTCGGCGGGCCTTGCCTTCCAAAAGGCTCATTTAAATATTTTAGAGCACGGCCATCTGTCCTTAGCCAATCAGGAGCGGGTATTTTGCTGTTCGAAATCCACATACAGGGCCAAAGTTAGTTCGCGCACCTCTGTCCCTTGAGGCAGAGGTGCGCGAACCAACCTGGGATCTGGTCACAGCCAATGGGGAGCCAGGCTTTCTGACCTCTCAAGGGACAGCCGTGCTATAACCAACATGTTTTACAGCACGGCTGTCCCTTGAGAGGGCAGAAAGTCTGGTTCTGTACAATTACGCTAATTTTCGGCATGGTGTGAAGTACAACAACAAGAAGAATCCAGACATACAATAAAGCCAAACAAGATCAAATATAGGTACATTCATGTATTCAGAATATTGTTTGGTACAATGAAACTACAGCAACGGCTACAGGAACGGAAAAATGGACAATAAACTATTGCAGCAAATTGTACAAAAAGCATTAAAAAAACGGGAAAAACGGACCATAAACAGTGTCCTCTTACACAAATTGTACAAAAAGCATTAAAAAACGGAAAAACGGACAATAAACAGTGTCCTCTTACACAAAACGTACAAAAAGCATTAAAAAACGGAAAAACGGACAATAAACAGTGTCCTCTTACAAAAAACGTACAAAAAAACAACAAAAAAACAGAAAAACGGACAATATATGTCCTCTTACACAGATCGTACAAAAAGCATTAAAAAAACGGAAAAACGGACAATAAACCGTGTCCTCTTACACAAATCAGGGATTAGGAAAGGGATCAGGCTGGGTTGCAAACTCGTTCACATCGATTCCCACCAGATTCCCACATAATCCAGACATGACTTCACTCTAGAGCTCCAGTCGGTCAACTGAAAGCCACAAATCAGCTACGCATATTCTATTCTTATTAATTGACCAGACTTGCAAAATCTCACGTGCAAGTGTAAAACGGTATCTTAATGAATCCAGCCGGTCCAATTGTCTTGTATATCAGTACAGGCAGACGCATAATTTGAAAGAATGAATGAAGACCTAGACAGGGTGTAATCAACTGAAAGGCTCAAGACAACTTTCCCTAGGAAGAATCACAAACCCAAACATTCCTACGCATATTGTGCTTGTTTCAGAGTATATGTCAAACTATTTCCCAATATGTTGCTTAGCTTTGCTTCGGACAGATGGACGTGCTCTAAGTCAGTTCAAGGATGAACGGGCTCGTTTGTAGGGATATATCAGAGCCCCGCCTCCCGCGGAGCTTGTTAGCATCCTCGGGCTACGCCCTCGGGATGCTAACAAGCTCCTTGGGGGCGGGGCTCTGATATATCCCCACAAACTGGCCCGCCCATCCTTGAACTAATACGTAACAGTATTGAAATGAGCTAAGGTGCGAGTAGAGAGGCTATAATTGGGTGATAATTGCTCTAGTTTCCCTTCCCACTGCTCCTCCTATATTTTGCATTTCTATACGCACCCTGTCCAGACAGAAACAAAGCAGCCAGTTGACATTGGTCCCTCAGCAAAATGGATTGAACGATAAAAAATGCACAAAGGTTTGGCGCCAAAAACTGAAAAAGGCTTTAGTTTTTCTGTTTTTTTAGTAATTACGTGTAATGAACTAATTCTAGTGATAGACAAGAGTAAAAGGTGTCAAGACCATCATCAAAAACACGACAGCCTTCTTTGGCACAGATCTAGATTTGAAGGAGGGCCATTTCTTCATTTGATACATTAAACAATTATTCCCTTTTTTTGTAAATGTACTATACTATCCGTCCTTCGTCATACAAGCTTCGATTGTTTTGTTTTGTTTCTTACAGAAACTTAAATGGAATATGCATTTGTACAACGAGTAGTGCGTCTTATTTAGTGGGTAGTACGGAAGGAAAATACCAAATATTTTCAGTCTACACATTGCCAGACAAGTCAATACACATCTGATTATAGTCTGTTTTGACTTTAAGAAAAAGGTTTCCGTTCGAAATCCTCGTGTAGAAAGGTACTAGTAATACGAAAACAAGTTGTACCATCAGGAAGGTGTTATGAATGCCGCATATTTTGTGTGAAACGTTAAGCTTTCCCCTGGAATCCAGAGCCTATGTACCGGCGCGCGCTCCGAGCTCCCCCGGCCCTACCCTTCCACTGACCCCGACGATCGGGGTAGATCGTCGGGGTCAGCGGAAGGGTAGGCCCGGGGAGCTTGGAGCGCTCGCCGGTACATAGGCTCTGGATTCCAGGTAGTAAAGCCTAAACCCCATATCTGTTCAAAATGCATAGATTATCTCTACTAAACAAACTTTATCTACCGTCTACAATAAAATGGTACTCATATGCATCATCTAGTTAATTCAGGCTAAGAGCTTTCACAACTACTATTTCACAACCTCCATGATTCGGATCTTGATCCGGACAAATTTGTTGTTTTAGCAGCGGTCCGACTATTTACTGGGCCACGCTGGAATACACTGTTATGCGCGTAAAGAAGGGTGAAATATATGAAGAAATACTGATTAAAACATACTGAATTTGAATTTGTCGACTTCCTTAGTAAGTATTACTCTGAGACTTTTCCAACAAACATTGAAATCACTGATGATAACAAAAATGGCAACGGGCAAGTATCTCCATGGCCCAGTATTTTCTTATGATCTTTTTATTCCTAGGCCCATACACTTAACTTAACACCAAAATATAGCAATCTGTGATGTTACTCATCAAACAAAGACAAAAGCAATGTATTCCCTAGCCTCCGATGCAGACTCCTCCCGGCTGTTTTCTTTTTCAAGTTACAGTTTTTATACTATTATATTTTTTTCTTATTGATGGCCGGCCAGCAATAAGAAAAAAATGTAATAATATAAAAACTGTAACTTGAAAAAGAAAACAGCCGGGAGGAGTCTGCATCGGAGGCTATGTATTCCCTGTAGATTTCATCCTTCCGGGGTTGCATTTCGGTATAGTTGGGACTGTTATGTTATGTACGAGTGACGCTTACAGTTTCAATCAATTGTTCTGTAGATTCTCTGTTCTGAATTCGAAGGGGTACAAAGTTTAACATTCTTTCCTGTTTCAATAGATGTGTATTAGTGTATTCTATAAGAATGTATGCCAAATTTGGTGCAGCACGGAGGTTAAATAGGATTTTAACCTCCTTGGGTGCAGGTAGTCCTGTACTGTACGTACATTAATTGGAAGTGCTCTTCTTATGTTCCGATTATGTTTTTGTCACGGCATTTCCACTCTCAACAATTTTCTTTTTAAACGTTTTACCAACCTTCTTGGTTTTACTATAGCAACGAGTTATTTCTATATAGATCCCCCTTGACTGGTCAGACAACGTCTTTCCATCAGGACTTGAATGGACACTGTGGTGCTGTCTGCCCTATGCATAGATTAAGATAATTGCAGATAATGAGTTCGTGAAGGGGTGTGAAAACAATTAATCTATTGAGAAATATGTGGCTGTCAGATTGATGGATGGGCTAGGAAGACCAAACTCTGAAAAAAGTAGGTTTCTAGACTTAAAAGCCTCAGCCAAGTTCGTAGCTATGGCATACAAAGTTGTAAGTGGGCGTAAACAAGGCCTAAGGAATTACTTTCTTTCAAAGTCTTTCCCAAAAATTAATTTCATCTTACAATCTTTAGATACTGGCTGATAAAGTCATGGTTACCCCCAAAAAATAATCAAAATCAACAAAAATATTAATATTTCTCTAAACCTGAGCAGTATTCTAATTTTCCGGAAAGATTTCCTTGTAGCAGCTGACTATAACTACATCCTGTAAAAAATTCTATACTCCAGGATCTACACAGCAACTTGGCTAGGTCAATTATTGTAAAAATGACATCGATCCTATATTTATGAATTATTAAAATACCATAACTCTATTTCCTGTATTTTATTCATAGTTGGAAGGTGTGGTACCAAGCCAAAGTTTCCCCAAAAATGTCAAACTCATTGACCTTACGGCACTGGGGATATGGCGGTTTGTATCCACCCTACCGTTCACTCTATTTCAGGTCTTAATCAGGCGTGGTCAGGTCTTAACTTACTGGAGAATATGCGAACACGACTTTAAACGCTAAAGGCCCTGTCACACTTGTGCGTATATACAAGTCCGCATGAGTTGCGTATTAACATGTTTTTGGTTTAGGTTAAGTTTGCAGCCGAATAAGTGATTTCTTAGGTTCGGTCACTAGGCGGCACAATGGTGGGTCAAAGTAGAAAACAACTTTTTCCCCGCAAACCTTACTTAAACCAAAAAATGTTAATGCGCAACTCACGCGCGGCTGAATATACGCACACGTGTGACAGGGCCCTTACGTTCTGACGACGTGCTCCTGGCAAGCGATATCGGCCCCTAAGGTCACGTGCTCAGAGTAATTGAATCACTCCTGAAGAAGGTCGACGTAAGAGCGACTAAAAATTTGAGGTGAGCTACATTTGTTTATGTTGAAGTAATGTTATCAAACTTTATCATGGGATGTAACGGGAGCTGCCCTAACATGTTACGCACCCTAACAGGTTACGAATTTTTTACTGATCTTATTTTGCATAAGTGCGCCGTGTTTGTGTCCAATGACTATGCCGATAAGGAAGGTAAATAACCCAAGTTCATGCACATAATTGTCATTTCAGCCAAAACATATGTGTACATATTCATTTCTTGTTTTGTCGAAAAGTAGTATTTTGACAATAATGATGGTAGCGCTGAGTAGAGGGTCACTGCGCAGCTAGACGGCCCGGCACCTAAATATACGACCTGTGCCAAGCAGACACACAAGTCACACAACTATTATACACATAAGAAATATAAATTCATAAAACACTAAAAATTTGGGCCTTTAAGTGTTTGTTGAGAAGAAAACCGACCAAAGAAAAACAACGTAAACATTGTTGTCGTCTGGCGACTTTGTTTTCCCGCCATTTTTTGGGGCCGCGATGGTGGCGGAACGATTCAACGCACAGCTTTGTTACGCTCTAACATGTGATTGGTACCGTCCATGAAAACGAAACTGGACATAGAGATGGCGAATATATTTCCCAATAAGTAGACGGAGTATTGTTGATGTAAGCGGTGTCATTTTTTCGTAATGATTTCGTAAGTCGGGCCGCATTCAAGACGTACGTCGGGCCGCGCGCACAGTGCGAGGTAGCCTATTTCCCGTGAAAACATGAGCTGGGATGCGCTAGATATAGCCCTTCTCACATGACGTTAGAAGTGCACACAGTCAAAATTTTCCGGTCAAAAGAAAGCTAGAATATAGTAGACTTCAAGCCTTATTTACATTTCCCTAACTTCATCACCAACTTCCGAAGAGAGCAAAATTACCAAAGCGTAATAAATTAGGCACACTATCTGGCGTAGCACTAAATCAGAAGGTACATTCGTGAAAATGTCTCACAGCGTTTTCCGCCTGTAACGCGGAGCGTGAAGAGCCCATGAACAGTATGAATACATTTCTTGTCCATGTATGTTCTTTAGATGAATGTGTTCAAAATTCATTCATTAAAACCTGACCACTCTCTGGCAACCAGCAATGGACCGCAGTGAGTTCGAGCGCGTAAAAAAGCGTAACATGTTAGGGCAGCTCCCGTTACCAACACAGATGAGCTTTCATGCTAATATTGAACCCTACTTGAATATTGTACTTTTAGTTTGTTCCGAACCTGGCACCTTAACTCACAAAACACGTTCTTGATTATGTTATATCCGTGTTTATGTTATGCTATAATCATATTGTTGTATCTAGTGTAATAGAGCCTATATGTACATTACTTTGTAGCTGACCCTGTTTAATTCGACGTCTGCCATCCCCACATTTTCACTATATACAGTGTATAAAGGAGACACTGATATCTTGATTGTGGCGCATATAACCTCCTTGTATAAATATAGTTCAAAGAGTGAAACATTGGTTTATCCCAAACAGTGATAAGACATAGGACCTTAAACTCAGTTTCCATACACTGAATATAACAGTTTCAGAGAACTGTTTAACGTGTCTTTAAAACATACATTTTTTCAACTAAAGCACATATGTGTGTATTGTTACAACATGCCATTGTGTAAACTAACTCTGCGATTTACATCACACTTTACTTGTCAGTGTGGTACTATGGTAAAATACCTTCATTCACGGCCTTTTCTGCCATTTCTACATAGACTACTAGTGTGCCACTATTCTATAACATTTACATAACAGCCATGGATGGATATGAGTTGTCAGAACTACGATAAACCATAAACTTTGTACGCTATGCTGTCTTTATCCTTTTCCATTTAGTCTCTACCAGATTAACTACGCCGGCTATAGGGAGATTGTTTGTCAGGGTTTCACTTGCTGGCAAAATGTGATCTTCACCGTGAACTGACTCTACTGGCTAATTAATTTACAGTAGAATCCGCTTAACTGCACCACCCATTTGTCAGCGTTTTTGGTGCAATTATCCGGCTGGTGCAATTATGCGAAATTCCCAGCTGGACCGCACCACCATGGGCGAGGGGGTGTATTGTTAGTCAGAAACACTAGCACAAAGAAAACAGACGATATTATTCAGTTATCAACTTTATTTATTGACCCTTTGCTGAAAATAAAGAAATGACTACGAACCTGTTTTGATTTTGCATTCTTTCATTTTTACATGCGATCTACCGCATTACAACACACGTAATGTTACAGGGGAGGCATTCTGAAACATCGCCATGCCACTCATGGGATAACAGTTTCTGTGTTACATTACGTAGAGTGCATTTGTCGATTTACGTAAATCATGTACCGCCATGAAACAAGGAATTGAAACTAAAACTTGGTTACTGATTACGGGTGACCCGCCCGGGGACCTCCCATACGATTCCTATCAACGTAACTGTCAATGGAGACCGACTTCTTTTGTTACTCAAAACAGTTTTAAACATATTGGCGGTATTGCGCCTTTACGCCGGCAGGTATCGGCTCATTTGTACCGCGTTTGCCGATTTTAGCGCACCTTTTCAGTTAACTTGTCGATGATTTTTGAAAAAAATTGGTGCAGTTATCCGGCGGTGCAGATATGCGGAGTCACTAACAATGCAGTGAATGGGAACCGGTTTTGCATATTGGGATTCGGTGCAATTAAATTAATGGAAGGTCCGTTTATCCGAGGTGCAATTAAGTGGCTTCGTCTGTATTTCTGTTTCTGCCGAATTCTACGATCCATAAGCCCGTAGGAGGGCCTGGTGGAGGCTAATTTCCATTTAGCTTATTTGTGATAAACTAAAACAGCTTTACGGAGTTGTGAAAACCCTACACCGTAGTTACCATTTCAAAAGCGTAGTTCAGTCGTAGGAGCTAGCTTTAATTTTTTCTCAACCCGGCATACGGACCGGATTTTCCTGCCTGAGCACGACTTCATGACGTCATACATCTCTCCGGAACAGTTGGATTCCTCTCCGAAGGGTCCCCGTGAGACGCCGGCAGCTCGGGTTTTTGTTGCCGTCGAAGCGCGGTTCTTGTCCGAGCGTGGCGATCTCCCACAGCAGCACACCGAAGGACCACACGTCACTCTGACAGGTGTACTTGCCTGTCGCTAAAGATTACAGCGACATCCAGTTCAAACGGAATACTTCGTTTTCCGCCTGGTGTTCTCTTTCGTTGGCATCATCGACGTACTGTACAGCGAGGTACAGGTCTCGTGCCAGACCAAAGTCGGCCAGCTTGGCCACGTCGTCAGCGGTGATGAGGACGTTCTGAGCGGCCACATCACAGTGAGTGATCGCCAGACGCCGGAGCTCCTGAATAGCCCGAGAAATGTGTACGGCGTAGGTGAGATTGTAACATAGGGCCCTGTCACACCTGTGCGTATATTCAAGTGCGCAGGAGTTGTGCATTAACATTTTTTGAATTTTGCGGGGAGGAAGTTGTTTTCTACTTTGACCCATCGTTGTGCAGTCTGCTTATCAAATCAAAGAAATTTCTTCTTCGGCTGCAAATTTAACCTAAACCCAAAACGTGTCAATACGCAACTCGTGCAGGCTTGTATATACGCACAACTGAGTGTGACAGGGGCTTCAGAGACAAATCAACGCCATAGGCCTGCCTTCGAACAAGTCGCAACAAACGTAAATATTAATGGCTTCCATCACGTCGCCTTTTCGATTTGGTGGGCAGTTGACAATGTCAAGTACTGTCATTGCTTTGAAAATGTGTCCTCAACCTGGCAGTCGTAAATCATGCCCCCCGTCGTTTGGCTGTAAACTAAAAACAACTGTATTAATCTGGCTGACACCATTTTTCAGAATCTCAGATCCTTTGGAAATTGTAGAGAAAACGCTGTGACCTCGTGGATCCTTGAGGTGGTGGACTTTGCAGCGAATTATGACGTTGCCAGGGATGTAGATATCAGAAGGGTCGCTAGGTGCAGCAGGGTGTTTCTACAACAACGACACCTAGCAGTGCTTCGGAATGTCACAGGCTGTTGCATCACGTTCTGTGCTTTGTCACAAACTGAGCCCAGGCACGGTTTGTGACTGTGCCCGCGTGTCACAAACCGTGCCTGGGGAAAAAGCACGTTTTGTTTTTATTTCCATATCAGTCATAATCCTAGGGAAACTTTTATTTTCCTTCTAGCGGTCTTGGAAGAAGGCCCTAAAAATAGCAGTTTTGGGGATGAAAATTGACGGTTTTTACCAAAAATGACGTTTCCACAGAAAATATCAAATTCGTCTGTTGTTCAAGGACAATGCACCCCTGTCCATCGGAAATATTGAATTGGCCAAAAAAGGATGTTTGGAAAAGCGCTATTGCCTTTCTGGGAACGAGTCATGTCAAAAACAACTCCAAACCGAGATCTTAATATCATCATTATAGATAGCCAATGAGGGACAGGCTCCGTAATGAGATCAATCATATCAACCAATGGGAAAAGTACATTCTTGCGACTAATGGCAAGCCATAATTCCCTTCTCATAGCAGTATTTTTCCACGGTCCGTGTGCAGAAAGGCTTCACGTGGCCAAGCTGGAGGTCAGTGCGTCACTTTAATACAGCTTGTCTCTCACCAGGGGAAGATCATAGGCCTCTGCTGCCGTCAACACCGTGAGCCGACATGTTTGTACACGGCATCTAGCTGGGATTTAGGGTCACCGCAACGCCGGGAGCTTCGTGACAAACCCGAAAAGAAGACAACTTCCAGAGCATTACCAAGCCGTAACCGAGAAAATCTCAGCCAGACGAGGACATGCGGTTCTATGAAAGGTAATTCATTCCTTTGTGTTGGCAAGTTTAGGGTTACAGATTGTTGTACTTTTGGGACCTGGACAATGCATACTGGAAAAGTCTTTTTCTTTTACTTTCTTATCTGACTGTGAATAAGCCCATTCGTATATTCGAGGATGCATGTGCAGTGTCAAGGTGAAGGCCTCTGGCTTGTATTTTCAGTTTTGTCTAGACAATTGTCTCGATTTGCATAACAATGCCCAGACAAGTTTTGTTTATGTCTCCGGGCCTTCAAATTCGATACTACACATGCGTATTCGAATCTACGGATGGGCTTATTCTTTCTACTTTATGATGAACCGCACGGATATATTTCATGGTAAGATGTGCGCTTGAAAATCTTCTTATCAAACACCCTAATACATTGTCTTTTTCTTTTCCAACTTAAGGACTGGATGAACAGTTTGGGTGTGAGGCAGCCGATACATGCACATACCCTGTCCCTGCTGCAGTGTAACAGTGGGAGCCAGAAGTCTGTACTTCTCGCCTCTTGTGTTTCAGCAGAAACTAAAGGGATGTGAGGAATTCACAAGACAAGGAGACTGTTGGATGAACACCGGTGAGTAGATCCTGTACAACGTACCCAAACTACTATTTTTCAGTTAAGTTTGTTAAGTTCAGGCCAGTGTCACTCACGTTGAACAGTTCAACTTTGCAGGTAACAGTTTGACCAATGTAGATGACAAAGTTACAATATTCTACATGGCCTCTGCTCTGTCATCTTTTCCACTCATGACAGACATAAAGCATCTTTCTGCCTTGTTCAAAATATTCAAAGCAAAACGATGATACCCTGCCTCATCCTAATTAATTGTTTTTCACTTTCTTGCAGACTTACAAGAAGCTGACTTGACTCTGCATCTTCCAGGATCTTATTGATGCCATCAACCCCAGATCAACTACACCGATGTTCATGGTGGGACTTATTCTGGGCGAGAGGTTGTCATCCAATACCAAGTACGCCATCTTCACTGTGACGCCCAGAAAGACCAGTGGTCGTGTGCACGCCCTGCCAGAGGATCTGGATTATGATAAGTGTTTGCATCATTATCGTTTTGATTTGTTGATGGTAGGGTGTTTGATGTGTATTTTGTTGACATCCGGGGTATTGTTGCTGGTAGGGGGTCGGGGCATTTTGTGAGTGGTGGCTACTTTTTCACGCAAGGCTTCAGCCTGTTTCTGTGGTGTGTATGCCCGTTGTGTTGTTGGTTCAGTCTCTGTGACTGTGTTTATGGCTGAGATTGTATTCGGGGTCGCTGTGAAGTTTAATGGTTCAGAGAACGGGGACTTTCCTGGTTCTGTTGGCTTATGACTGCTTGGGTTCTTCGACCATCTGTTGTCCTTTCTGTTTATGTAGACTGGTTGGTGGTTGCCGGGGACCTAGACCAGAACATAATTTGCCTTGTGTCGTATCTTGGAGTCCCGAACCAAGATATGGCACAGGGCCAAGAAGGAAGGCAGGTGGTTGGAGAGCCTGAGTAGTTGTGAGCTGACAGAACCAGGGAATCCCTGATCTCTGAAACACTGAACTTTGCGGTTTCTTCGAATGTAATCCCGGCCATCGACATAGCCACAGGAACCGAATTAACAATATGTCGGGTTTGTATACCGCAGAAACGGGCTGGAGTCCTGTGTGCAGGAGTAGTCGTTGCTCTCGAGATGTCTCGACCCCTCACCAGCAACCTAACTCAGGGTGTCATCAAAATGGACTCAACACCTTGCCATCCATCAAGAGATGATAATTCTCTCGGCTGATAATGCTTCAGGTAGACAGAGGGGATAGTACATTTCTAGGTTGAACCTAGAACTGAAATGACAATCACAAATCAAATCAACTTCCTGCATATGCCCTCAGTAATCCGTTTTTTTGATAATCAACTTTTATGGAATGCAAGGTGTACAATTTTACAGCAATCTTATGTAGTTAGCTTATTATGTGTTAGCTAGGGTCAAGTTTCATTTTTTCTCATCTTTTTATTTTTGCATCTTTTTTAATCTAGTAGATGTTGATATCGTCAGTTCATGGTGTAGAGCCTTCTGACCCTTATAAAATTTCGGCTACTTATATTAAGGCATAGGCTGACGTTGGAACACACACACACACATAGACTAACACATTGACATACTAACATGCACGCACGCACACACACTTTCACAAACACATTAACATCTATCTGACCGATTCCTTAGCCTTACGATGCATAATAACTTTCTTAAAGACTTCATTAGTCTAAAAAAATGAAATGCTACCTCTGTACCATGTATTGACATCAACATTTACTACATACGTTTTCAGCTTTTATCGATCGCATTTAAGCTTAGTTAGCATTAGTCCGCATTTTAGCTTAGCATTTTCGTTTAGCATTTTTCAAAGCTTAGACTTAATTCTAGTGTGATTTGTGCCTTTTTTTAAACATTGTATACTTTGCATTCCTCCATTTTGTCAATAATTGCTTTCAAGTAAACCAGGTATAATTTATATTACACATCAGATTTAAAGAAAATGAATGTTTTCACCCTCAAACTGGCATATGAAATTGATGTTCCCTCTCGCCATATCACCAGTTATCAAGCGTCACCACAACGGGGCCTTCGCAACAAACCCGGAGAAGACAACTTCCAGAGCAGTACCAAGACGTCACAGAGACCATCTTCGATGACATGTGGTGTTTGTTCTAAAAGGTGAGGTCAGCTGACTGTCACATTGATTTGTGGGGGTGATCCAGTGCCTTTTGGTTGTACTTGACTGGATAATCTTCCATGAAGTAGTAATACTTAAGTTATATAAGCTAGGATAATGAGTACTTTAAAGCGTCTTTGATTTTGGAGCGTCTTAAATTTTCGCATTAATGTGTACCATGGAAAATCAGGTGAATGAACCAAGAACTAACAAGCTTCCTGACGTTCATATGAATTGTCCTAATGCATTCTATCTTTTTCTCTTCACAACTTAGGACTAGAAGAGACACGTGAATAAAATGAGCTGATGGACATATGGGGCTTTCACAGATAGATGGCAAGGTATTGTACCGTATTGTGTGAATAGATAGATTAGACTCAGGTTCTGAAATTGCTGACACAACCCAGATTTTTTTTATTAAAGGACAAGTCTTTGTCAATGAATGATTTATTCCGTTGTGTTGGCAAGTTTAAATTGACAGAATCTTTTAAATTTCTGGACCCGAATAATGCTTGCTAGAAAAGTCTTTTTATCTTACTTGCTTATCTGATTGTGAATTGAATGTAAGATATGAATATTATGGTTTGGCTTTTTTGTGAACTGATGCATGTCTGTCTTGTGCCGATATCGCAGAAATGTCTGGACGTGCTACTTCGGGGCTGGGTAAGGGACCTTGTGCCAAAGACCACCATCGCTGAAGATGCTATGTGACAACATCCAGTACATCACGACGCCAAGGAGGTGTCAAGCGAATCTACCGGCTTATCTACAAGAATTGTTGCTCTTTTCCTAAGGTGAGACAGACAGCAAGGTTGATAATTGAACTCTCTACCTTCAGGATACCCAATCATCTTTGATTTTTCAGCGCTTTACTCTCTACTTATGAATCACGGACATTTCCTGGTAAACGAAATATGTGCTAGGAGGGGAGGCCAACAGATTACATGGGAAAAAACGTTAACTGAGATGAGAGACCTGGAGGAACTGGGCTTCACTTGGGAAGGAGTGAGAAGGCAGGCACCGGACAGAAGTGCGTGGAAAGCAGTGGTGGCCCGCATCGTCGACAGATGAAAGCGGTGACGATGATGATGATGATGATGAAATATGTGCTTGGAAATTTCCTAACTTTTATTCAAATGTCCTAATACATTGTATTTTTCTTTTCCAACTTAGGACTGGATGAACAGTTTAGGCGTGAGGCAGATGACACATACAGCACATACCCTGGCCCTGCTGCTGAAACTGAAGGGACTGGAGGAATTCACAAGACAATGAGACTGTTGGATTAACACCTGTGAGTAGATCCTGTACAGTTTACTCCAACCCGACCCAGACTACTATTTTTGACAAGTTCAGGCCATTATCACTAGTGTTGAACAGTTTACTTTTGCCAGTATCATCCACTTTGACCAGTTGAGACCTGAGTAATCAACAATTTATGAAGCGGGCATTATAGTATTTCATTAACATTCATCTTCTCCCTGATTTGTCACAAATTCCACCCCTGACAGACACAAGGCATCTTTCTGCCTTGTTCAAAATATTCAAAGCAAAAAGATTTTAGTCTGCCTCATCCTAATTCATTGTTTTCCACTTGTTTGCAGTTGCAAGAAGCTGACAACTTTCTGCAGCTTCAGCAGGATCTTATTGATGCCTTAAAGCCCAGATCAACTACACCGATGTCCATGGCCATCCTAGTGACTTCTGGGTGAGAGGCTGTCATCCAAAGCCAAGTACGCCATCTTCACTGTGACGCCCAGAAAGACCGGTGCTTGTGTGTACGCCCTGCCAGAGGACCTGGATTTGTTAAGTGTTTGCATCATTGCAGAATTTGGCTGGGACTCACTTGTCATTGGCACGATGGGAAGTTCATGATTTGTGATGTTTAATTTATAGCGTTAACTGAACGTACGATTCCCTCTGTGTACCTGAGGCATTGTCGGCAGGGATGATTACAATCTCTTGGTTGATGGTAGGTGTTTGATGTGCATTTTGTTGACATCCGGGGTATTGTTGCTGGTAGGGGGTCGGTGCATTTTGTGAGTGGTGGCTACTTTTTCACGCAAGGCTTCAGCCCGTTTCTGTGGTGTGCATGCCCGGTACGTTGTTGGTTCAGTCTCTGTGACTGTGTTTATGGCTGAGATTGTATTCGGGGTCGCTGTGAAGTTCAATGGTTCAGAGAAAGGGGACTTTCCTGGGACTGTTGGCTTATGACTGCTTGGGTTCTTCTACCATCTGTTGTCCTTTCTGTTTATGTAGACTGGTTAGAGGTTGCCGGGGACCTAGACCAGGACATAATTTGCCTTGTGTCGTATCTTGGAGTCCCGAACTAAGATATGGCACAGGGCCAGGAAGGAAGGCAGGTGGTTGGAGAGCCTGAGTAGTTGTGAGCTGATAGAACCAGGGAAATCCCTGATCTCTGGAACACTGAATTTTGCGGTTTCTTCGAATGTAATCCCGGCCATCGACGTAGCCACAGGAACTGAATTAGCAATATATCAGGTTTGCATACCGCAGAGACAGGCTGGAGTCCTGTGTGCAGGAGTAGTCGTTGCTCTCGAGATGTCTCGACCCCTCAACAGCAATATAACTCAGGGTGTCATCAAAATGGACTCAACATCTTGCTATCCGTCAAGAGATCATGATTCTCTCGGCTGATAATGCTTCAGGTAGACAGAGGGGATTGTACATTTCTAGGTTGAACCTAGAACTGAAATGACAATCACAACTTAAGTTAACTTCCTGTCATGCCCCCAGCAATCTGTAGATGAAATTCTCGTTAATGACACAGCTTGGGTCTATACGGAGTACTGTAAGCACCGGTAGTCAAATTATGTACTGTGCTGCTATGACATCTAGAGTGAAATCTGAAGCCAATAAATGTAAAATGCTTTAAATCGATTATCTTCTTGGAAAAAGGTCTTTTGTTCTCAACTAGCCTTTATAGTTCGTGTATTTTGTGTGGCTTTTCTAGTATAAGACTGGCCACCTTAATTTTCCTGGAAACCAAAATACAGTTAGCTTTGAGATAAAAAGTCTTCTTCCTCTGTTTTGATTGTAATTGTTTCAGTTGTAGTGCAATTTGTGCCTTTTTGTAATACATTGTACACTTTGCATTCCTCTGTTTTGTCAGCAATTGCTATCAAATAAACTGTTAAAACCCAAGTGTATAGTTTATATTTCACATTTGATGTTGAAAAAAATTGATGCTTTCTCCCTCCCCAACCTCAAACTGGCTTGAAATGGATGTTCCCTCCTCCCATATCCTCCCTCCCTCTCCAACCTGACCTTGAATGCATGGTTCCTCTCTTCCAGCCTGTATAGTCTATGTAAAATGGATGGTCTCTCCTTTCCTTCAGAGACGCTTGTCCCGTGTGAAATGGATAAGTCCCTTTACTTTCCCAGAAGCTAAACCCCATGTAAAATCAGGACGATCCGTCCCTTTCAAGATCCTTCATCCCATGTGAAACGGATGGCCCCTCTCTACACTGACCGTTAACTGAAGGTGACATGGCATGATATGAATGGTCCCTCTTTTCCAAGGCTCTTGACCCCTTGTAAAATGGACGGTCCCTCACTACCCATGGCCAGATAACTAAAGGTCAACTTACCCAATGTGAGATAACTAAAGGTCAACTTACCCAATGTGAGATCGATAGTCCCACCCTTCCCGGACCTTTAGCCCCATTCCAAATGGAAAGCTCATGAGAATGAAATCTCTCCCATTCCTTCAAGTTCATGTGAAACGAACGGTCCCTTTCTTTTCAGACCCTCAACGTCATATGAGATGAATGGTCCCTTTCCCCCATCCTCCTCTGAAATAGATGTTCCCTTCCTTCCAAGACCCTCAACTTCGTGTAAGATGGACCCTCTCTCCCCTCCCCTAAATTTTAGTACGTAACGGAAATGGGTGCTTTCTCCTTCCCAAACCTCCAACGTCGTCCCATCCCCCAGAGTTCACGTGAAACGGATAGTCCCTCCCCTCACAGACCCTGAAGGGGGCACACCCCACTTTGTTCTGGGTTTCGCTCAGGGTTTCGATTGGAGACTGCACACGACACCCCCAAGTCTACGCAACGTGACCAGGGAATTATTCTAAAGTAAAGTAAAGTAAAGTAAAGTAAAGTAAAACAATTATAAATCATACCAGTTGATCGCCTTCAGCCAAATAACAGAAGTTGTCCAAAGTATGAGCTTATCAAAGAAGGTAATGCTAACATTTATCATCAATTGTGCATATGAGGTCCCTATATTAGCATAATTTGATTCAACGATGTTCACATTCACATAACTTTCAAATGAACTTTCAAATGTCACAAGTATGAAATTGCCATTATTTACCTGTATGTAATTATAGTTTTGATTATGCAAATTACGCCTACAATTGCATATTTTCTATCTATTAACATTCCTCTCTTCCTCAGTTACAAGTGTCACATATTTGAATATTCGTATCCTGGAACACAGCGGGCTTTTGAAATTGTCTCATTAGTTATTCAAATTAGAACATCTGATTTGCATAATTACATCTAATCATACAAAGCATCACGTAAGCTATCTACATACCAAAAATCAAGACCATCCATTAAGCCCATCTTGAGTTTTAGTATTTTCTCATTAATTATGCAAATGAGGTCAACATTTGCATAGTTGATATCTATTAATATTTCTCTCCCCCTCAGTTACATATGTCACATGTTTGAGAGTCCTATCATGATATTTGGCGGATGTAAAATCTTTCCTCATTAATCATGCAAATTACATACTTATTTGCATAATAGGTATCTTATCATGTACATCATCACTCAAGCTATCGACTTACCAAAAATCAAAACCATCCATCAAGCCCATCTTGAGTTATTGTATTTTCTCATTAATTATGCAAATGAGGTCAACATTTGCATAGTTGATATCTATCAATATTTCTCTCCTCCTTAGTTACATACGTCACAAGTTTGAGAGTCCAATTATGGGATTTGGCGAATGTATAAACTTTCCTCATTTATTATGCAAATTAGATACTGATGTCCATTATAAGTATCTTATCATGTACATCATCACTCAAGCTATCTATTTACCAAATATCATGACCATCCATCAGGCCCTTCTTGAGTTATTCCATTTCAAAGTCTGAAGTAAAACCTGCTCCTGCAGTTCCAAAAAAGCCGCCAGGGGGCCCAAACCTAGACCAGTTACTCACTGTTTAAAGAGCTATCAACCACTCAAAAATCAGGACCATAGCATGTCCAGAACACGAGATATCAAAACAGGAAGTTCCGCTGCAGTACCGTAACAAGCCGCTAGGGGACCCAAAATCTAATCATTTCCAAGTCTCATCAAGACCTACCCACCTACCAAATATCAAGACAATCCATCCAAGCCTTCTCGAGTTATGCTGTACGTTACATACAAACAAACAAACGCTACCCTCTGCATAATCTTCTTGGCGAAGGTAACAATGAAAATATTATAGAACAGAAACGTAGTGTACTAGTATACTTGAAATGATCTGATGAGATAGCGTCTATACGCTCATTCTCAATGAAATGTGCAAAATAGCGGTTTTTAGGGTCGAAAAATTGATCAGCTCATTTTCCAAGCAAACCTACCTCATTTTTTAGCTGAACATCTCCTTTTATGATCCCCAAAATATTACAGCTAATTCATCACGGGAAGTTGCCGAAAATTTCTAAGCTTTGATTAGATGTCCTTGGAGTTTACCCATATTTTTGCGGAAAAAAATGTTGAACATCAGTAATTAGATATTTCAATTTTGGAGCTTTCATGTCGTGACATCGCCTTCAAAACCTATAGTTGAGGAGTCAGTATCTCTGGTAAAACGTCTGTCAAATTTAGTGCCGTGCTGACAATTGCTGTATAACTGTCTCATTCAGGATTAATCATTGTCTGGATTTGTCTTTGCATTTCGAGTTGTTTGAGATATCTAACAGAGACGGAATCAGATATAGTTCTTGCAACACGTTCGATCCTCCGTTGATCCGAATAATTTAACTCTTACAACATCTATAAAATATTCAATGTTGCGAACTATTACCTGATTACTGCTTAGGAGCAGTAAAGCATTTGGAACGGAGAGGGAATCGCGGAAAAACGGTAACGGAGATTACATACTGTCGCCAAAAGGTGTGTTCACCAGACGTAAGTCGCCAAGTTGTAATTGATCGACTTTTGATTTCTTTTCTTCTTCAGACATATCAAAGGCTATAGATTACTTATTGTCTTGAGGTTTAAAAAGAATTCAACTTTGGAAACAAAATCTGGAAGAAAGAGTAGAAAATTGGAATATGATAACCCTACAGGGGGTTTCTCTCAGTTGAATCTATACTTTTCTATTCTAGTTCAAACGCTTTTGCCTTATGGTGCACAACTACAAAACGTTCTGCGCCAGGTTATGTATTTTCCGCAACAGGTGTAATCTCCGTTACCGGTAACGGAGCTTACTACAGTAAAACTTCGGCTTTTCCTTCAAAAGGATTTCCGTTTTTGCGTTCCATCTTTTATTATTAAAAGGACGTATGTACGGGCATTTAGAAAATGGGCAGTGTTCCTACACCATGCCTTATTAACAACACAGAGAGCATCAAACAATGGTAACGGAGATTACATTCATTACTGTACTGTCATTTGTTCGAGGTGGTGGTCCACAACTGATAGCAAACAGTTCTTCTTTGTTCCTTTTAAAAGCCACAAAAGCTTCAAGTCGTCATAAAAACGACAGGGTGGCGCCTTATATGTGGCATATCTTAATGTAAGGAACGTCTTACTCCAAACGGTAACGGAGCTTACCGTTTTGAGCGACAGGCATAAACCGCCTTGCACAGCGTACAAGAACAGTGACGGGAGCGATCTGACGTGATTTGTCGGAGGGCCTCAGTAGCTGGATTCACCAGTTAACCGGTCAAACTCTGGACTGAATTGTTACATTCTCGGCTGCTTTTCAAATTTTGCATGTCTCCGCAGGCGACAGCCGTTTTTTGTGACTCTTTAGGCCACTCATTGCCATAACTTTTTCGAAGTCAAAATCCATAAGTAATTTTGAGGTGCATTTTTCGTGAAACATGATATGTGTTGTGGGAAAGTGAAGAAAGCATCGATGGTGCCCTTAATTTGGCTCATATCAAGTCGTAAAGGCTGGCGACAGCAATTTGTACATTCAAATGAGAATGAGCGTATAATAGAATCTATATCAGGAGGTCAGAGCACACATATAAAGGTTGCCAAGAGACCTCATACTAAACTGGGCTTCCCCCGCCTGTATCGATATTATAACAATGCAGAAAATTTCCCAGCTAGTCATGAACTTCCTCTTTGGTCCTATCTGTCATCGAAACGATCAAAGGATACATCAAAAGTCACGTGCACATAACTGCAAACGTAGCTAACCAAAAGGTGCCACATGCCTTAAACAGACTGAGAACACACTTGGTTTTACTCATACTAGCAAGGAGGCGTAATCAAAAGATATATCTGATTAAAGTGTTATTATTAATTAGTGCGCGATAGCGCTAGCGGTATGATGCGGCTTTGTCGTCAGATTCTACACAGACACTGTAAAAGCAGACATTTTCGCGGTGGTTTTATGTTCGCAGTTTTCGCGGCGACATTTTCACCGCGAACATTTTTGTCCAATACTGTAGTAGTATGTGAATATAGCGCTGCCGTGAACTTCAAACCACCGCGAGCACTCCATTTTTCCCTTAGCGCGAAATTAAAACCACGCAAACTTGAATGCATTTACAGTACTAAGTACTTTGTGCTTTTTTGGGTACTTTCCCGCCATCTTTAATTGTAGAAAATTTTCATTTCTCTTTAAATAGCGTCATCACGCAGAGAAAATGTAGACCTTAATTGCTTTGTTGGAAAAGTTGTCTATTCCGTACAGTGGTCTGTGAAAAATATATGTTTTCGGGTGAAAAATTGCTTTAGATTTTTTTCTATAGCAAAAATAGCATATCCACAAAAAAGTCAACCAAACCTGTCAGTCTTCCATTGGAAACATCGAGTTGTCCAGAAAACTAAGGATTAAACCTCCTTGGGAAAACGATGTTTATATAATGTCCTTGGGCAAACCTATCTGTATTTGCCAATACGGTGCAACTGCTGAACTCTAGCGTATATTGCTGTATGAAATCACGGAGATTCAAACACAAACCAAGGATATTATACAGGATATAGTCTATATAATGTCCTTGCACAAACAAAGTTTTTTGCGTTTCGGCGCCTTCGCGCCGGAACGCAATGTCCTGGCTTTTACCTTCGATGCATGCTCGATGCATGCTTGCATGCTGTTTGGTTCAACACTGTGTCGCACACCAGAAGACCTTATATGGCAATACGTTCCCAAATCCTTGTATAGCCGTTGCCTTATATGGCAAGGGAGCACGAAAAGGCAGGCAGGCTACATTTGCATGACACACAGGAGGGCGACCGCATGTAACTGCTACAACTGTTCGGAAATATCATTGCATTGTGGTTTCGGACTTTGATATCCTGAAAAATGACCATATTACATCTATTCCACAAGATTGCAGAAGAAAAAAAAATGATTTCGTCAAGAAAACGACCAAAAATCGGCATAAATGATACCATATAGTGAGGTTATAGCATTACGTACAGGGTGACGGGTTACGTACCGCAGCTTAGCCCATCTGGCACCGCGAAGCACTTTGGACCCAGAAGATCCGGGTTCGTGTCCGTGCCTGGATTTTTTTTTTTTTAGATATTGAATATCAAAAATATATATTTATATTATATTAATCTATCAATATCATATTTATGAATATCATTTTTTCATTTTTTCATTAATAAATAAAGAAATATTTTATATTTGTTATTTTTAAATATTCATTTCATATATACAAGGCCTTTGTCTTATGAACAGGACTTCATAGATTCCAAACCCGGCATTCGAATTTTTCTGTTCATTGTAATGGAAAATACCGTGCAGCGGCTCCTATGCGCGGTAAGATGATTCTTGCAAAACACTCGCCACTAAACTTCTATCCCCGATGTAAACAGAGGCTCTTGATGTTGTTTGCAAAACAGCGATCCTTTGTTACAGTAGCAAATGCTCCATTGTTCAGTATCGACTTCATTCAGACAACACGGACGTGGAAAGTGGCGCCGCTCGGCACAAAACTATGGGAATTTTCATGAATTTTAGCAAAATTACCCAGGAAAATAAGGAAGAAATGTTGTAAATGCGGAAACCAGAATAATAGGGATGAGGTAGCTGTTGATTTGTTTGACATTTGGTAGTCATTTTAGATAGAACCTTAGCTGTTATGAACTTCTATTTCACTTAATTACCATAGTGCTGATGATTCAATGGTGCTTTTTCAAATTTTATGTTTTATTGCGTGCCATGTACATAATTACATTGATAGCTTTTATAATGAGCCTATTGTACATTTTACAAATAAGTACAAGTTGTAGGCCAAGACCAGCTTTTTCAAAAGCACTTAAGTTAAGTGACGTAACTTCAAAATTGCTTTCCCCAATCTGCCTTTCTCTATTAAAACAGTACTCATTTCCCAAAATGACAATTTTTCTTATAGACTGAACAGCCCTTGAGTGACTTCCTCTGGCAGATTTTACTTCAAGTAAAGGGAAAAGACAATTCACACTCATAAACGTAGCCGAAACGCCAGCTTTTTTTAAAAGCTCTTGTTTTTCTACGTCAAAAATAATTACTCAAGCAACTGGATAAGATTTTGAAACAGTCAGACGTTTCAGACAGTATCCACTGTCTTTCGTCAGTGACTAACGATAGGACTGAGAACACCAGCTTTATACCAAAACTCTGAATAGATATGCTAATGAGGTAAAGACAATTTAGGATGTCTTGAAGTAGTCTTCAAAAAGAAGATTAACTCAAGACAAAGTTATGCCAATAGTTCAGTTAGCTACTGTTGTTCTAGTACAGTAACTAAATGTTGCTTGTCCGGGGGTGGGGGGTGGTGGGCAGTGCATTATCCCAAGTGCCTAAAGTTGAACGCGTAGACCGCCTTTCCTGTTGAGGGCGGGGTTGTACATCCTCTCATATATTGCTTCTCTAATTCCCCGTTCGAACCAGCGTTCTTCACGATCTAGGATGTCCGTGGATTCGAAATTGAATGAGTGTCCCTGGTTGTGTTTTAGATGGTGGTAAATGGCAGAGGAGTAGCGGTTAGCGCTCTTTCTGCAATGTTCCTTGTACCTTTCTTTTAGTGGTCGACTTGTCTCCCCAATGTACATATTATTGCAGTTCGGTTCCTCACATTTCAGTTTGTAGATGACATTGGCTTTGATGCCTTTTTCAGGCCTGTCTTTTGGATGGACTAGCTTCTGCCTGAGAGTTGAGTGAGGTTTGAAGTTAGTGGCAATGTTGAAGTTGTTTTTCTGTTCCGATCCACCACACATCTACTTGGTTATTACGGCCAGACGACCTTTGACCGCCCCACCCAACACCACAGCGAGGCTGACACATCCAACATGGCTGAATCTATTCATGTCGCGACGTGAGGCCGCACTTTCGGAAGTTTTCCGTTATGTTCAGACGTATTTAGGCGATTTGGCGGGCAGATAAAAGATTCCAAGCATGTCCGGAGGATTCAAGTCTTACGTCAACATGAACGAAGTGGAGAAGACGGAGCCAGAGTCCCAGAAAAAGGTGTCTAGATTTTGGTGGGAATTTTCGCGGCCAAACACCTGAGAAAAATATGTCTACACGCATGTGTCTGTATTTGGCGTGCGGTTATTGTTGTGTAAAATTAAGATTTATATTAATGAAGATCAATTTATTCCTGACCTGTTTCCTTTAGGATGTGAAGAAAATTGCGAACGAAGTCTTTGGTGGTCCTATGGAACCGAAACTCCTACCAGGTAAGTTTCAAATAACGTAAAATTCATTTTGTGTTTTTCTCAAACTATGATTTAATATTATATCCTGTCTGAGTTTTTTAAACGGTTTTCTGACAGCCCAAGCCTTAACAACTTCCAAACATGATAAGCCTGTCCTTAAGAATCAGTACTTAAGTATAGGTGGACTTTCATATAAAGTTTCGTAACATTTAAGAATTTTAATGTATACAAATTGATATGAAAATCCATCTTATTTTGTAGTTGTGTATTTTGTAAGAGAAGAAGTGGCTTTGTGGCTAGGGTTTTTGACGTAGAATCCAAAGGTTCTTGGTTCGAATCCCTGGCAGGTCCCAATATAATTTTTGGTGCCCATAGCTAAAGGAAAGGCACTCCAAGTCCAACCAATTTCTTCGCTCGAGTCATCAGGTGAAAATGAGTACCTAATTTGGTTGGGGACGTCCTCTCAGATTAGACGTAAAGTGGAGGTCATTTGTTTGAGGAGATTTTTGGTTTTCGAGTATGGTTCCTTCCTGGTGTGAGTTTATCAACTCTTCAACGCACACCAGAAAGAAAGGAACCATCAAAAAAAGGTAATGCAGTGAGGTGAAGCATGATGCTCTTTCAAGTAGCTAGTGGTAGTGTGTTTTTGGCCAGGCACACCGGGTCACCCTTGCTATTCTCGATAAGTGTGTTGGGTTCTTTTACGTGCAGAGGTTTGACAATTGAGGCTTATGCCCGAAGCTCCCTCATACACGGGGCCGCCGGCTTTACGTCACCATCCAAAATGACGAATTCAATCCCTTACAACATGCTGAAGTCAACCCTAGGATCGAACTCGGGCCCCAGGATCCACGGAATTTGATCCAGATGGCGAAGCAGGGGGGTTGGGTTACCACTTGTGCCATGGGGACAAAAAGTCTCAAACACATGACCTTAGCTCTACATCCAATCCAAGAGGACGTACCTAACTAAAACTACACATTATTCATTTTCACCAAAGTCGACTTTGAAAGGTGATAGTCACCTTTTGTTTGTTTGTTTGTTTGTTCCTTTAATTCCCGCGGTCTTGATGACGACCATCCTGGCATGATGGGAAAGTCGTGTAAAGTGCCTTTCTGTTTCCTAAGGGTACAAGATGGGTGACACGGCAGGATTCCAACCCGGGACCACTTGATTCTGAGCCGAACATGCTGCCATTGTGCCACACGACCCCACCAAAATTCTTCATCTGTTAAAGGCAACCAAAGCAATATTAGGGCCCAAAAAATAGAAATGAAAAAAATGGTGAAATCTTTATGGGAGTGATATTACTAATATTGTTTGGCACATTTGCGTAATAACTTCATACTTGGAGCATTTTATAACCGTGCAAAATTGTGCTGTACGATGATCCCTTTGTTTCAAGAGCCTACAAAAACTCTGGCCACGATTTTCAGTGAGTTCTCACATCACAACGACGTCATATTTTTGCATAATGGACGTTGCTATACTTTGCGATAATGATGTTTGAACTTTCAAAATCTGTTTTTCGGGCCCTAATATTGCTTGGGTTTCCTTTAAGTCAATTATCCTGCTAATGTGGTATATAAACAATGATAAACAATTTTTTTTTTCATTCTCTCCAGGGGAACTGGTGATAGCTGAAGGCCACAACGTCCTGAAGTTCAACTCGACCGACGACTTCAACCATGGCGTTTCTGGGGCCCTCTTCTGTACAAACTTCAAGATTAGCTTTGTGACAGCTAACAGGTCTTCCTATGACTTGGTATGTTAGTCATCGATATACTTTACCATGTATTATTCATACCTTTGCAAAGCAGGGCTTGAAAATTTTTTTTGGGAATACTATCCTGAAAATTTCGGTGCACAGAAAAAATATTGGGTGCACTACATAAAATAAACCCAAATCCCATGGCTAACTTCAGAATTATAAACATCAAGTAATACAACAAACAAAGGTTTTCTGATCTTTTTTGACACCTAAGTGTCAAGAATATTCTGTATACTACTAGTACGATAGTACATACTGTACTTTGCCCTATACAAACATCTCGGTGCAACAGTACTCTCCAAATTTGAAAATGTGGCTATCTTGTTTTTTTGGCCCCCTTGTTTTCTTTCTCACAATAAATTTTGAGTCTGCAGAGGATGTCATCTATAATTATAAAGTTTACTTGCTTTTGCTTAAAGTTTGATTTTGAGCTTTTTCTCTTTACTCATGATTGTTTTTTTAGTTGCAGAATAACTGCATACACTTTTAATCCTAGACGATGAAAGGATATCCTATCGCATACTTAAATTAGACAAGGAATTTTAATTGGCATCACGATAATGCAACAACTGATAGAATGACCCAGTCGTTTGCAGAGCTACATCATGACAAAAACACTCCCTCAATCTCAGGAATGTTGTGTTGAAAGAAAATTGCAGAAGTTTGTGTTATGCCTCTTGCCAAAGAAGATAAAACCAAAAGCCTGGCATAGCTTTAAGATAACTAAAGCTACATATAAACAGTATACGTCTTCGTAAAAACAAACAACAGGATTCGATTTGAATATAGACACGTATATTCCTTTTCCCAGTTTAGCGTGCGTAGTCCAGTGGTTAGCGATCTTGCCTCTGGAACTAGATGCCCCGGGTTCGATCCCGACTGTGTTGCTCACCCGACATGCACGCTACCGGAAACGGTCGCAGTCCTTAGGACAGGACGTTAAGCCGTGGTCCACTGTTCATTGTGCTTGTCGGAAAGAGCTAGGGAATTTCCCCGGTACAATGAACCTGTAAATACTGTACATATAGCGTCTGTCTTCTCTGTCATGACCAGTAGAAGATTAGCTCATCTGTTCATTGAGTTCATTTGAGCTAAACTGGTTCGAGATCACTTTCCTTTCCCTGTGTATTTCAAAAACATCTGAACTGAATAACTAGAAGGTGTGTTGCGAGGAGACCAAATCGCTTAACTACTTGCACATGTGAAGGTTTGTTTAGCCTAGTTCTGTCTTGCACATGTAAGAATCTGGGGTTATTCTTGGCTACATGTATCAAGGCCCTTACAAGATCCAACTCAAACAGAGACTGCTCTCCTCATCTAAAATGAAAGCACTGTCCTCTTCTAGGCAACACCAATTGACTCTCTTGTTTCTCAGACATTTTTTGTAAAAATTGGTATTTTTCTAACGAGATATGATGAATTGAAATGGCTTGTTCCAGTGCAGTACTGTTTTGGGTTAATGCAGTAATGTTCGCGGTAGTTTTATGTTCGTGGGTCTCGCGGTAAGCTCTTCACCGCAAACTTAAAACCACCGCGAAAGTTTTTGCCCTCCTACCCCTTTGTCTAGTATTGCCTCAAACGCGAACTCAAAACCACTGCGAACACTCTATTTTGGTTTGTACCACGAAATTAAAACCATGAGAACTTGAATGCATTTATAGTATTGTACACTTGGTTGAAACCAATAGAATCATGTGGTCGTGTTCATTTTAGTACTTAATCTTGTTACTTAGTAGTCAGAAACAGATTTAGACATGTACATGTAGCTACTGTAGTCATTTCCTTCCATCCTTGTTTACCCTTGCAGAAAATTGTGAAATCTAATTGCACCGCTTGCTTCATACTGTAAAGTTTGCGTGGATTTTTATTTCGCGCTAAGGGGAAAATGGAGTGTTCGCGGGCGTTTTAAGTTCACGCCAGTGTTACAGTCATATACTGCTACAGTATTGGACAAAAATGTTGGCGGTGGTTTTAAGTTCGCGGTGAAACGATCGCCAGGAAAACTGTGAACATTTCTGCATTTACAGTATTGTACACTGATGTTGGTTGAAACCAATAGAATTATGTAATTATGTTCGTTTTTTCTGTACTTCATCTTGTAACTTAGCAGTCAGAAACTACTGTAGTCATTTCCTTCCTTGTTTCCCCATGCTGAAATCTAATTACACGACTTGCTTCATATCCAGTTCCACATGCACTGCGTGGGTGGAAAGGGTCACAGAGACAGTAAAAGCTGCTCTGGAAACCCGCCAGTTTACACTTCATTTCCATGTGACTATGTATCATACACCCTAGAACAAGTCTGCAACATATATCTACAGGGTTCGAAATACCGGGTGCATGTGCACCTGTGTGCACCCAAAATTGGAGCTGTGCACCTAATTTTTGACTGTGGGTGCACCAGTGCACCTAGATATGCTATCGAGGAAAGTAAATTGTACACTGGTATATACTAGTAGAATATTCTTGAAATTCAAAGAAATATGACCTTTGTTGTACCTTGATATATTACTTGTTTAAGATTTTGAAGTTAGCTATAGAATTTCAGGCAGTACGGTTTTTCAAATATGTTAAGCGGACATTCTACTATGTTGTGCACCCAAAATTCTTTCTATGCACCTAAATTTCTGGGTTAGGTGCACCAGTGCACCAATGAATTTCGAGCCCTGATCTAACTGGTGTGCCATTGAGGTCAATGACCTTTGGTACTCACTGCTTATAACATCGAGGTCAATGACCTTTGATACATACTCCTAATCACATGTTCTGTTTTGCCTTTAGAGTCTTCTTGTTTATTTATTACTTGTTTTGTGTTTTTTTTCCACCAGGGTGAGTTGAGACAGAGAAACCAGCTGTTGTCGGAACACGATATTGCGCTGACCTGCGTCGAAGCTGTTTATCAAGGTATATTCTTACGACAAATTATTTCCTTTCAAAACTGTATGTCTTGTTAAACACAATGTGTATGTACAGTAAAGTTCCTTTTTTGGCGACACCTCAGAAGCAGAGGCCCTTTTCCCTGTTGTAGTAAAGCCTAAAGGTAGATATCAAATGATTCATACATACTATTAGGAAAATATATTAAAGAATGTTTAGACAATAGAAATTCCTCCAATGTTTGTAAGAACTCATTCTAAACCCATACTATACTGTACACTCTTGCATTAGATAGATTAGCCCATAGATATATATAGAACTGTAGTTATGTACCAGCCATACTTTGTACCTTGTAGTTGTACAATTGTTGCGCAATAAAGTTGTATATCATATAACCTATTTTTAGATGTTTTGCTTGATGTTGATGGTGATTTTTTTGGTGACACCTCGGGTGGAGACCATTTTCTAAAAGATGTAAGATGTTTTGTATAATACATATGGTGGTATGTCTCCCTGTATACAGTATGGAATGGCAAGAAGAAACGACTGCCACCTGGTAGCAACATACAAGGCAGGGTTGGGATACTAGAGATTCATTGTAAGGTGAGAATCCAAACTCAATACATTCAGTTCTTCCTATCTCCTTTATATTCTTACTGTTTGTTTACATTGTCTTTGTTTATTGTAGACGGTTCGCAGATCATCAAAATATAACTTAAGATAATAGTATTTTAGGGCTAATGAAATGCTTATTGTATTTGGAAATCACTTTGAAATTCCTGAATAGTATATTATAGAATGACATAGGTATGATTTTGTTCAAGGTAATTCTTGTATACCTACATGTAATGCAAGAATTGTTATTTTTACAGTAGCTTTTTCTGTTATTCACATATTCGTCAGAAACTTTAATGTACTTTTTGTAAATAGTTATTTGCCAGTCTATATTTGGATTTTCAATTTCCAAATTTTTCCCAGTCGTTTTTTTTAATTGTCAGTGTTTGGTGTAATGGCAACAAATTTGAATAATCTTGTTTTTTTTCCTCAATTCCTAAAATGCAGGACTTCAGGATTCTACCCTTCAGTTTCAAGTTTACTCCCAAGGAGGCTGAGAGAAATGTAAGTAAGAATGGCTACATACACACTTTTTATTTTCCACATCATATGATATATATATATAGAATACAACATGGTGTAATCTGTACAACACGGTGTATTCTGTAGCGCATGAGGTACCGCGGGAGGGCCCGGAACGAGGGTGATGCGGAATACACCATGTTGTATTTTATTTATGTCATGCCAATCCGAGAAAACACACATTTCGATGCGAGATGCACCTGAAGTTGTGAGACTGAGAGTTTTGTGTCCTCGAACAAAAAAATCGTAACAACATCGATTCTAACCTCCGAATCTGGTATTCGAATTTTCGACAGCGGCACAACCGGCGCACTCGAAATGTATTCTAAATGTTCCATGGAAGCCCATGTGATAAAAATAGGTTCTACTTTTATCACATGGGCTTCCATGGAACATTTAGAATGTGATACGGAAAATTATCACACGATGCCAAACACCCGAATCAAACGTTTTCGCGGCCCAGGTATGACATAAACAGTCAAACATGAACAGATGCCAATGTGACTTCTTTTTGGTGGACCTCTTAGCTTAACATAATTTTCCCCATTGACATAAGCATTAAAAATCCTGTCTATAGTAACCACCTGTCCACATAGACTAGTTTTTGACTAAATGTATTTGTGGACTGTAGAGTAAGTTCGTCTATTAGTATCCAAATATTTTAATGAATTATCAAGTTGTTGTTTTTACTGCCCTATAAATTGTAATGGCCGAGCTCCAAGTCAGCCAATGGGCTGCCATTGTTCGTGACATGTGTATCAATCAATAAACCATTACTACTTTTTGACTGAAATTGGCAACAGCAAACAAATGGTAACTCTAGCTGTCAATCATTTATTGAAGCTAACCTTATTATCTTGTTTCCATGGTTACCAGGTAGTCAATGCCATCCTGCACCATGCTTTCCCCACATCACTGGACCTGCTGTTTGCTTTTGAGTACAACCCTGGGAAGAACCTGAGGATAGGTATGTTAGTTAGTTAGTTAAGAAGCTGGTGTGTTACGCTGAAGGGTGGCATCGTGTGACGTAATCGGTAGGGTGTTTCGCCCAGAACCAAGAGGTCCCGGGTTCGAGACTGCTATGCCCCAATGTTGTGCCATTGGGAAAGGCACTTTACACGACTTTCCTCACTCCACCCAGGTGTGAATGGATACCTGACTTCAGTTGGGAAGGTCATATTGAGGTCACGTGCTGGCGCCGAATGGCAGCCTCCCAGACCCTTGTGACAGTTCCACAAAGTGCAAGTGTGGAGTGAATATGTATCTGTTATGTATTATGTGATTGTAAACCCTGCAGCAATTTAGCACTGGCTGCCATTGCACGGGTTATTTCTGACCAACAAACCATTATTATCAAGGGCGGTTATATTGGCTATACAAATACGGATACAGATAGTCCTTCCCGCACCAGATGGTGCATAGGGCGGTGCCCATCTCTGTTTCAATAGTCCTTGGGCCACACAACTTTGTGCAATCACTGTACTACAGCAGGGGGCAAGTCCACTGGTAGTGGTGTGTGTTTAACCTCCATACTCTTTCCCAAAAGCTGAGTGCAAAGCAGCATGTAAGATTTGTATGATCAAACTCATGACCTTCATGTACTGCATGCAAGGAGAACACCCTATCCACTAGGCCATTGCACCGGTTGAGCAAAAGTCTGTGTAGGTATGATATAGGATGATTGTGTTTTTAAAGGCCTATACAACAGCTACAACTACATGTACAATATGTAAAGCTCTGGGGAGGATAGAAAACCTGCTTTCAGCAAGTTCAACAAGTTCAATACAGCTACAAGGAGGACAAAGTCATCTTGTGGTTACTGTTAGGGTTGTTGACTTGCAAGGTTCCGGGGTCAAATCCCTAGAAGGACCCAATGTCATGCCCTTGGTATATATTCACTGAACACATGAGATGAGTACCTTAACTTGTTTAGGGACAGCCTCACCCATGGGATCTTAAGACGGAGATGCTGCCAAAAATAACAAGATTGACAATGGTAAAAAGACATTGCCATGGCGACGGTGGTTGTTGTTATAATTTTTACTGTACCCTGCTTAGGGCACTGTCGCCAGAAGAAGGGCATTAAGTGTTATAGTTGTAAGGACCAGCATTAAGACATCTAGAAACATTGTAAGAGCTACACACTGTTTTAGAAAATAACAATATTTACTGTAGATCTGAGTGGTCATGTAGAGATGGCGATTCAGGACAATCGGCGATTGTCCTAGGACAGATCGCGATCGCCGTTTGTCCTAGGACAGACTGCGATTGCGATCTGTCCTAGGACAATCGCCGATTCTACTAGTAGAGATTGCGATCGCAATCTGTCCTAGGACAAACGGCGATCCAAACGTAATGATGCTAAGATATTACAGAAACAGCAATATTTTTTTATAAACCATGATTTTATTTAGTATTTACAAACTCTGATTTAGTATTTACAAACTCAATTGATGCTAAGATAAAGGAAACAGCAATATACAGCAAAATTTTTTGATCACCCTCTAATTTTTATTGTTCTGCCTAAGTTGTAAAATCATTCAGTATATGTCTGACTGTGAAATGATATAGGTGTGAAACTGTAGTGTCTTGAAACTGAGATTGATATTTTGACACCTGTTTTATCACTTTACAATTGTTATTGTTCTCCTAAGGTTGTGAATTCAATAGGTGTGAAACTGAGTACAGTATTATGTTGACACCTCAAAATTTGCATACCGAAACATTGTTAGATCACCGTCTTCCAACTGATATCTTTCACACGTTATTAAAATTTTGTTACTCGGCTTTATCAGAAATTACTTTATCAGAAAACATACTCACAAGAAATTTATCCATCATGAAATATGAACTAATTCACCTAGAATAGTTAATAATTGTGAAATGTAGGTAGCATGTTAAACATGATTGAAATGTAATGCAATGATTCATTCTATTTTCCAAAGCATTTCCATATAATCAGAATTTGTCCAAGTAGAATCGCCGTTTGTCCTAGGACAGATTGCGATCGCAATCTCTACTAGTAGAATCGGCGATTGTCCTAGGACAAATCGCGATCGCAGAATTTGTTCAAGTAGAATCGCCGTTTGTCCTAGGACAGATTGCGATCGCCATCTCTACTAGTAGAATCGGCGATTGTCCTAGGACAGATCGCGATCGCAGTCTGTCCTAGGACAAACGGCGATCGCGATCTGTCCTAGGACAATCGCCGATTGTCCTGAATCGCCATCTCTACTGTGACATATACATAAGCCTGACACATCTGGTTGACACATGTGGCTAGGTTTTCTAGGACGAATGTCCCCAGGGGGGCTGCATGACCTGCTTTCTATCCTTTGTACTGCTGACCAACATTCCAAACATTCCTATTGTCTTAAAATGCCTGTGGACAAATTTCTGTACAATTCCTAGAATTCTTGCAAACTGCACACAATACTATACTATAGGCTCGCCCCTGAGGTGTCGCCAAAAACCACTGGAAACATTTCAAGTCTTTATTTACAGATTGAATGGTTTGCTCCCCCTGCCTTCCTCCCCAGGTATTGCAGACACCCCAGAGTTCCGTGCAGTGAAGGACTGGGAGAGGGAGTTGTCCAGAGTCCACCCTTCAGGCTGGAGGGTCAGTTTTGCCAACACCAACTTCAAGATGTCAGACACGTACGTCTTTATTTTCTTTCGTAGCATGAAAACAGCTTCTAGAGCTGTGTACCTAAAGAAATTTTAGGTACAGGTATAGATACACAGGTTAAGGTATAAGTCTGGACCTGAACCTGTACCTGAACTACTAATGTTCAAATGATGGTTGATTTTCAATAAGGACAAATTAGAGCATTGTTGAACCGATAACAACATCATGTTTAAATCTGCTAGACGCAAGCCCATCCACTGCCACAGTAATTTTATGGTGATTTTATCTGTCAAAGTTGCCATCCCTTTACCTGTTATCCTAGTCAGGCTTGAACTGGTTAGTACCAGTACAGTACCGGTACACCAGGGTTCAGATATTTTGGACCTGTATCTAATTGATTGTACCGGTTCACGGCTCTAACAGCTACAACTACTGAGATGTTGACTAGTTAAGCACAGATCCGTAGACTTGCATAGTAGGGCGGCGTACAATACTACAGGTCCAAAATGTCAAAAGTCAACGCACCTGTATTGTACTTAAATGAAATAACGCTCAAGTCTATACTTCAAGTCTTGTACATGTTTTGTTACTTCTATGTATAAATGTGACTTCCTGCCACAGAGATGCAAAATTTATATCACTAGCACTGAAAAAAGACAAACATTGTACGGAAGTTGAAATCAACACCTTTGACCAAATCTTTGATTTGAGATTCTCTTTAAGAGTTGGTTCTTTGCATTGGGACACCCAAAGTCCAAATAGACATTCTTTTTACTGTTTCTGTCATCATTGAAGACCACAGGTTACTTTGTCGAACTGTTCATGTACAGTACAGGTCTGGACCTGAACCTACATGTAAATCTCTGTACAGTACACCAGTTATGTTTAGGTATGCAGCCCTAATGTATTGTTTACAACATGTACTGCCAAGAGCCACAAACTGTACCATTTACACTGGCTCAGACATCCAGACTTGGCTTTGACCTGATAATCTGTAGTGCAGTTGTGGTATTGTATAATTGTACACTTTGTTTTTAGGACCACACCATTTTTTTTGTTGCTTCTTGGAATCGCATCTCCTGTTTTTTCGGATTTTGAAAAAAGAAATTGGGTCACTATTTGTATTCCCATTCACAAATTTTTACTCATGATTTTACTATTTGTTCAGTTGTGAAACTCAATAGCCATCAAAATAGATTGTAAAGGCTTTCACATACCTAAAAAGTGTGGTCACATTTTATAAGTTATAATTTTTCATTTTAAAAGCTATTTCTCAATATCAATGATCCATATTTTACATGGCAAAATGTAATTTTGTTACTGATGTACTAGATCAATGAAAGTGGTTCATTGCATAAAACGAGCCATAGTAAGCAGAAACTTGAATAACCCTCTTATTCTTTGTTATGTAAACCCTTACATGTATCTTCACCCCAGACTATTGCAAAAAACAATTATCGCCCTGTCGCTCCAATTTTTTTCTAAAAAAAACAGAGAATCAACAAATACAATTGGTGTGGCCTAGACTAAACAAAGTATGGCAAGTCTTTGGACCCTTGTATTCTTATTTGCTCTAGATATTGTCACTGTTCTAATGATGATTGTCTGTCTCCAGGTTACCAGAACAGTTTATCGTGCCTTCTTCCCTGTCTGACCACGACCTCAACAACTCCAGCCCACACTTTGTGGACGGCAGAGTTCCTGTAAGTAGTGCCAGTCTGTTGTTGTAACAGTTAACACCACCACCTTCTTAGTACAGCATTTGAATCCCGACTGCTATCGCTCACCTTACATGCATGCTACTGAAAAGGGTCATAGCCATGGTCATCGTGATTGTCGAAAAGAGCTACAATAATTTTCCCGGTACAATGAACCTGTGTAAACTACCCTACAGTCACACAAAGGAACGATTTTTTGCGGTGGTTTTAAGTTTAAGGTAAGGAGTTCACCTCGCAAACCTTGAACATAAAACCACAAACTCTCTATCTCCCTCCAATTTACGTCTTTTATTCCCCATCATATGGGGGTTGGACGTGCTTGCACATGGATGGGGGAGCCCCAGAACTCCTCAGCAAGTGCAAGTCTTTTTTGTAGCAATAATTTTAACGACTGGATGCCCTTCCTGATGCCAACCCAAACCCTACTGCTGGGCTTAGGACATAATTGTAGGAAATATGTGCCTTTCCCAAGGGCGCAACGTCTGGGTGCATGTCCCAACATGTCTGGGTACTCCACTAGGTATTGAACCTGGGTCTCATTGGTTCATAGCTGGATGCTCTGCCATTATGTCACACAGATGCCAGAACAGTTCTGCATTATGAGTTGAGAAACTCTCTGTGAAAATGAATTTTCTGTGAAAATGAATTTTTCTGTGAAAATGAATTTTCTGTGAAAATGAATTTTTCTGTGAAAATGAATTTTTTTGTTGCCTGTACAGTTGTGGAGTTGGAGCCACCAGAATGGGAGTTCCCTGGTGAGGATGGTCGAGCTGAGATCAGACACAACACAAACGCAGTATCTGGAAAGGTAGGCTGCACTCCAATCAAATAACAGATTTGTTTGAACCTTTGTTTATTCATGATAAGCTCAAATCGGCACGCAGGCCGCTTTTCATTGAGGTCATGAGGGAAGAGGTAAGGGTCAGATTTCGTTGAATAAATTCATCAGTCACGTGAAATAACAGTCACAAGAATATTCCTCAAACAGTGACTTAAAAAAGGGTAGTGAAATACGCACCTCCAAATTTTCGACGTCTTCTGTACGTCTTGTTCACAGAGTGACCTAGTCTCGCGAGAACACGAGACTAGGCCAAGACTTGTGACGATCTTCCTGCCTCCCCCGCCTAAACTTTTCGCGTATTTCGCTACCTTTTTAAGTCACTGTTTGAGGAATATTCTTGTAACAATAACAGATTTGTTATCCAGAAAGAAATTTAAAAAAAAATTGTACCAAAATATGAATTTTGAGTCATAAAGCTGAGCCTTAAAATGTTGAAAATTTCTTAAGATTTAGAATGAATTTCATGACTTTAGTCATGGGATATTTTTCATAGTTACAGTGATTTACTTCGTAGATATTTTTACAATTATGTGCTTTTTGATTTTGCAAGATTGGTGCTCATACTTATCAATATGTTATGCAGAATGATATATGGTAAGATATTAATGTTGAGTAGAAAACAAGATAACTTTTTACTTAGATGGATATTTTGTAACCTTTAATCACAGTCAACAGTCTGATAGTACACATAATTATACATGTACAAATATTCTCATAACTGGTAAAGCTGGAATCTTATGATCAATGGACTAAATGTTCGCATCCGGAATATAACATTATCAGTTTCGATACAAGATAATTTTATTCGAAATCACAGTCTTGCCACTGAATTAAAAATCATACAATGGTAAGGCCACACTAATTAAATTTCTTGGTGAACAGAATTTTTTTTAAATTTTAGCAAAAAAAAATCATGAAAACAGAAGGCTTGGGTGAAAACTTGCACCTGACCCTGTTCACTCCCTGAAATTGTGTGCACCAAAGTACAAACTTTCCTCTGAGATTCTGTTTTCCTGTTGATTTTCCAATCTAGCATTTTTTTAAAAATTCTGTTAACCAAGAAATTAAAATGGTGTGGCCTAAAATATTTATCAAAAGGACATTTTCAGTGATAAAATTAAAGGACGTTGTACCGCGGAAATTTGGTGCAGTCAAGTGAGATACCCACTTAACACATGAATTTATCCATAGTAAATTTTGTGTGTTGTTTGAAAGAAAGGTTGATGCATTTCATCTAGTCAGCATTATAAATAATTCAATAAAAGGTTGCTGAAGTATATTCAACTTGTATGTTTGGGATATAAAAGGGTCTATCTGTAACTGATGTCAAACTAGCATTGTGTACATACATGTATGGAGAAACTTTCCCAATACGTACTGTAAGTGTAATTGGAAAGTGACGTTGTAATCTGTTGGCCTCAACCCACATTCGCTACATTGTAAATGTTCAGCAAGTTTAGGCAAGGAGGTTTAACCAGCCTCCTTGGTTTAGGCCAGCACCGTAATGAGTGTAAACTGTATTCAAAATCACTATTTTTTTACATCACAAGCTTCATGTACAGTCACTTGTAACCGAACATATACATTTGCATTACTGCCAGAGCCAGAATTAGAAAAAGATGAATACAGTCAAAACTTCCCAAGAAGACCACTCGGGACTGATAAATTCTGGTCTATGTGGACTGGTGGTTACTACATTTTGTATGATTATATGGACAGGATTCCGAATTCTTGAATATGTCAATAGGACAAATTATCTAATTTTATCAAAATTAGAATTATCAAAAAGATGTCACATCGGCCTGGTGGTCCATATGTAGAGGTCACTCGTACAGGTTTTAGTGTACTTTAAACATCACAGCATTTTGGTCACTTTTGGTGTTTATTTTTCTCGTGGTGTTATGGACTGTATATGCACACACATACACTGACCTCATGTTTCTGTACTGTTTCTTATGTTATTGCTTCATGGGCATTGCTGGTACAGGCACTGCCTACCATCCACTCAGGTGGTGCCACTGTAAGTCACACACACACCTTACGCTTCGTCTCCAAAAGCAGACACGTACTGCCAACTTTAACTCTTAAAAAAACCTTCACCCGACTAATCGAATGTGGACATTCCTCCAGAATTAGTACATTCCTCCAGGAAAGCGGACATTCCTCCACTTTCAAGCGGACATCAAACGATTTGTCGGGTTAACCGCCGATTCCACAGGCCGGTGGGGGTGTCCGCGAAATGTCCCCTTTCCCAGAGAAATGTACCAATTCTGGAGGAATGTCCGCTTACAACTGGAGGACCATCTGCTTTCCTAGAGAAATGTCCGTTTGAAAGTGGAGGAATGTACCAATTCTTGAGGAATGTCCACATTCTATTGGTCGGGGTGACCTTGCACTTGTTGCATGTAGCTATACTTTTTTTTGGTTTTGACTGTTGTCATGATTAATGTAATGTCAACTGACTTTTTTTTCAACTTTGTAAAATGATCAGCTTTTAAGGTGTAAGAATGGGGGTAAGGTTTGTTTTTAGTGGTGTTTTTATTAACTTAATATAATTTCAGTGTGTATCAAAATAAAGTTGAAGACCTTTTCATGGATCACATTGCATGCTGGGAGATGTAGGGCACTGTTGGTAGGGTGGGGTAAATGAAATCATTACCATGACAACATACTAGTAGATCAGAAAAGACACAGTACATATGCATTGCTTGTTGGTTGCCATAGTGATGTTTATTTCATGCTACCCATAGTGCCTTGTATCTCCCAGCATGCTATGTGATACATGGAAAGACCTTAAGTAACAACAAGACGACTAAAAGAAAGATAAAAAATTTTAAGGCCATGCCAACTTGACAATTTCTCAACCTTTTTTGCAGGGAAGGTTTAGACAGGTATGTGGAAAGTACATGTAATCAAATTGGTGTGGCCAAAAGGTGAAAACAGACTAAACAAATTTCATGCCATCTTAATCTTTATTTCTTCACTAACAAGCCAACACCATTTCATATAAAAGAAACTTAATAAAGGTACTAAAATGTAAACTAATTATTTTAACAATGCCTTACGTTGCAAGACTGCATAGGGCCACACCAATTTAATTTTGTGGTTCTCTGATATTCTTTAGGTCACACCAATTAAATTACTTGGTTAACGGTTTTTTATTTTCCCAAAAAAAAATTTTTAGAAAAATTAAAAACAAGAAAACATGATTTTTTTTTTCTAAATTTTTTTTGGGGGAAAATAGAAATCCGTTAACCAAGAAATTAAATTGGTGTGGCCTTAGTAAGAAGTCAGCAACAGGTCACGGTGAAAACAGTGTAGGGAAGAAAATTATTCGGACTATTCACTCCATGAAACAGTGTGTGTACAAAATTCCCCCACAGACTCTGTTTTCACATTGATTTTCCTATTCAGCATTATTTTTTTTTAGATCAGAGAACGAACAAATTAAATTTGTGCGGCCTAGTCTAGAATTTGACTGATATCTGATATAGGAGATTCTTTTTACACAACCAGGACTGGTATTCTCACCTGCTGACGTTTTGATGTCTATCAGACACCTTCTTCAGAGCTTCTGACTGGAGTACTGCTTCTCACCGCTATAAGTAGCCGATGTAGGTAAGTGCTTTTAGCGGTGAGAAGCAGTACTCCAGTCAGAAGCTCTGAAGAAGGTGTAAAAAGAATCTCCTATATCCTATATTCTACCAACCTGATGAAATTATTTTCGGAAGTAAGTTGACGGATATCTGTTTTCCCAGAAGTTGTAACTTACTGATTTTATTAACTGTGCTTCTAGCATGTTGAGGGCGATAGAGAGCACCCACCCTGAGAGGACCAAGGCTTCCATTATCGACCTGGCCAGACTCTGTCCCTCGCCCAAGTACATCCAGGTGGCTTACTACAAACTACGGGACCTGTGTATGCCAGGTCAGTATACTGCTCTGATGTACCTTATAAGTGTGACAAGTGGACTAGGCCTCGTATCTAGACTGTACGTACTCTAGACTGTAAGTACTCTAGCCTGTACGTACTCTAGACTGTACATACTCTAGACTGTACGTACTCTAGACTGTAAGTAGCCTGTACGTACTCTAGACTGTACGTACTCTTGACTGTAAGTACTCTAGGCTGTACGTACTCTAGACTGTACGTACTCTAGACTGTACGTACTCTAGGGTGAAATTTTAGCGGTTGACGACTGTTGAAGTAGCTAACTATTCACAGATGTTAAAGTAGCTAGAATTAAGTTACCGTTAACAAATAAAAAATTACAATTCTTTATTCTTTCACTGTAACTTTATGTTCACTGTTTTCACGGTCACCTCTGTACCGTGAACTTATCATCACCATGAAAAACCTGTTGTAATTATTTATGTATTTCCATCACACATCCGTTCCGTGAAGTTACTTAAGGTTCAGTGAAAATGTCCATTTTCCTTACACTGTGAAATTTTGCTACTGTAGAGATAAAGTGAATTACAGTATTATGCACCAAGACATTTTCTTTATTTTTGAAAGGCTTTGACTAAACTTTAGGCAGTGTCAAATGTTGATTGAGCTAACTTGCAGCGTAGACAGTTGCCCAAGTCGTTATTTCTAGATGAAAACATAACGATATTATATCAAACTCCTGTTGTTACTAGCTGGTGCTGAAGACTTCTGGGCTGCTGACCAGAAGTGGTATAGTCTTCTGGACGGGACCAAATGGTTACAATGTGTCAGGTATGTCTTACACTTTTGCAATGTACTTATTATATGATAAAGGAAGCCAAAGCAATATCAGGGCCCAAAAATCAGATTTTGAAATGCAATTTATTTAGTCATTTCTAAACATGATTAGTTCAAACAACACTATCACAATGTATAGCAATATCCATGATGTGAAAATATATTCTATGACTACCTATCACCTCTTTGGAATGTAACATCAACTCTCGTAATTCTGATGGGGACCTTAAAGGCACCCAGAGCATTTTATGAGGCTTGAAAACTGGAAATATTCTAGTTGCCGTAATCTTCATGAAATTGACATTTAATGCCACTGTTTACCACATTTGCGTTCGGATTTCTTATCAAAAGTGCTCAAAAGCAGCACAGAAATAAGCTACATGGTGATCTTTTAGTTTCACACGCTTAGTGTAAACAGACCGATACCATAGCCCTGCCCACCTCCGTCAAAACGTAGAAATGCAAAATTAAAACATAAAAATGCAACTATTTGACGGACATGCAGTCACTCTCTCGTTGGTCGAACCGCTAATTGTGATGGACAGTCAGGATCAGTATATAGGGTTGGATATTCTATCAGTTTTCACCACGTAACGACATTGTATCTCTGCTCCCTTAATGTCGATATGTAATGGTATAGTACGTACTAGTGTTATTGAAATGTACTATTGGTAGGCATGGCTAGAAATTGAAGTTTTTTATTCAAGCTTCAAGCCTCATAAAATGCTCTGGATGCCTTTAAGACATTAAAAAAATGATGAGATTTTATTAAAGAAATCTACTAATGCAACATCATTCAGTAATCCCCGAGGTATGCACGCAAGCCAAGAAGGCTTCGATAACACTTTCTTAAAAATGTGGCTTACACTTAGTGTACAATTATTTAAACTGTACATTGTTAGGTTTTTTAGAAACTTGGCATGGTTGATTTTCAATTGTTTTTAACTGAGAGAGAATTGGTAATGTACCTTATATGCTTTGTATACAGAGAAATGTAAATTTGATGATATTCTCTTCTTTTTATATTCGCCATTTTTAGATCGGCAAAGTGTTTTCTGTGCAGAAGCATTTTCTATATCCCCTCATTCATTTTTGTTCTATTCCTAAAAGAAATGGTTTGAGATATGCTCGTTTTTTGTACCTTCCACAGTGCGTGTCTGTCTGTGTCTTCTGCTGTGGCTGAGAGAATAGCTGGCAGTAGGCAGACCGTAGTGCTTAGAGGTACGATCACATCTATTTCAACTTTTCAACAAATGGTAATATGCCTATCACTTAAGTTGACAAGCTGCGGCTTTATTTGTTGTTTTCCAGAAGGTTGTCATATTTAACCTGTGAACACCTGGTGATTGCTACCATGAACACCGGGTTCATTGCTACTGAACATGTTATTTAGAGCTCGAAGCACTTAATCCTTCTCCAACAATTCACCATGATATTTAGATATTGAGAACTACGTAGGGAACTTATCTTATACACAATTGAAGAGAATATTTCTTGACTGTTTTATAGCACTTCTCCCCCTCCAGAGTAAAATTCACAAAACTGTTTGGATATCAAAAACTAGGGATCTTATCTTATATGCAATTGAAGAGAATATTTTATGACCGTTTTATAACAGGGACTTCAGGCACTTTAGATAATGCGCACATACAACCTTGTCTTGACTTACTGTTCAATTGAAGACTATGTCGCGACGTCCTAAATTGTCCTAACCTCAACATTAACATATCTAGTTCTGGTCTAAAACTTGGTTCTCCTTAGTCCTGTCCTTAGTCACTGTTGAAAGACAGCAGATGCTGTCTGAAACGTCTGTTTCAAAATTTTATCCAGTTGCTTGTCTACTATCTTGGCGTGTTTTATAACACTTTTATTATCCCCCCCCCCCCAGAGTATGATGGTCGTGACCTGTCGTGTGTGGTGGCCAGTGTGGTACAGCTGATCCTGGACTGTCACACTCGGACCCTGGTGGGGTTCCAGGCCCTGGTGCAGCGGGAGTGGGTGGTGTGCGGACATCGCTTCACCGACAGACTGCACCACGTGCACGCCAAGGACAAGGACAACGAGGAGGTAGTCACGGTTTATACAATCTTTAGTTACTTACAGCACTGTTTTAAGCACTATTTTTGTCATTGAAACTCACTAGCCTGAGTGTCATCCTGTTTAGTTCGAGGCTCTGCCTTCACCAAACAGAAGGTGAAGAAGGTATGTGTAGAGCCTGGAACTGAAACAGGCACTCGGGCTAGAAATCACAGGTTGCTTTGTCAAATTACTGGTACATTTACAGGTCCAGGCCTGTTCCTAAACCTCTGTAAATGTTTGTGCCCTCTTGTGGCACAATCAGTAGGGTGTTTAGCCCAGAACCGAGAAATGCCAGGTTCAAAACCACTGCTATGCCCCCATTTTGTACGTTTTGGAAAGGCACTTGACACGACTTTCCTCACTCCACCCAGGTGTGAATGGGTACCTTACTTCAGTTGGGGAAGGTCGTATTGAGGTCACCTGGTGGCGCTGAATGGCAGCCTCCCAGACCCTTGCGACAATTCCACACAAGTGTGGAGCAAATATGTATCTGTTGTGTATTATGTGATTGTAAACCCTGCAGCAATTCAGCACTGGCTGCCATTGCACAAGTAACTTCTGACCAATAAGCCATTAATTATCTATTTATCTATTTATCTAAATGTTTGTGTTCCCTCCAGTCGCCAGTGTTCCTGTTGTTCCTGGACTGTGTGTGGCAGCTGCTGCAACAGTTCCCATCATGCTTTGAGTTCACGGAGACGTACCTGACCACCCTGTGGGACAGCGCCAGGGTGCCGCTGTTTGCAACTTTCCTCTTCAACAGTGAACGGGATAGGTACGTTTCCTCACACACTGTTTGAAAAGCGAATGTCAATTATGCCTATAGGCTAGGGGTGGGTACCGGTACCTTGTATCGGTACAAAACCAGTATTTCTTAATGGACCAGTCCAAAAAAAACGGTCCGTAAAAAATCAGTGGACCGGCCTATGGACCGATTAGAAAATTCATAGTACCAGGCTACCATCAGGCGGCCACATAACTGGTCTAAGAAAATACAAAACAGCAGATTTAACGAGTCGTTTTCGAAGACGTTAGTGAATCATATCTGGAAACACTTTAAGGATGAGTAAACAGACGGCGAGGAGAGGATAGTTATAATTTTGAGACAAAGTGCAAACCTAAAAAATTATATAGCTCCAGACATGACGTTTGGAGACTTTTACGTGTGTCTCGCTCTCCAAAATGTGCTGTACTGCGACACTACTATAATCAGGTACAGGTACAGGTCCGGACCTGACCCTCTGGACCTGGACCTGAATTTTATGTACCGGTACCCACCCCTACTATAGGCATAACACATGTTTTGTACATCATTCGTGGTTCTGGGATAATGACAGCACTGAGACGCGATTCGACCGGTTTCGACTTTATTGTCTTTATCAAGAATCCGTTTTGTACAGTAAGGCCATGTTGACTTGATTATATGGATTACATGTACATGATTGTGTACATCCTCTAAAGACACCAAAACTGATGCGAGCGTGCAAATATAAAAAAAGTTTGGCAAAAAAAAGTTGCCTTCATTATGAAATCTACATGGTCAGGAAGGATGAGCAAAACTTAACACCAAAATATAGATTTTCATTTTTGTTCTTTCACATCTTCTTCTTTGACTTTGGAATTGACTTTGGCATTCTAATATGACATTATTTTTTGTTTTCTGAAATTTTTCTTTAGGAATTTAAAGGAAAATTTTTTTCATTTTGCAGCTGCTTTGTATGATTTACAATATGACCCAAAACTTTTTTGGGGGGAAACGTACGAAACTTGATGCGCCCGCGGTCATTCATAAAATCAAATAAACATGGCCTAAGTACAAGCTGTATAAGACCGGACTGTAAGGTTTGATCCACTTCTGGATAAAACAAATATCAGTCAAATCCTAGACTAGCTAGGCCACACAAATTTAATTTGTTGGTTCTGTGATCTGAAAAAGATACACTCTACTCTTTTTTGTTAAGTACTAGTGTGGTCCCAATCGAAGCTTGCCTTGTTACTAAATCAAGGGAGGGATTTGGTGTTAAGTGCCTTTCCCAGAACTTCAATTTCTTATAACTTACCTTTTTTGAGCTTCTTGTATTATGTCAACCTAAGTAATTAAGTGGTTTAACTAACGGTAACAGGTTAAAAATTCTATCTGGTCCATCCACCTTAAGCAGAAATATATTTTTTTGTGTGGTGGAAAAAAATTGCTGCAACTAAGGTTTTTGGTGATGTTTAGAGAATACATGTTCTTGGCAAAGTAATTTTTTTGATAATTATCAATTAGATTCATCTCTCTTTAATAGGCTAGCTGCATGTACACATGTACATGTAAATCACCTGGTAATGTATACAAACTTTAGAAATGTCTGAAATAGACAGGATCTAATATACACTGTAGAAACTCTTTGAAATGTGATAATGTTTTCTATTGTTTTGTTGTATTTCTGTAGATATGTAGCCTGCATGGACGCTAAAAGAGACAAGAACGACAACACGTCCCCGACCCTGATGCCGGTGTGGGACTGGTCCCTCCAGTTCTCCGACCAGGACCGCCTCCTCTTCAACAACCCCCTGTACGGCGGCAAGCTGGCCGAGTACTTCCCCGAACACCCCTCCAACGGCCCCACGGTGGTACCTCCCAACCCTACCAACACCCTGGGAAGCTTCAAGTCCAGGAACAAGTGGAAGAGCAAGAAGAAGAAACAGGCCGGCGCTTCTGCACAGGTGTCGTTCGCAACGCCTTCAACGCCAAGTTTCAACGGACCGCTTTTCCCGATTAACATTGGCGCAGGGCTGAAGTTATGGACGCAGTGTTACATGAGATGGATTCCGTGGGCCCACACCGTCGGCGGTGGCCCTCCCTCGGAGTACTTCCACCAGTGTCTCCTCGTGGATGAACTACACATCTTAAACATGAAGATCCACAGTCTAGAGATGTCCAAACCTGACGAACACAACACCAGCCGGGAGAGTGGGATGTTCTTCACGTTCGAGAGCCCCCGAGGGTTTGATGCGAACGACTCCCTGACGTCTGCGTTTCCCTACTCCCCCATAGGAAGCATGGACAGGAAGTCAATCGTGGGAACCCCTCTCTTCTCTTTCCTGCGGAGGATGTCGGTGTCGAGTTACAACGGAGCAGCGGCGAACGGGGACGACTGAGGTCGCTTCTCCCGCGTTCATGACGCCTGTATCAATATGACAACCTGGTTTTTTTTTTAAATTCAAGTCGAATGACTCTAAAATGGCAAGAACTGATTAAAGTGCAGAGGCTTTTAGAATGTGATTTTTCACACGATAGTCTGTATTTTCCAGAGATAACTTGTAGTTTGTTGTGCGTTGTCCCCTGCTGTACATGTGGCCTTGTTAGTTACTGCCTTGTAGGTTGGTGACCTTGTAGATCAAGCTCACCATTCTACAAACCTTCTGTCTATAAGAAGAGCATTTTTAACAGACATGTGTTTTGTTTTTAACCTATTGTCCCAGTGAAGTCTTAATTTTTATAATTTTTGTAGATTCGTGTTGCCTCTGTAAGTACATGTAGTTTATGTGACAAAAAGTTGTTAAAAGCAATTTTAGTAATTTAGCATTAAGAATAATGGTCGATAGAATTAGGTCATCATAACCATTACTGTCATCTGTGTTGATTTATAGCATGATGCCTATACTTGCCATCATTGATCATGTACCTAATACTTGTTAATTCATTTTAAAACGTAATTTAATGTTGTAAATATTCACATGAAGGTGCAATGTTACCAGTATGTCCCTTTGTTAGTATTGTATATTTTGAGTCAGCTGTTGTTGGCTGTAGTATAGGTTAAGATGGGATTGTAACCTTTTCCATATTTAACTCTCTCTAGATAGACAAACATCACGATGGGAACAATGCATGTATAATACTGTAATAGGAAAAAGCCAGTCTGTCCTAATCTCCAAGCAGATGTAACAGCGCTAAGTTTTACCCCTTCATAAGCAAGCAAGTGCACAATGATGAAGGGAGGTGTCTCCACTTGAAAAAAACTGTATTTTGGTTATCTTTACAAACATATATGATCAGGATCATTTTTACGATATAGTCCTTACTGATTTGATTATATGGAAATCATCCTCTAGACATGATGCAAGCACGCAATGAAAGAAAAAAAAGTTGACTTCAGAAAAGTTGAACAAATGACTGGACACACAAAATATGGTATACCAAACAATAAATTCTTAATCCACTTTGAATTCACATCGTCATCTTCGACTCTGGCATTCTACAACATAAGTACGCATTTTCTGATATTTTGAAACTGACGAAAATCGATGTTTGTGTGGATGTCATCCATATAATCAAGTTAGCATGGCCTTACACTACAAAGGATTGAAAAGAATACTAGCAGAACAATTGCTGGTTGTAACATACTGTGGTGTATCGTATGACTTTAAACTTGAGATTGAAATGACGCAATATTTTTGTTTGGTGGCAGCATAAGTAATTTTCCAGTCACTGCCATTCTTAACATTGTCCCACAATTTTTTGATTTTCCTCTTGTCCATATTGCCTAATTCTGAAAATACTTGTTGAATCCTGTTTGAAATCATTGAAACTGTTGGAAGTGACCACTTGAATCACAAAAGGATGATACCTAAATCGGTTACAACATTGCTTTATGTTAATGCTGATCATTGTGCAAAGGCTAAAAAGTACTTCACATAATCATGGTTTCACTGGATGAATAAACACATAACTTAAACTAATAAATCTCATAGCAAGAGTTGTGTCTGGTTTCTTATTAATATGCACTGTCTCTCTCTGCTGACTGATACTATATTTAGGTAAGAAAGAAAAAGGTAGTCTCATAGCCTTTTTGAACCCATAGGGACAATGGATTGTTATCCAATGTGTTTAAAGCCCCCCTCTCGGTGGACCCATGGCACGCTGGCGTTGTCGCTGCGGCCGGTCGAATTGACAAAGCACTCAACAAATTTCATTGACAAAAAATATCTTTTTAAGCTTTCTGTGTTTTGTAGTCTTTTTGGTCGTACTTGTACGTAAGTCAAGGGTAACAGAATTTAATACAGTTTAGGATGCAGTGACGCCACCAGCGTGCCGCAGGTCCAGTGAGAGGGGGGCTTAAGGCAAGGTACCTGTAGGCAGAGCCCAACCCTCTCCTTCCACCGCATGTTACCTCCCAATCCAAAGTCAGGTACCCATTTTTACACCTAGGTGGAGTGGGGAAAGTTGCGTAAAGTGCCTTCCCAATGGCTCAACGTCTATCCAGGAACACTAGGAATGGAACCCTTGACCTCTAGATCTCGCGTCCACTGGCCTAGCCAATCGTCCATGTGACGCCACGAATATGCTATATAGATAGAATAGGCAAAGATGAACCCACTGCAAGAAGCTTTCAAGAACAGTGCTATTTATTGTGCCAACAGAAAGTTACAAGGATATAACACAGTATGCATGTGCCGAGTCCCTCATTATCATATGCATTTGATGATACGAAATAAGTTCCAAGCAAATGTTCCATGTCGGTATTTAACCTTTTTGTAATACTGCTTTCCAGTGGTCCCCGCTTTTCTCTGTCATGGTGACGAGTACTAAATGCTACAAAATGTGCAAAACAGATCTTACATCTCCTTGGAATAAAATAGTCCTTTCTTCACGTTTTGGAAACAGTGTAAGTAAATATAGTTTTAATACTAAGTAGTTGAGTCTCCTTGTAGTCCACCTCAACTGACTCCTGTTGTTTCCTTGTGTAAGCCTTTGATGTACCATTGATGTGTAAGGCTGAAGCAGACCACCCTGATCACAGGAAAGAAGCCCACCCGATGTACATCTGGCACAGCAGAAGATCTGATGTGGCCTCCTGAAACACAAACACAAGAATTGCATTTAACCTCATGAATGTTATTGACTAGTAGATAATAATAAATTAAATGATTTTTATTGGTCAGAAATTACCTGTGCAATGGCAGCCTTTCTAGCGCTGAATTCGTGCAGGGTTTTCAATCATATTTCATTAAAACACATGGGCAACAGATACATATTTGTTCCACACTTGCACTTTGTGGAACTGCCGAAGGGTCTGGGCGGCTGCCATTAAAGCGCCACCAGGTGACCGCAATATGACCTTCCCCAACCGAAGTCAGGTACCCATTCACACCTGGGTGGAGTGAGAAAAGTCCTGTAAAGTGCCTTTCTGAAGGGCACAAAATCGGTGACATGACAGGTTCGAACCCGGGACCACTTGGTTCAGAGCTGAACTCTCTGCTGTTACATCACACGACCCCATGTTATGTTTTCCAATACAAACAGTTTTTGTTCAAAATACTAGTTAAGGTTTTGATTCTTTGACATTTACTGGTAAAATGCAACAAGAGGTCAAGATGAAAATAAGCCCTCCTTGAAACACTAATGTTTTCATGATTTTCCTGTTCAGCAGTGTTTTCTACAATTCCTCTTGCTTAACAGATACACAAATCCAGATACACAGATCCAGATACAACACTCTTCAGTTTAATTCCGGACTTCCAGTTTAATTCCGGACTGACCTCCCATATCTCAGCAACCTTACATCTACTTGGGCTAATATTGTAAACTATAGGTAAAAATGATGTAAGAAATACGTAGCAGCCATCGATGACCCCCTGCGGATTAGCCCAAATCTGCAGAATTCTGGGCTTGAGCCAGAAATCTGGCTCAAGTCTCAGATTTCTTGCTCAAGACCCAGATTTCTGCAGATTTGGGCTAATCCGCAGGGGGTCATTGATGGCTGCTACGTATTTCTTACATCATTTTTACCTATAGTTTACAATAATATCCCAAGTAGATGTAAGGTTGCTGAGATATGAGAGGTCAGTCCGGAATTAGACTGGAAGTCCGGAATTAAACTGGAGAGTGTTATACGCAGATTCAGATTACAGATAGACAGATCCAGATTAACAGATACACAGATACAGATTAACAGATACAGGCTGACAATCACAATACCACAAGAAAATAATCACAAAACAATACCTGTATGAGATGGTGAACATGGCCTTCAATAGACAGTGGAAGTCCTCGCATCTTCTTGAACACCCCCTGGAGCCGCTGGTCTATGTCCCTCACATGTGTCATAGCCTGCAAAATATTTACCATACATCAAAAACATTTAGATGCAACACACTGCCTAAATATGCTGGTGAATGCTGCTGAAAATGAGCCATAGCTTAACAATTTTCCAACTTACAGTAAGATTTAATAATGCACAATATTTGTGCATTACATAAACAGCAGCTGACACGTGTACATTTGTGTCTACAAAAAGTTACTGTAATGAAGAAATAAACGTGAACTTAAAACCACTTTGTCCAATACTGTTCCAGTAGCAGTATGTGACAATATAGCAATGCTGCAAACTTAAAAACACTGTGAACACTCCATTTTCCCCTTAGCATGAAATAAAAACCACACGAACTTAATTGCATTTACAGTATCTTCATTGCAGCTCCTGAATTTCAGTACAATTTCTAAAATATCTTCCTGTATGAACATATCCACTTATTTCTTTTCTTGGAGAAGAACTGATAGAAAACATCATGAGAACACTTGCAAGGAACGGTTACCTTTTCATTGCTGATCTCCCCTGACTCTGGGACCACAGACCGGGTGCTTTTGTTCACTCTGGACCACTCCACCAAAGGGTCGAAGATAAAGGACCTCAGTACACTGCATGGACAGAAATATCAGTGTCATTCACACAAGGATATTGAATATATCGTACATAGGTATGTGAGATGTATTCAAGCACAGAAAACTATACTTCATTCTTTTAGTGTTCTACAGACTACACATTCAGCACCAAGGACCAATCTTCATACTGTAGTTCACTTTATCTTCACGGTAGCAAAATTTCAAGGTGTAAGGAAAATGAACATTTTCACTGAACTTTAACTTCACTGTGGCGGCAAGTGATTTACAGAACAGATGTGTGAAGGAATCAGAAATAATTACAAATTAAGGTTTTTGACGGTGATGATAAGTTCACGGTACAGAGGTGACCGTGAAAACAGCGAACATAAAGTTACAGCGAAAGAAACAAGAATTACAGTATACCGGGTACTAAATTCTTAACAGTGTTCTACAGACGACACATTCAGCACCAAGGAGACAACCATTCTTAACTGTGTTCTACAGACCACACATTCAGCACCAAGGAGAGAAACATTCTTTTTAGTGTTCTACAGACTACACATTCAGAACCAAGGAGAAAACCATTCTTTTTAGTGTTCTACAGACTACACATTCAGCACCAAGTAGGAAACCATTCTTTTTAGTGTTCTACAGACTACACATTCAGCACCAAGGAGAAAACTATTCTTTTTAGTGCTCTACAGACTACACATTCAGCACCAAGGAGAAAACTACTATTTATAGTGCTCTACAGACTACACATTCAGCACCAAGGAGAGAACTACTATTTACAGTGCTCTACAGACTACACATTCAGCACCAAGGAGAGAAACATCCTTTTTAGTGTTCTACAGACTACACATTCAGCACCAAGGAGAAAACCATTCTTTTTAGTGTTCTACAGACTACACATTCAGCACCAAGGAGAAAACCATTCTTTTTAGTGTTCTACAGACTACACATTCAGCACCAAGGAGAAAACCATTCTTTTAAGTGTTCTACAGACTACACATTCAGCACCAAGGAGAAAACTATTCTTTTTAGTGCTCTACAGACTACACATTCAGCACCAAGGAGAAAACTACTATTTATAGTGCTCTACAGACTACACATTCAGCACCAAGGAGAGAACTACTATTTACAGTGCTCTACAGACTACACATTCAGCACCAAGGAGAGAAACATCCTTTTTAGTGTTCTACAGACTACACATTCAGCACCAAGGAGAAAACCATTCTTTTTAGTGTTCTACAGACTACACATTCAGCACCAAGGAGAAAACCATTCTTTTTAGTGTTCTACAGACTACACATTCAGCACCAAGGAGAAAACCATTCTTTTTAGTGTTCTACAGACTACACATTCAGCACCAAGGAGAAAACTATTCTTTTTAGTGTTCTACAGACTACACATTCAGCACCAAGGAGAAAACTACTATTTATAGTGCTCTACAGACTACACATTCAGCACCAAGGAGAGAACTACTATTTACAGTGCTCTACAGACTACACATTCAGCACCAAGGAGAGAAACATTCTTTTTAGTGTTCTACAGACTACACATTCAGCACCAAGGAGAAAACCATTCTTTTTAGTGTTCTACAGACTACACATTCAGCACCAAGGAGAAAACTATTCTTTTTAGTGCTCTACAGACTACACATTCAGCACCAAGGAGAAAACTACTATTTACAGTGCTCTACAGACTACACATTCAGCACCAAGGAGAGAACTACTATTTACAGTGCTCTACAGACTACACATTCAGCACCAAGGAGAGAACTACTATTTACAGTGCTCTACAGACTACACATTCAGCACCAAGGAGAGAACTACTTTTTATAGTGCTCTACAGACTACACATTCAGCACCAAGGAGAGAACTATTCTTGTAGTTTTCTACAGACTACACATTCAGCACCAAGGAGAGAACTATTCTTGTAGTGTTCTACAGACTAGACAGTGAGCACCAAAGGGGGAACTATTCTTTGTCGTGTTCTAAAACTACACATTCAGCACCAAGGAGAGAACCATTCTTTAATCTTTACAGGTTTCTACATACTACACTGACGGATATCAAATATGGTAAAACGGCATTACCAAACTAGATTGACGCAGAATGGAAAATCAAGCAGTTTTATAGAAATTTTCTGGGGCCAAGAAAGCTAGGACTCACCACATGAGAGGGTCCTTTTGTTCCCTCATAACTTTCATGGTTGTCTCACAGGCTCGTCGGAAGATCCCCTCATACCCCAAGGGACCCTACAGCAGAGATCATGTACATGTACATGTAAATAACATAATCACAATCTACTTTTCTAAGTGCTTTTTTATATCAAGTATACCATACAGCACACATATGATATATAATGTCAAACTAAAGATACAAACATGGCAGACTGCTTAGTAATTTTCCTTAACAATAATGCAGAATGAAATTAGACAGTTTAAGAGCTCTGAAGTTAACGACATCAATGAGATATCCTACCTAATGGGTACCCCACCCTTGATCAACCAGATACATAATATAAATGTATTTTTTTATATATTACCAGACATTCATATAATGTTGCAGGAACAAGGACTTTTCTAAAAGACCTGTACAACCGTCTATGTGGTTTCCAATCAACGTGTGAAGAAAATGATGTACATGATACAAGGTGCACTTTTGCAGTTGTTTTCTGCAAGACAAGAAAGTATACATGTGATCCTGACTTACCATTGCGTTGACCATGTTGTGTGTGAGGCGGAAAGGCACCAGCTCTGGCCAGTCAAACGTCTCTCCCTGTGCACATACATGAAGCAACTTACATGTATTACAATGACTTCTCTACAGTCAAATTAGCCTTAACTACACAACAATCATAACTAATCTCTGCTGTTATTTTTTCTTAGAATTAATTAAAAATTAGAGAGATACAACTATCAGCAGTACCGGTGCACCCTAGTTGCTGTCTGACACAGCAACATATTCAAAATACAGAATTGAATCAACTGAATGGATTATTTTCGATCTTCTTGGTATCAATTTTGATAATTGATCAATGTACTACAAGTTCTGAAATGTAGCGTAATACTCAGATAAAATTTAAATCAGAATACTAATTAGGTTTCTTAGCATGAGGATAATACTCCTACTTAATGTAGAAGACAATATTTATGTCAACTCTCAAAATTTCGCTTGGGCACACTAAGACTACCTCATTAAAAAAAGTGTTAACAAGGCCTTCTCAACAATGTCTTGAACAGCTGGATATCTGTGCATGTGAATACCTCAGGGATTGCTGATGATGTATTAGTATACTTTTTAAAACTTCACTTATCTTTTTAATATGGTAGTCTTATGGTACCTTGCAGAATTATGAAAGTTCAGGTATACATGTATTTATGTCATACCTGGGCCGTGAAAACGTTTGACACGGGTGTTCCGCATCCTGTGATAATTTTTCCTTATGTCATACCTGGGCCTGATACGGGTGTTCCGGACCGTGTGATAACTATCTGGATCACATAGGGTTCGGAAGTGTTATCACACAGGCTTCCATAGAATATTTCGAATGCATTTCGAGCGTGCTGATTGCGCCGCCATCGGAAATTGGAATACCAGATTCGGAGGTTAGAATCAATGTTGTTACAGCTTCTTGTTCAAGGACACAAAACTCCCTCAACTTCTGGCGCATTCTGTATTGAAATGTGTGTTTTCTCGGGTGGGTATGACCAAGGTATGACATAAGTAAAATACAACACGTTGTATTCCACATCACCCTCAGTCCCGGCCCTCCCGCGGTTTGCATAGGCTTTCGGCTGTCGGGCTATATGACCTACGGCCGGGCCAGTACCTCGGGCGATACAGAATACACCGTGTTGTTTTCTATATGTCTCAGCAACAAAAGAGTAAATTTATTTATTCATTTTGATTTACCACATTTTGTGGAAGGATTGACATAACAGGTGAACAAACACCTTTTCAAGATGTCATCTCAGACCGTACTGTAAGATTTGGACCATCGCACACCGGGGCATGCCCCTACTCTTTTTCGAAAGGTGCGGTGGGTTCTTTTATGTGGCTCTCCCCAAACACGGGACCTCCATTCAATGTCCTATCCGAGGGACCTCCCTAACCCTAGATGAGCTAGGTACTCATTTACACTTGAGTGAAGTGAGGAAAGTCGTGTTAAGTGCCTTTGCCAAGGGCAAAACGTCGGAGCGCAAGTTCGGACATGTCTCTGGGCACAACCCGGGATTAGATCCCGGGTCCCATTGCTTGACAGCCGCACGCTCTACACTTGCGCCACACGACGCCATAAATGTCTCTACCTTGTTGAAGAGACAGTTGAAGTCCACATGGACACAGTCACCGTTGGTGGAGTCAAACAGGATGTTTTCTCCGTGTCGATCCCCCAGTCCCAGGATGTACCCGACCATGGACATGACCGCCGTGGTGCGACAGTAGTTCAGGCGAGCTTGGTACCTGGGCAAGACAACAACAATAAAAAAATACTCATCTAATCTAAATTCAGCATTTATGAGACTGCCTGCACCAAAAGACAATCTCACACTTCAAGATATTATACAACAATAGGGCTCAAAACATTTGGAAAATTGCTGACTTTCAGAGTTTTTTTTCTAATAGTATATACATGTAGTAGTTAAAAAAAAGACTTAACAAAAATAGCAATTTTGTGGGGTAAAAAATTTCCAGACTTAGTTTTATGAATCTAAAGTAAGCTAATTAACAGGACATATTTCTACATAGTTTTTTTTTACCAAAGTTTGTCACGTACTAGGGCAGGAACACTGACTTGGGCACTGATAGTTGAAGAAAGCTTCTCCATATCACAAGTAAAAGTTCAGACAACGTGCAATATTGTACGTAACAGAAAAAAAGGATTTTGAACCCTTCCTAAGTATACATTATAGTTACAATACCTTTGTGATTTTCAGCATACCTCAAACAAAAAAAATCTAGCTACACACGGTGACGCTAATTGCTCCCTTAACTTGAAACAAGTTTACAGCAAAGTCCAACATTGAGGCCACACTAATTTACTTCCTTGTTTCTCGGACATTTTCAAGTGAAAATTTAGAAAACGGTCAAGATGAAAACAGAAGGCTGGGAGGAAAATTTGCATCTTACTACATTGACTTTGTATATTCACTCCCTGAAACTGTTTGCACAGTTACAGCCCTCAGACCTCAAGCATCTTTCAAAATCTTTGAAATCTTTAAAATTATCATTATCTTTTAAAATCTGGGAACCAACAAACAAGATTGGTGCGGCCTGGCAAAAAGATAAAAGTGACAGGTCGACAAATTAAGTGCTTTCACTCATTTTCCATGTCAATGAAGCAGGCAGGTGTTGACTGACATGTTGGTGTCCCTATTTGCATATCATACAGATCATTTCAACGGATCATTGCTCAAGAAAACACAGCAATTATGTGTTTTATTGGCAGGTTTTGTGTATTCCTCTCTCTTCTTTGAGCTGTAGACTGGTTATTTCAGAGGCTTAGAAGATGTCGTAAAACACTGAAATGTAAATAGGGACACCAACATGGCTGAGGACACAGACATGACGCCAAATCTCTATACCACCAGTAGTTACAGACTAGTTTTAGTAAGGCCATGTTGATTTGATTATGAATGACATCCTACGGGGATCCCAAAACTGATGCAAGCGTGCAAATAAAATAAAAAAGTTTGGCCAAAAAATGTTGCCTTCATAGTGAAATCTACGTGGTCAGGAAGGATAGAGAAAACTAAGCACACTGAGTATGGCATACCGAATTATGGATTCTTCACTTTTGTTCTTTCACATCTTTGGAATTTGGAATTGACTTTGGTATTCTGGGACATTAGCATCCATTTTCCAAATATTGTATGGAAATGTACATCACATTTTTTTTCATTTTGCAGCTGCTTTGTATGATTTAGAGTATGGCCGAAACCTTTTTTCTTCTTTTGGAAACGGATGAAAATTGATGCACACGTGGATGTCATCCATATAATCAAATCAACATGGCCTAAGATGACTACCCACCATGAGGTTGGATCAGGGAACACTTTAAGGAACCACTCCCTGAACACAGGAGGGTGCTTGGGTAGGATGGTGGTCTGGAACATGTGCAGTCTCTCCCTGTGGATGGTACGGTTATCAGAAGCAGAACTGGCAAAAGTATGCAAATAGAATACAACACGGGGTATTCCGTATCACCCAAGGTACCAACCCAACGGAGGGCTGGGACCGAGAGTGATGCGGAATACACCGTGTTGTATTTTATCTATGTCATACCCACCCGAGAAAACACACATTTCAATGCGTAATGCGCCAAAAGTTAAGAGAGTTTTGTGTCCTCGAACACAAAACTGTAACAACATTAATTCCAACCTCCGAATCCAGTATTCGAAGTTTCGGCGGCGGCGCAACTGGTGCGCTCGAAAATGCATTCAAAATGTTCTTTGGAAGCCCGTGTGATACAACTCCCAAATCCTATGTGATACGGATAGTTATCACACGGTCCGGAACACCCGTATCAGGCCCAGGTATGACATCAACTCTTATAGACTAGTAGAATAAAAGAAAAGCTACACCAAAAAATTGAAAAGTCTTCTATACTATGCTTGATATACCCCAAGGTCAAGTTCTTACTTCAAGTTGTTTCACATAAGTCCGTCATAGTTCTGGGATCTCCCACTGTTTGCAACTTATGGCCTGCTGACACCTTCTTGCCTGATAATTGAATTATGTTACGTCAGTGTTCTAAATTTCCCAACCAGTATAAATAATGCTTTTCAAGCTGGCTTTTCTGAGGATGGATTTTGAGGAACTTCCCGACGAATTTGAGGGAATTCACGAGTTAGTGGGCTTTAAATTTGTAAAGTTTCTTGAAATCTATCCCCAGGAAAGCCAGTTTAAAAAGCCCCATTCATTCTGGTTGGGAAATTTAGAACACTAATAATTCAATCATCAGGGGAGAAGGCGCAATAACAGCATAAGTTGCAAACAGTGAAAGATCCCAGAACTATTACGGACTTATGTGAAACAAGACGATGAGAACTTGACTTTGGGGTGTATCTAGCATTTAGTAGGCTTTTTAATTTTTTTGTAGCTTTCCTTTAAGAGCATCTCTGTTCTCTGTAAACTTATCTACTACAAGACTTGATAGAATCTTGATGTGAGAAGTAAGCTTCAATTGGCGCCTTCAGAGCTACTATCAGTCTATGGTCTGTCAGAAGATATAAAATACTCACTCTGTCTTCATGTCCTTTGAAAGGAAGGGCTTGAACTCACTAGCCCTGGTGTACATGCCCTTCTCCCTATTGGTAAACAAAACACCAATGGTAAATACATATCAGGATATCAAGAATAACATCAGATTAACGATATGAAAGAATATTTAAAAGAAAGGAATTAAATTAAATACACCCTTATATATATATATATATATATGGTCTGGGAGTACATAGTGGTCAGCTACACTGGTGTATGCTTTTTATGATTTATTCAAAGTTATTCAAGTTCCCTTCCGCTACCATATATGAGCTATGCTTACTTGTAGATCTTGATGAGCACCTGTCGTAGAGGGTGGGTGTTGTTAACCCACTCTATCAGCCCACATTCCTCATTCAGGGGAACCACCGACTGTATGACAGACAATATAACAGTCACAATTATTGGCTGTAGTCTGAGCGACCAGCAGCAATTATGCAGGAGGGAGCCAATAAAAGCATTAGTGACATGACAAACTTCAATGGTATTCTGTAGTCTATATATATATCACAGTGGAGAGTGGACAATTCTTAATAGTTCTACACAGACTACAAAGTCAGCACCAAGGAGAGATCCAATTAATATAGTGTTCTACAGACTACACATTCAGCACCGAGGAGAGAACCATTCTTTATAGCGTTCTACAGACTACACATTCAGCACCAAGGACAGAACTATTCTTTATAGTGTTCTACAGACTACACATTCAGCACCAAGGACAGAACTATTCTTTATAGTGTTCTACAGACTACACATTCAGCACCAAGGAGAGAGTCATTCTTTATAGCGTTCTACAGACTACACATTCAGCACCAAGGAGAGAGCTAGTGTCCTACAGATTACACATTCAGCACCAAGGAGAGAACCACTCTATAAAGTATTCTACAGACTTTGCATTCAGAACCAGGGAGAGAACCTTTCTCTACAGTGGAAGTAAATGGTGCAGAAAACAAGACCATCCTCTCAGACATAGCAATAGACACTTACATAGGTCCTGATATAGAGCTGCCTTCTGCGGGATTCGGGGTCTTTCCTCAGACACTTGTTGACGATGGCATTGAACTCCATCAGCCGACAGTCCTTCCGCAGGTCATCCTAGCGAGGACACAAAGGCGAAGACACTTCATTTCAGCGCCCATACCTTATCCTGTTGCAAAATTCTATTGAATGAATACCATATGTTTCAGAACTGAAAGATTTTTGTGTGTTACTCTTGTAGCAGGAAGTTCAAGCACCTGTCACTTTGACCTTCAACATACCATCAGTAAGCACCAATGTGGACTTAAGTTTGCTAATAATTCACCATACTTAAGGTTAAGTTCATATTTTTTACCAAAGTCTACAAACAATTGCAGCATGATGTCGAATTAGATAATATGATATCTCACAGATAGTGCAATTGGATAATACTAGTAACAGCAACAATTTCTCTTGCATGCTTTTATGTATACAAACTGAACAGATCATGTCCTTTATACCCTTCAATTTCCAGTGTTAGCTACGAAAAGTTTGTACTTAGCCGTGTGAAACTACGTGTAACTCACATAACACATTGTTGGTGTAATTTCTGAAAACAATTGATTGTAGCTCAAGCGTCTACAGAATTTTCGTGTTTAATTGACATGCTTTAATTTATTCTTTTAATATTCTCTTTGAGCTGCACATATTTTGGCATTGATTATTTGAGAGGGTCAAAAGATGATAGAAAACGTGTCAGATAAGTTTGAGCTGCGATTTACTGGAATGCAAATTGGGACACCAACATGGCGGCTGACACAGTGATGACATACCATATGCTCTCTGAGGCAGCAGCACAGAGACTCATCTAAAGAGGGGAGCAGGGGCAAGGCGCCCCCCTGCCCTGGCCATGCGCCACCTTACCCTGGGGAGCAGATTCTCTCTTAAGCATAAAATTCTGATTGACCAGGGATGCCACTAGGTCACATGTGGCCACAACTGTGATTTGTCTGACAGTAATTTTGCCCCTCAATTTGGCCCCATTTAAACTTAAAATTTTCTAAAACTTTACACCATCCCCCCACTTGGTCGCTCCACTCCCTCGCAATGACCAGGGAATTCCCCCTTGCAATTCTTTTCTAGAAAAACCCCTACAGCATCACCTTGGAGCCATCAAATAGTGGCTTGTGTACACCTACATGAATACATCTATACATTAGCACTTACGTGAGGTTTGCACATGAGGAAGTATGCCTTCCCGTCTGAACCCTTGACTGCTATTTTCTTTGGCTTGGCTGCAGAACTCAAAACCTCCACCTAGAATGTACATGTCGTTATCAAGAGTGTTTCAATCTATCCTAAAACCAAACATAGCTCTCCTCTCTATGGAAACGAAGGAAGCCAGTTGCTAGAATGTCTGATGACCAACATCAGAAAAAGAAACTAAAACTGCGAATGCCATTTTATAAATTTTCCAGTAGACTGTGACTTTTTTCCTGGTCATTCTCTGAACTAAAGAATGATGAAAATCAGGCTCAAGTCCTTTTAAGGAACTCTTGAATTTCACATTCCTGCAAAATCTTAGTTTTACAAACCTGTCTGAATAAATCAACATTAGAATGCCGCCGGGCAACAATAATCTTTTTTTCTTTTGCAACTGGATTCCTTGTCCACACAAGAAAAACTCAGTCTGGTTTGGGCTGGGGCGTTTCACGTTTTAGTGTTACCTTGGGTTTACACATCATGATGTAGGAATGACCATCAGTACCACAAAATGAGAACTTCTTGGGTCGTTGCAAGGATGGCAAGAGCTCAACCTACAGGAGCAGCAGGGTGGGAATGGCAGAGAGACAGAATGTAGGAGAAAATGCAATGGAAACACAACATATCATCAAACACTTGTTGATACATTTGTGACATTTTGTACATGCCATTCACAGGAATGAAAGACATCATTCATTCATTCATTCGTTCCTTTCCTTTCGTTCACTCATTCATTCATTCATTTATTCAACATCAAGGGAAAGCAAAGTTAGTTACAGATGAAAGGAAGACGAGTGAGTAAGTGCATTGGAAATGTTATGCAAAGGTTGCTGTGGATGTGTGAAAAGTACAGAATCTGAAGTGTAAAAAGTACAGATTCTATTGTGTATCTAAAACAAAAGTGCAATGGTGGTAGGTGTTGTAGAATGAAGTGCATTTCAGTTAACATGGTGGGAAATATAACAGATATATGCAGGGTAGAATCATAATTTATTGTCAAGTTGACAAGTAAGACTATAAATTGGGACTGAAGTTACTGCTTTAAAACTGTAAGTGGAAAAGTCAGACAACATACATATATGCAATGGAAGAAGCTCTAAATGTAATCGAAAGTGCTTGTAAACACAATATCATAATCAATTATCCATAATGCTACATATATCTGTTATGTAATGGCTAAATTCAATCAATGTTGCATTTTGGACACTCAAACTGAATATACATATATCAACTTGCAACCTTTAATTATAGTAAGGAATGGCAAACTGTTACAAACTTCAAACATTATACAAAATGTACAACTTATTTCAACATAGCCAAACATTGATCATGCCTATACCTGTACCTAAACCCGACATTTGAGAGGCCACACCAATTTAATTTCTTGGTTAACAGATTTTTTGAAAAACTGCTAAATTCCAAAATCAACATGAAAACATAATCTCAGAGGAAAGTCTGTGCTTTGGTGACACAGTTTCAGGGTGTGAACATGGTCAGGTGCAAGTTTTCACCCCAGCCTTCTGTTTTTATGATTTTTTTTGCTAAAATTAAAACAAAAATCTGTTAACCAAGAAATTAAATTGGTGTGGCCTAAACATCGTTTCTTGAATTGAAAGTAAGGCTACATACACCAAGTAATTCTTATGGATGACGTCCTTTGGAGACCCTAAATCTAATGAGCGCGAAAAAAAAGCAAGAAGGGCCGAAAAAAACAAGATGCCTAGATTTGAAATATAATAGTCGATGACACATGTTAGGACACAAATTGAATGAGAGAACACAGTGTAACAACTAACAATTCTTTTATTCATCATGAAAACAACAATAATTTGAATAAATCAGTTGAAGTTGAACAGCAGTTGTTGTCCTGTCCTGTTTCTTTCCATATCCCATTGATTTTGCAGGCCTGCAGAAACATATTATATCAAAAAGGAACTCTTTGGTCATAGTTACAGGAAGCGGAATTTCTTGTTTTTTTCTTGGAACAGACCAAAATCAATGCGCGCGTGGACGTCATCCATAAGAATTACTTGGTGCAGCCTAAGGTTCAACACGAGGTTCTCAAGCTCGGAAAGAAGTTTTAAACTTTCTTTAGGTACACAGCTCTAGATGTAACTCACAGTGTCTTCAAACCCAGCGATGTAGACCAGTGCAGCAGGGAAGGGTTCGTGGTTGGCGTGGGAGCCCGGGCCGCTAGGGAGGGTGACGGTTAGGGCCGACTGGAGGGGCATCAGGATCGGACTGAACTTCCTAGAAAAATAACAAAGACAACAAGGCAATCAGAGGTGGCACACTTCACCTCTATGTCTTTACCCATAATACTTTGCATACTGTAATTTACATTATGTCATACCTGGGCTGCGAAAACGTTTGATACGGGTGTTCCGGATCGTGTCATTACTTTCCGTATCACACAGGGTTCTACTTGTATCACATGGGCTTCCATAGAATATCTGGAATGCTTTTCAAGTGTGCCGATTGCGCGGCCATCGAAAATTCAAATACCAGGTTCAGAGGTTGGAATTGATGTTGTTAAATATTTTTGTTCGAGGACACAAAACTCCCTCAACTTCTGGCGCATTCCGCATTGAAAATAGTGTTTTCACGGGGGGTTATAACATGAATAAAATACAACAACTTAAGGTGTGTATTCCGCATCACCCTCAGTATTCTATATTCATCTTCACGGTAGCAAAATTTCACAGTGTAAGAAAAATGGACATTTTCACTGAACTTTAACTTCACGGTGGCGGCAAGTGATTTACAGAACAGATGTGCGAATGAATCATCAATAAAAACCGTTTTTTCACAGTGATGATAAGTTTACGGTACAGAGGTGAACGAGAAAACAGTGAACATAAAGTTACTAAAACAGTGAAAGAAACAAGAAATACAGTTACTGTAGTCCCAGTCCTACAGAGAAAAAATTGCACACTGCATGAGGATGTAGGGTAATGCTGAATTGTGTAGATTGGGAATTCCAGAAACATATATAGACAGACACAGAGAAGTCAGAAACAACATTTCCTCCTACAAGCTGCATGATCCACTCACACCGGGAAGAACCCCTACTCTCAGCGATAAGTGTTGTGGGTTCTTTAACATGCTTGACACAGGACCCTTATATGCCCCATCCGAGAGAGCGTCCCTAACTAAAGCCAAGTACTCATTTTCACCTTAGTCAAAGTGAAGACATTGGTGCAAAGTATGTTTCCCAATGGCACAGAATTGCAACCTTCTAGCTATTTAGTTCAAATCCTCCCACACCATAAGATGTGCCCATCTCCGTTTCGTAGCCCTGGGCCACACTGTGGTGCAATCACTGCAGCAAGGGGCTAGTCCACTGGCAGTGAAGTGTGTTAAACTTCAATACTGTTTCATAAGTATGTACCATTTTTATAAAGTCTTTGCTATGACTCAATGCGCCTCTTGTCCAGAGGTGTCCTACCCGGGCACGAACTTGGGCCTTCTGGTTCCGAGTAATTTGAACCAGATGTGGTAAGTGACAGAAGTGCAGACCACTACACCACAGGGACACCCCTCTTCTAGCTATATACATAGGATCTTAACCTAGAACCTATACTTTAGATTCTAAGTCATCAACCCTAACCACAAGGCGACAACAGAAGGAATACTTTACCTGTCCTCCAGTAGTCTCTTGAGTGACTTGAAGTGTAGACTGAGGCTGAAGTGTTGCACACCTTGGTCTACAGGCTTGTTACACAACTCCAGCAGCTTGTCAGCCAGCCTGGTGGCATCCTAAAGGATTCATACAACGTCAACATCTAAAACACTAGGTCAGGATTCAAGAATGTAGCCAAGGGTTGATTCTTTATGAGCACAGCAGTCACATGATTGACAATGTGTATTTCTACAAAGCTGGCATCTCAAGACAGTTAGTAAAAGCAGCTGCTGTTTCTAACTTAATCTAAGTCTAAGACATAGCTTAATATCTGTAAGTCAGTAGCCGTCTTTCAGACAAACATAGCTTGTATCTAAGATGGTAGCTGTCTTAAAGAAAAGCATAGATTGTACACCTTAAGATGGTATCTACCTTTAAGACAAGCATAGCTGGTATCTTAAAATGCTACCTTTAAAACAAACATGGTTACGACATCTAGGTAATAAGATATGCCAAATAGCAGTTACTCATGACCAGCAACTGGATATGATTTTGGCAACAGTCAGAAATGTTGAATGTATTCTTTTAAGTGTTGGGGCAAAAGTGTGTTTCTTTCTATGTTGCCCTTATGCTATTAAGTATAAACAAATGCTAAGGATTTCTTGTTCTTTTGCAACTATAAGCTGCAAGTACACTGGTCCAATTGGCCCCAGCTGTATGTGTTACATAACTTCTAAATAAGCTAAACAAGATAAACAATGAAACAAATCAAGCTTATACCTGTATAAACTGGTTGAGCTCACTATTCATAGACCTATATGGACAAAAAAGAGAATGTTGATCAAATATTCAGCTCAGAAAATATCAAAAGGAATCTGCTTTTATCTTCAATAAAATCAGAAAGTCTTGGAAGATAAGATGCACAACTTACTTGGCTTTCTTAAAGATGTCTTGGCAGCGCTTCTTCCGAATCAGAGATGTTGACTGGAACAAGAAATCATCCTTAGTGTTGACATTTGATGCACAATGAAATATTGTAAACATGCATATTAAATAGTAACAACATCTGAAGCAAACAGATATTTGTGTAAAAAGTATGTGGATTGCTCCATAATCATGTTAGCCAAATGGGACCTCAATACGCAAACATTACCATTTACACATTTTGTTTATTGACTGTATTCTCCAATATAGAGCCTCACACACTGCCTATACAAAGTACCTATGGGAGGCTTTGCTAAACTGGGGTTAGGTTTCAACTGTTGTGGGCGTGGCCTCTAACCAGCAGTCAGCCAATCAGAGAATTGTCTCCACCTAAAGGAAACATAAAGGCAATTTTCTGATTGGCTGACAGCTGGTTAGAGGTCACGCCAACAAAAGTTTAGTAGAGCCTCTCCAAGGTACACGTTTAATCCATATACCTGCAATTGTTTGATGAGTTTCTGTTAACAGAGTATACGTAAAGAGAACCCACCTTGGACACAGCCATCATCAGCCACATGCACTGTTGTGGGAAGGTCACCAGCAGCATGGCAATGATGTCCTGTAGAAGATTAGGGCAGGAAAAGAGGACATCATGATTTATAGAATTTATAGTACTAATTGATATAAATACATATTAAGCACTATCAACACTCAGTCTGGCTTATAAGGTCAAAATTCATATTTGTAAGCTTTTTCAATAGATACACACCTTTCTCTACTAGTACTGGGCCATCAATCTATGGAATACCCTGCCACCCAACATGAAATCATTGACTGCTCCATATAACTTCATAAAGGCCATCCACCAGTTATTCGTATTAGTTAAGCTAACAGTCTGAATATATCATGTTATGATTATGTATAAAACATAGTTAGATAATTGCATAAATTATATGTTCCTTTTGATATTGCAATCTGTCTGTTTGTATGATGAACCCTGTAACTAAGACTAGTTGTGATACGACTAAAGGGTACAGTAATAAACCAATAAATGAGCTGCAAGTTTTGCGAGCGTATTAGTTAACAGTCTGAATATATCGTGTTATGATTATGTTTAGAACATAGTTAGATAATTGCATAAATTATATGTTCCTTGTGATATTGCAATCTGTCTGTATGTATGATGAACCCTGTAAGACTAGTTGTGATACAACTAAAGGGTAACAGTAATAAACAAATAAATGAGCTGCAAGTTTTGCGAGCGTACCTCCAGCTTGGTGAGGACGTCCGTGTGCGAGTGACAGATCCGTGAGATGAGCTGTGAGAAGGACGTCAGGAACTGGTACGGGGCTAACTTCCTGGTCAAACCCCCAATAATCTGTGGACCAGGGGAAACAAAAATACATTTCTAGGATGAATGCCCCCAGGGGGGCTGCAAGACCCACTTTCTAAAATTGTAAACATTCTTATATAAATTCCTGTGGACACATTCCTGTACAATTCTAAGAATTCTTGCAAACTGCTCACAATACTATACATGACTGTATAATACCATTATATACAATGTATAGGCTCACCCTAGCAGTATAGTGGGAAGATAATTTTTATCTCCATGAAAAATGGAGAATATAGTTTTGGGTGTGTCTGTCTGTCTGTGTGTATGTTTGTGTTTCCGCACTTCTGTAGTCAGCATAACTCAAGAACCTTAGATGGATTACGATGATATTTGGTATGTGGACGGGAATTGTGAAGCCAAAATTCAAGATCGATGTTGGGCCCCCTGGTATATGACCTTGGTACTGCAGCACAGCTTCCATTTTTGTAATTAAGAAGTGGTGTAGGTGTGGGCCCCCTAGTTCAAACTGTTTCAACTGTAGATTCAATGCACGTATGTCAAATTTGATATTGCCTCATATTGAACTGTCAATGGTGTAGAAGGCCTAGTGGGCAGACTAACAAAAATGGGACTGGGAGATCACAGGTTTGATTCCAAAGTATTCCAGGCTGGACTTTAAATGATTTTATGTCCTTGGGAAAGGTACTTTCCGCACTCGACCCGGGTGTAAATTCAGTTGGGAGGTAAAAAAACATGTACACAAAAGGAGGGGGATGGGATCCTCCTTCTAATACCATTCCAATTAAGAACCCACTGCCCCTACAGCCTCAAAAAAGCTATGGGATCTTTACCTTTTCTTTTACCATTACAGTCAAACCTGCCTATAGCGGTCACTCAAGGGACTGGCCAAAATCGACCGCAATGGACAGGTGGCCGCTCTATAGAAACGGTTGATTGACCATGACCAATAAGTGGCACATGTTTTCTGTACCCACTGAGAAACATTTATTCACATACATGTACAGTCAAACTTGGTCTACCGACCACTTCCACAAGACGACCATCGGCTCAAGATGACTGCTTTCGGTAGGTCCGGATTTTTCCACAAGCAAATTAAGTCCAAGTCGATCCATCGATCCGCCCCCAATCCGGAGCACATGCGACCAAAATGTTGCCGAAGACAACCGTGTCATTTTCAATTGCGCGGCGACATCATTTATCAGCAAATAAATGTGGAATTTCACGGTAAAATCAGCCTGTTTGGGTCGGATTTTTTGCCAGGAGAAAAAAAGAACAGCTGCAAGATGGCGCCTGTGAGGTCATACTCATAGGGTCATTGGGATAGTCTACTGCAATGTGTGTGCAGCTGCAATGTGTGAGTTATGATTTTACTTTACATTAAATAGTACAAATTACAAAATGTAAACTTATTTCGTCAAAGAAGGTCTTTGAATAAAGAGAACAGAATATATAAAGGATGGATGACTTCATAAACATTTTTTTTGAGGATAAAAGGCATGTTTTTAACAAACTGCTCGCCCATGGTACTACTAGTGAAGTAACCCAAGTAAACAAAGCGTCCCGCTAGGACCGCGCGCAAGACTGCCTCTGTTTGTCTGCAAATTTCTGGCGTCTAAGCGGTTTTGGAAATGCAAAACCAACACCAGGAGCAAAATAAAACCATGCACAACATTTTCATGGGTAACACTGTGACATTTTTTTTCTGCCGAGATTTGAAAGAAGGTTCCCGAATCTTGCGGGGACCATGCGCCGTGACCGTTATCGGCAGTGTTTCCAGACCTGCGGGACCGAAAATCGTGTGGCCGCGACCGCGTTGGACAGGTGGCCGCTTTAGCCTAATTCTTAATGCTTATGTCAATGGGAAAAATCCAAGGGACCGACAAAAAGTGACCACTCTGGGCAGGTGGCCGCTATGCAAAGGTGACCGCTAATACAGGTTTGACTGTATATGATCGATTTGTATTGCATTATGTTACAAGATGTTGTATCTCTTGCATGATTCAAGGTTTGTATACCTTTAGAACAGTAGAGCTTTTCAAAACACTAATTAATCCTTAATATTTTTGAAGACACATGGTGACCATGCATGTACAATGTATATATGTCTTTCAGCTACCTTTTGCATGTTTTCAATCATTATAGAATTTTTTATCAAAAATCTTTTTTTTAACTTTTAACACATAAACTGGGGTAAGAACTGCCAACCACTACAAACAGCATTGAACATAATTTTTTACACATAATTATAATAAACATTTATCTATTGACTTATAAGACATACTTCGTTAAGCTTTGGGAGGAGAACCCTCATGTTGGTCCTCTCCGCTCTCCCAGCTGCAAAAAAAAAATATTAAAAAATTAACAGACATTTAGGAAATAAAATCTCCTGATAAAGTCTGCCATATTCATCAAAAATTATCATATATTGTCCAAGTGTCCGAGATGGCGGGCACCAAGATGGCCACCTCCGTTGATGGGGTATAACAGAACTTTTTTGTTTACACAATCAATGTACTGCAATAAAAAATTATATACTGTAGACATTTTCTTTTAATGGAATATGCAGGACATTTTCTTCCAACATGTTAATTATGGATAATATCTTGTACCTGAAAAAGTCTATCATAGTAAGGACCTTTACATGTGATTCCTATTGGATTAGAATTGTACTGCACAGACATGACATCCAAACTATCATTGAGAATAAGCTATAAGATTCAAGAAAACTTAAGTCTATAACTACCTACCCTTATATAAAAGAAAGGACTCGTATTAAAGTGGGCATTTCTAAATTTTTTGCTTAAACAATTGAATGTGACTGTCTCAGAAAAAGGAGATTATGGATTCTTCCTGCATTAGAATCAGGAAAAGCAAACATACATGTGGCAGTATTTACTATAGGTTGGTAAGTCACTGAGTAAAAAGACTCTTTTCGCACAACCAGGAGATTTATTCACCAACTCTAAACTGACCATCTCTCACCTTCATTAATTTGTTTATTGCTTGACAGTAGTATAATATGTGTTACAGTCCTGTATATTTGGGACCGCATTGTGGATGCTGTTCCCTGTAACAGTGTATATTATGTATTAATATACTTTGCGCTTGGGAATGTATATAATAAAGCAACAACACCTGTGCTGCAGTGCTATGTGAACCAGTCAGAATAAGTTGATGAAGGTGACAGATGGTCACTGAAACGTCGGTTGAATAAATCTCCTGTTTTTGTAAAAAGAGTCTTTTTCTTCATGTAGCAGTACTGCCTTACCTTTCTCATAGTCCGACACCTTAGCTCCGTAGTCGAGCCACAGAGCCAGGAGTCTGGGCATGGACTGGTAGATGTGCTGGTTACCATACTGCAGGGAGCGCCCGAAGTATGACACCACGTACAGGATGATGTCTCTGGAAAAACGTTCAGCGGTCATTTTAAAAAGATTCTCAATGTAGAAAAGCCCAGTGCAATATTAATGGCCTAATGGATAGAGTGTTCGTCTTGCACACAGTAGGTCGTGAGTTCGATCCCCAGCTGGGTCATACTAAAGACTCTAAAAATGGTACAGCAATCAGCATTTAGGAAAACAGTATGGAAGTTAAACACACATCACTACCAGCGAACCAGCCCCCTGCTGTATAGTGACTTGCACAAATGTCTAGCCCAAGGGAGCTAAATGGAGAAGAGTGCTACCCCTATGCGTCTTATCAAGACATCTGGGATGCTTTAACTAATAACTTTCATCAATTTAGTAAATCTGGATAACCAACTCTTCATTCATTTGTTATATTGACATCCAACACATTTTTTGCACATTTCCACCATTATTCACACTTCCTGCATTTATAATACCGGTACAAAAAATTCAAAGACACGCAGGTAGCAGATCCACCACAACAATAGACGAAGGAAACCGTCGCCACAATTTTATGTTTCAAAATGGTCGAATACGAATAGTTATAAGTGGCAGATGAGCAACAAGTGTTTTGTTCTTAACAATATAGGCGGCATGTTGTTGTGAAAGAATTTGTTTCGTATGAACGAAACTCATTGGTGACATGTGTGCCTGCAGGAAAGCAATCACGAAGGATCGAAGATCAAGAGTAGAGTATTGCGATACCGGTCTGTTAAGACATGAAGCTAGAGCATTTAGGCAAAGGATTTTGGATTTGGCAGATACAATCATTGCAGTTTTTTCTTTTTTTCAACCACAAAACAGTGGTGAACTATCAACCATTTAACAGTAAATCTAAAATGTGACTTACCAGACTGAGTGTGCAATGTTTACATGTTGACATGTGTATTGTATGTGAATAAATATGTATCTCATTGGGTACTGAAATCATGTGTCACTCATGGTCAATTAACCAGCCTTTTCTGTATAGCGGCCACCTGTCCATAGTGGCCAATTTTTGCCAGTTCCTTGAGACCATTATAGACAGGTTTGTCTAAAAGCATGACAAGATACTAACCCTGCCTTCACTGGTGTCTCACGCATCGTGGTCATAATGCGGTCGTAATACTTGGCTAAGTAGAAGTGTCCATCCTCCCACTCTGGGTAAACCTCCACAACACTCTAGAGGGGGAAAAACACATTCCTTAAACATTGTTGGCAAACATTGAAACACAGATTTGTTTTGCAGCTTTGAAAACATAGTAAAACATTTGAATCATACATAATGATTGAGTAGGTTTACATAGCCCTGAGTGGACTTAAGTTACAGAATTTGGAAGGGCGTAGTAGTACTTAAAGGGTGTGTGACAATGGACTTGAGGCCTCATACTCTAGGCTGTACGTACTCTAGCTAATCTAGGCTCTTTCTCTATCTACGGGACGGAACGGTCCCACACAACGTGAAGGCTCGACATGAACCTAGCTACATCTTGACTCTCCTCGTTTTTATGTCATACTATACTCCATGCAAATGAGGCCGATCATGACGCCACAGGCATCGACGCTACCCCTAAAAAAACGTCTTCAAAATCACAAAACTTATAAAAAAATCCACTTGAAGTCCGTGCCGTCTTTAATTTGGGGTTAACAATATGAAAATGACTGCTGGGTGAGATGCTTTAGAAATCAGGACCACTTCACACCCAAATGTCAATTGTTTTCTTCACACGGGAGTCGAGCACCACTGAAAGAGGACTGATCTAGAGCCTACTCCTGTCTATATAACCTCCTTGATCAGAGATAATGTCAACCAATTGTTTAAAAAACACTGTATGATGTTCCCACCTTGTACTGTTTCATGACCTGGTTGCTATCATACATAGCAGTATCCTCCATCAGTCTACCAACTAGAAGCAGGGCCTACAAGCAGAAAATAAACAAACAAACAAACAAACAAACAGACAATCAAATAAATATTTACAACTTTGAATGTCATGAACATGAAGTGAAGCATACACAAAATACAACATGGATAAAACATTTTGTCAATGATTCAGAAGTGAAGTATTTTGCTTCAAAGAGAAGATCTTATTATTCATGTCATGTCATTATTTTCAGAACTATTATTAAACAGTGTTTCCAGGGCAAAAGTAGTGAATACATGAGCTACAGATGCATTTTAGTCACTTATCACGATTCTGTAGAAATCTTGAGAAATAGCGACAACCTTTGATATGTACCTGCAAAAACATAATATGATTATCATAACCATGGCCATCCGGTGTCAATGTTCTTGTAATATGATTTAACTGTTGACAAGCTCTACCTGTGACAGTCCTATTTTCCTGAAGAATGACTAAAATTTCTTCCAAAGCATTGCAGTGTCATAATCTTGGGACATCTTAACAGGTGTTAGAAGCAGGCTACTAGCTAGCAGGGTGCAAGGGTGTCTTATTTTTTGGACGCCCTACACTAAACAAGGAAATTGGACACCCTTCTTTTGCAGAGGACACCCAGAGGACACCCTGTATCCCTGGTAATTACATACACATGCACATGTGGTTCCTCCCCACACTCACTGCAAAATGGACCATTCCAAGACAGATGAACAACATGTAAATTGATTGACATGCAATACTACCAGGTAATTGTTAATCCATAGAGCACATTGGGAAGCTCAGGTTCCCATTGCCCCCCTCCCCAATTTTTGGACGCTCTGTCTATAAATCCTAGATAAAAGTCTGGTTAGAATGCTTTACCTTGGCATGTGTGTGTTTTTTAGCGTTGGCTGCCTCCGAGCTGCCACAGTTCATGTAGGCAGCGTCCGAGAAGTGTTCAGCCACGCCCTTCTGCAGGGTGATCAGGGCCTGGTGCTGGTCATTCTGAAAAGTCATGGCAGGGGGATAATAAGGAAGATACTGTAAATGCAGAAATATTAAACCCACCGCAAACATTTTTGTCAAATACTGTAGCAGTATGTGACTACATGTATAGCACTTCCACGAACTTAAAACCACCGCAAACAATCCATTTCATCTTAGCGCGTCTGAAATAAAAATCACGCAAATTTAAATGCATTCACAGTAATGTTGTTAAATTTCTAGTGTTGACAAATGTCATGAAATTTCATCTGTGTTGGTGACTAACAATGTCCATGACTTAACATCCCCCCAACACAATACAGAGAGCCTCACTAAATGTTGCATTATGCTTTTTTTACCATTTAATGATTTGCAGCATATAAATATTGATATTCATGTCCTTTTTTTTTAACCAGCGAAGTCAATGTGCTTGCGGATGTCATTCATAAAGTGTAGTCAGTGTGGGCTAACATTTAATCTTAGCGGGGGAACTAGAAAGGCAACATTTGCGAGAAAATGCAGGATATTCCCCTCCCAGTAACCACAAATTAAAGAAATATGAAGTCGCTGCATAAATTATGCAAAAAGCTACCACCCTACATCTACTTGGTTTTTGGCAGAAGAAAGAAGAAGAAGAACACGCCAGCAGAACCAATATATTTCCTCCCTCTGGGAGGGGAATATAAATACAAGTAGAGGACTTACCTGGTGCCACAACCATTTGGCCTTCTCCACACAGAGTTCGGGCAGACTGTAGGTGCTGGCGTTGAGCAGGGAGCTGTAGGCAGTCTGGAGGTGGCCCGCCTTACGGGCGATCTTAGCGCTCTGGAGCCAGCAGTGTCCCAACTCTTTACCTACTGTATCAGCACTGACAACAGCAAGGAATAGTTTTCCATGATATTGTTATTGAAAACAAAGGCATTGATGTAACAGTATGAATCTATTGTAATCTTATTTAAAATGTATCACTAAAGGTAAACTTTAAGGTAAAGCAGTCATCCTCATTTGAGGTGAAGCATGATGCTTTTTCAAGTGGCTAGTGGTAGTGCAATGCGGCTTCGCCATGGCTTGCGTTTTTGGCCAAGCACAACTCTTCTCGATAAGTGTGTTGGGTTCTTTTACGTGCAGAGGTTTGACGTTTGAGGCTTATGCCCCAAGCTCCCTCATACATGGGGCCGCCGGCTTAACATCACCATCCAAAATGACAAATGCGATCCCTTACAACATGTCCGAGCTGGACTTGACCCTAGGATCAAACTCGGGCCCCAGGATCCAGAGAATTTGATCAAAGTTCTATTTTTAGCTTACCTGCCGGCCATGTTGATGATACACCTCCTGAGACTGTAGAGGGGTTCCCTGGTGCGGAAGGATGACTGCGTGATGCGAGCCCGGGCCTCCAGGTCCAGACTGCCCTCCTCCTGCCCCCCTCCCCCCTCCTGTCTCAGCAGTCCCTTCACACCATGCTGCAGTTCACACAGCATGTGCAGTCTGGGGGGGGGGAATGGTTCGTTAGGAGCTGATATAATCATTATCATAATTTATCATCATCAATGTTCCCCGGAGAATAGCCGTATAGAGGTTCTCACAATTCTATTAGATGACAGTCTACAGAACAGGTTAGAAAATATATAACTTAGAATTTGAGGGTATGCTTTCTGGGTCAGAATCTTTGATTGCTGAGATAATGACACCTAATTTCTGTCAACTTTTCCATAGCATTATTGGCCCAAACTGTAATACCCTAATCCCCCCTTTACTTAGAAGACTAGTCATGATCATGAGATGCTGACGGGCCCACCCACCTCACGATGTAGTCGTACCCCCGTTGGTACGACCCACTCTCCATGCTGGCGGCAGACAGAGGTCCCATCTGGTCATTACGGACCACCTGCAGCTGGTGCCAGAAGTCTTCTTCATCCTACAGCAGGGGAGAATATTAGATATTTCACATATCTATTTAACAACACACTGCAGGGCTTTAAATACCATCTGGCATATATTTTATTACCATTAATAGTTTGATAACTGTTGTTGTGCAACCAAAAGCATTTTCACTATACCTGAAAAATTTAATGTTTGATAGTTTTTCTCAAATGGATCCATTTCAACGATCTTTATTTTCAAGACTTAGTATGTTATATTTGGGATTCACTTTATGATAATCTTTTGCAGATTTATTCAAAAGGTTTTGAACAAGCCAATATCTTTTCAGTAAGACAATGGGACCAACATACACAAATTTAAAAGGTATTGCCAAGCAGATCTATATGACAAATTCACTTACAAGCTTTGCACTAATTATAATATCATATTCAGTTAAATGTTACCCTGTGTTTTGCAGCGAGAAGAATCTTCCCCAGCCCAACACTCCAGTTACTGGAACCCTTGTTCTGGAAAAGAAGAACAGAATATTATTGGATCTGACTCAACTCTCAATTATAGAACAACAGTTGCTGTTCTATATACATCTGCAAGACATTGTGTACAGTACATACAATCATAAGCCTTGATAAGCCGAGATCCATGTAAGCGGGTACATGTTAGCTTGAGTGTCATCCTGTTTCAGTTCCAGGCTCTACCTTCACCAAACAGTCTAAAATTGAGACAAACTAGGGACCAATCAGCATGCTAGGCCAGAATCTGGACGCATACATTTATTCCAGCCAAATTGAATGGCAGTGATCTCGAATGACTGTTTGGTGAACGCAGAGCGTACATGTACATGAACACGTACAATGTATATATCAAAGATAAGTAAGCATGTGATTTAGCATCCTACATATATGACGCTGCTTTAACAAGGACGGTCGAATCTCAGACCGAGGATGAAGCAAGGCACTTTTTCATTTGTGCTAGGCGGCTTACGTTAGAGGAGTTTTCTTATCAACTGATTAATACCTTAAAGGTTTTTTGATGAAGACTTTTGAATAAAAGGTTGAAAGGGGTAATCGTTGTGTCTCTGCTGTCATCCTTCTGACGCCCAATCGACTAATAAGGTTTTGTTACCATCCTTTACCTAGAATGTTTGATTAAAGTACAATAGTTGCACTATTGCACTATTGTATCACTATTGCACTATTGTATCACCTCAGACTTTCCATTGTAGACTTTGAGATAGTTTTCCAGTCCATCCCAGTTGCCCAGCTGCCAAGAGGCCTCCACCCTGAAGGCATTCAGGTCCTTAGTCCACTCTGGCCTACAGGGTAACAAACAGATCTAATTATAGATAGTATCAGAGTATCTACAGAACATTGTCATGACTCATGATCATACTGCAGTTGACCAATCGAGAGCCCCCGTCCTTGGTGCTGAATGATTACTACTAAAGCCCACCACTATGGTATGATAGTGTAGACCTGTCCTTGGTGCTGAATGATTACTACTACAGTTCACCACTATGGTATGATAGTGTAGACTTGTCCTTGGTGCTGAATGATAACTACTACAGCCCACCACTATGGTATGATAGTGTAGACCTGTCCTTGGTGCTGAAAGATTACTACTAAAGCCCACCACTATGGTATGATGGTGTAGACCTGTCCTTGGTGCTGAATGATTACTACTACAGCCCACCACTATGGTATGATAGTGTAGACCTGTCCTTGGTGCTGAATGATTACTACTAAAGCCCACCACTATGGTATGGTAGTGTAGACCTGTCCTTGGTACTGAATGATTACTACTACAGCCCACCACTATGGTATGATGGTGTAGACCTGTCCTTGGTGCTGAATGATTACTACTACAGCCCACCACTATGGTATGATAGTGTAGACCTGTCCTTGGTGCTGAATGATTACTACTACAGCCCATCACTATGGTATGATGGTGTAGACCTGTCCTTGGTGCTGAATGATTACTACTACAGCCCACCACTATGGTATGATAGTGTAGACCTGTCCTTGGTGCTGAATGATTACTACTACAGCCCACCACTATGGTATGATAGTGTAGACCTGTCCTTGGTGCTGAATGATTACTACTAAAGCCCACCACTATGGTATGATAGTGTAGACCTGTCCTTGGTGCTGAATGATTACTACTACAGCCCACCACTATGGTATGATAGTGTAGACCTGTCCTTGGTACTGAATGATTACTACTACAGCCCAGAAGTTTCCCTGGTAATTACAGACACATTTTACTGTATTAAAGTGTCACTGATGCTTTTTTCAGTCCTACAAGACACTAGGACAGCATGAAAACTGATTGACATGCCAGGAAATTGTTAATCCATAGAGCCCATTGGGAGACAGAGAACGAATAAGCAGTTTTTACTGCTTAAAATGGTCTGCTAAAAGTATGATAAGACTAGAACACACCGAACCCCCCGCATCACAGCATCCCCCTACCCCCCATTTTTGGACCCCTTTTCTATAAATCCTAGCTAAAAGCCTGTTCCTTACTTATCTGCCAGAACCCCGTTGACGTGCACCATCGCTGTGGTGAGCTGCCCCAGCCCCAGCAGACAACGCAGCAGGCCCTGGTGGTGTGGCACGGTACTCGCCTCTGTCTGTAACGCACGCTCGTAGCACGCAGACGCATCACGTAGTTCACCTGGGGGGAGGAGGAGAAAGAAGAAAAGGTGAAGAGGTTGGTTTCAGAAATGAAAGCAGTGGACAGTGAAGTCACTTGAAGAAAGTAGAAAGACATCCAGGCTGTGCATGACAAACAAGCTTGTAGACACCAAGCTGCAGTGCAAAGTAGATGCCATGCATGGTCACTTGATTTTATCTTGTCGACCCAACATATTTTCTGTGTACCTAAATTTTTAGCTGAGGTGCACCTATTCCCAAAAAAGAATTTCAAGCCCTGGTCGTGGGTAAGAACTTTGTTTGCATACATACACAGTTGCACAAAGTCATGTAAAATAAGAGTGATCTCGAAGATGTACTTTCAGGATTTGAATTTCTTTCAAACTACCTAAAAGAACTAGATATTCAAAAATGTGGGGGAAAATTTTTTCAAAAGTACGGTTATTGGTTACAAATGTGCTAGATGTTGGAACATCAGCAACCAAATCTGTAGTGTGTTTTTGGCACACTTTTAGCCAGATTAGCCAATAAGGCTCCGTGGGCGTCACTCCACCGCCAGGGAAAGTCGGGTAAAGTGCCTTTCCCAAGGGCTCAACGTTGGAGCAGGGTGAGCATCGAACTCTGGACCTATTGGTCCTAAGTTGAACGCTCTAACCGTTGCACCACACTGACGCCACAAAAAACGTGAACAGCGTACCTATGCTCTCGTGCTGAAGGATCTGTTCCTTGATGTCAGGCTCACTCTTACGTATGGCCATGACTCCGGCTACCCCATCTGGCTCATCCATGGCTACATACAGCTTCTGTTATAGAATTGAAAAAAAAAAATTAAAAAACAAGGTTGTCAGATTCAATAAAACTGAAAGCAAAATAGGAACATGCACTAAAAAGTTCCTATGTTAATAACAGGAAGATTTTCTTATTAACATCTATTCAGAGTTTTGGTATAAATCTGGTTTTCCAGTCCTTATCGTTAGTCACTGACGAAAGACAGCGGATGCTGTCTGAAACGTCTGATGGTTTCAAAATTTTATCCAGTTGCTTGAGTAACTATTTTTGGCGTATCTTACTACCTGGATGTCTAACCTTCATCAACATATCAGGAAGATTTTGTTTTTTTATAGATCTGCTGCCAAAATCCTACATTGACCTTTAAAGTCAGCATCTCATATAGCAGAACTGCGAGCTCTGAAGGTCATATTCAGCAGCAATACATGTACAGCTGCTGTCTTCTTAATCAATGCGCAACTTTCAAAGATCAGCCAATGTTTGCACTATTTACCAACCATCCAATGTAGTTACTAATGAGGGCCTGCATGGGGGGTCCCGACAACGCTCTACGCTAAATTCTGAGGGCCGCCTACGTAATACGCTAAATTCAGAAAGCCTCCCTACGCTCTAAGCTAAATTCAGAAAGCCCCCCATACGCTCTACGCTAAAATATGGAGTGGTTGGCAACGCTCTACGTAAAATTAAAATGGCCGATTACGCTCTACGTAAAAGGAGCATGCAGGCTCTCACTAATACGTAATTTCCAGGAGTCGCAGGAGGTTTACTATGTGACACCGGCTTAATCAGTGACAGTTACTGATGAAATAAATTCAAAGTAATATCCATTTCACCTGTAATAGACACAGCTGTGGTTCTATGTCTGGTTTACTGGCCGACAGGTAAGACTCGAAGTGCATGAGTGCGCGAGTGTAGGCCCTGCAGTGGAAGGATGCCACGGCCAGCACGTCCTGCGGGATCAGGTCCAGGAAACCCTGCACGGAGTTGTAGGGGCGGTCGTCTCGCAGGAGAACTAGTAGGAGTAGGTAAATGGTCAAACATCAAGGATGAGGCAAAGTGTAACACTTAATAGTTTAATAATAATTATAATGGTTTATTGGTCAAAAATACCCGTGCAATGGCAGCCAGTGCTGAATTGCTGCAAGGTTTACAATCACATGATAAACAAAAGATACATATATGCTCCACACTTGTACTTTGTGGAACGGTCGCAAGGGTCTGGGCGGCTGCTATTCGCCGCCAGCAGGTGAAAGAACTAAATCAATCAATAATGGCTTATTATTCACATTTTGTCCCTACCACAAAATAAAAACCCGATGCGAACTTAAATGCATCTACAGTATCAATAACTACTTTCTTTTTTGTGTTCACCTCTATCTGATGCCCTGTTGCTCTTTTTCCCATCATCCCTCTGTACGGAGAGGGTGAGCTGTCGGTGGCGACACCAGCGCGTGAGATGGTCCAGTACCGAGAACACGGTCTGCGCCGCCATGTGAGAGAAATCCTGTGCTCCCTTCTCCTCCATCTTCTCAGCGTACTTCAGAACGGCCAGGATTTCATTACACACCTGTAATGACCACGTACAATTGTACAACAACAAATATGTCAGAACTGACAGGCAATGTCAGGTCATGTATTGTAGGTTCCTATAATTGTAGCATTAGAACAATCAAAAAGTAAATATTTTCCATTTTCCAACATATCTACAAACAACTTTTTTCCTAAAGGAACATACATGTAACAATAACATCCTTATCATTTATTAATTGTTTTAAAAGTCTTAGAATAGGAACAAAGTCGTTAGCAGTTGCAATCTACGCATGAGTTGATAGGGGGCGTCTCACCTCTTGTTTCTCCTCAGTGCTGCCGTCCAACAGTGCATGCAGTAAGACATGGGGCAGCAGGAACAGGGCTGTGGTTTCATTGTATTTGGTGACAGTGCTGCAGACTCGGAACACACGGGAGGCCATGTCCTGCTTTACCTGTGAAAAATACATGGTGGCGCTCTTGAGATCCTCATGACTACAACAAAAGCAATTAATTTTCCAAAGGCATTATCCTCAGTAAAGACTTATGCCTAAAGAACAGATTGTTTCATCATTTGCCGCACTTCATTTTGTATGTATCTGAATTTACACAAATTTCACTTCATAAGAGATTTGCATGGTATATATTAGGGATACCCTGAGTACTTATACTTTTGGTTGTTCTTGAGTATCTAAACCTGTACCTGAACAAACTATAATATATAGACTAGTGGATACCATTAAATCTGTCTAAAAATTGACCATTTTGATAACTTAGCACTTGAAAATTTCAATCATAATTTTCATTATAACAAAATATATAACTGAGAATTACAAATTATGTAAATCCACATCCAAAGATGACAACCTACCACTAAAAAGACAGTTGGCAACATTCTAAAAATATTAAATTATCAAAATATTAATCTTGAAACTATTGAATTGGACAAACTTATTTAAAGAGGAACTGGAAGACCCATATGCATTTCCCTTACACTTAAACCTCAGACATGGCAGGGCTCTATTGACAACTGTACCTTAGTGATGAGGTATCCTGTCCAGTTGTAGACCCAGTCCTGGAAGCTGCTCCCTTTGTTACTACGGTAGATAGGTTTCTTCATGTTGGCCCATGTAGCAGTAGAGGACATGATATACCTACCAGAGGAGATCAGAGTAACAGAATATTCAACTTAAAATTAAGTACTATATATGGCCTACGGTCGTTGGGCGATCCTACCCACGGTCAGGCTGGGACCTCGGGTGATACGGAATACCCCGTGTTGTATTCTAGATGATCTTTTTTATGTATCAAACTAAGAAAGTGTAGCACGTTGATGAAAGAATACAAGAATATATGCACATTTTTTCAGCTTTGTTAGAAAAAGTGTATCTACATACTTTCAGCTTTGTTAAAAAAATCATAAGGTACTGAAATTGATATACATGACGTACACAGTAGACTTTTTTTTTTAAGTGTAGTTGTGTTAACACAATTGGACTGAAAATTGGACTCTATTTGAGATTTTCACTAAAAGAAATATAAGTGGACACACCACAGTTAACTGTTAAGTATATTTTCAAAATGTGTTCCATTCTGTTCCAAATATAGATCTTATCTTTATGTTTACATGTTATCAATCAATACCAATGGTGATTCAAAACTTTTTTTCAAAATTCACTAAGTCATATATAGTATGGCTACTATGAGTCTTATTTTTGAATAGGAACTTTAAGTACTCCACACTATACATGTGACAAACATACTTGGAGTGTAAATGAGGTAAAAGAATCTCCTGGATGTGTTCTGGAAACCCCCTCCACAGCCTCCGCCCTGGGGTGTCTTTTGGTCCCTCCCGACATTCATATGTCTGGAGAACCTCTTGTATGGAAAATGCAGAGCAGTCCTGGATACAGAAGACAGTATGTTTTATGATATGATTCAATATATAATGACAATTCAAACTATCACTCTTCTTCAGTGTCACTAAAATTAACTGACAAAACAAATCAACACTTAGTCTTGTAACTACTTTTTACTGCAAAAACAGTTCATTTTAGTCACGCTGAAGAAGAGTGATGGATGTCACTCGAAACGTCCGGAAATAAATCTCAATTTTATCCAGTTGTAGAGTTTGAATTGTCGTTATATATAATGTTTACTTGGATGTGTAACCTTCTTTAACATATGATATGATTCAATGTTACTTTGTGTAAGTGAGTTCTATGTTTCGTTCAAAGTTAAAATCCTCCCAGACTATAAGGTGTATAGGGCGGTGACCATCTCCGTTTCGTAGCCCTGGGCCACACTGTGTCGCAATCACTGCAGCAGGGGGCTAGTCCACTGGCAGTGGAGTGTGTTTAACTGCCATACTGTTTCAGAAGTATGTACCATTTTTATAAAATCTCTGGTATGACTCAATATGCCTCTTGTCCAGAGGTGTCCTACCCGGGGCTTGAACCCGGGCCTTCACCCGGGCTTTCTGGTCCAAGTAATTTGAACCAGATGTGGCAAGTAACAGAAGCGCAGACCACTACACCACAGGGATACCCCCGAAGTCATTTTTGTGAAACTGAAACATATCTCTTTTTACAACACTCACAATGACAATACTCGTTACTGTAAATCCTGATATATTTGCAATTCTGTGTGGTTATCTCTTACTGTAAACATGTGCTCAGTCTTACTATAATTCTAAAACTGTATTGTTTCAACTACAAACTTCAAACACTGCTAATGCCTCCATTTCAATCCCGCTGCAAAAGTCCTTTAAAACTTTTATGAGTACTGATGCAAATTAGTTACTGGGAGAGCCTGGGCATAGCATCTCAATTGAGGCTGCATCCGTCTTTCCGAAGGGACATAAAATGGGGTCACTCTGTTTGAGGAAGTGCCTTGAGCATCTTATAGGCCTGGGGAAGGGTTAGCAACCCCTCCCTGTAAAAATATACCTTGCTACAGAAACAGCCAGGGAACTTGCTGAGCTATGTGCCACTAGGCACTACATACACATGTAGGGCCTAAACGAATGTAAAAAGACTGACCTGTGACCTGGTGTCAGTAGCGGCCAAGAAGGCTCGAGCCAGCTCCATGATCAGGTCATGGGCAAAATGGACATCATCAACACCAGCCTGTAACAAGAAGAACATAGTATCTTTCAAATTGGTACTTCTAAGAATGTTACTATAATTAAGAATGGTCACAACTATGATACTGTGAAAAGAAGAAGTGCTGTGACAGATTTCTGCTAGGTATTAGAATATAGTTACTGTACTGTAATCTCAATACTTCTACCACTAGTTAATGTCAAAAGCGTTAGTTGCCAAATTTACAATTCATACAATATCTATGATTAACTTAATGATCAAGTCTACAACTGTTACAGTTTATCTAGGTGAAGTACGAACATCATATATTTATTATATGTTAGGAAAATGCTGAAATCAATAAAATAAACAACAATGATTTATTGAACAGAATTATTTATTACAACAGAACACTAACCTGGAATTTTGACAATTCCTCCTTCTGTCCATGTGCCTTTAGATCCAATCTATTTAAAAGTAGTTTTGTGTTAGTGAGGCCGCAACATTACTGTGTGAAATTCAATAGCTTGTACAAGTACATCAACACAGTACAAAACTTCAATTACAATTCAATTCAATTTCAGTTCAATTTGTGATCATTGTTAAATTAACTAGCAGAACTAAAACAGTGTAATTTACTCCAGAATCAGTTACTCTTCTCTGGTACAGGTGTAGATTTCACTGAAAGTCAATGAACGATGGACTAAAAAACAACAGCAATACATTATGGAGCAGCTTTTTAGATGAATTTTGAGAAGGTAACATCAACTTTCATAATTCCCTACAACCATCACATTTTAAAGAAAGGTGAATTTAAAGAAATCTCACTGCAGCATTCAGTATTTCCCAAGGTACGCACAAACTGAAGATATAAAGGACTGGTGTTCAATTAAGACATTTTTGAGAGAGTCTCAATGACACTTCTTTCAATGTGGCAGTCTTACAGTAGTCAGTAGAATTATGAGAGGTGATGTTAAATCCGGCATTGCTTTAAGAGTAAACTAAATGCAACAGTGCCAGGGTTTTTTCTAGGGGAAATTTGTAAGGGGGTCATTGCAAAAGTTAAAATGAGTCATCCTAGGGTTCCCGCGGAATAAAATTACTGTCAGACAGGTCACCGTTGAAGACTGCGGCCACATGTGACCTAGTAGCATCCCTGGTCAGAATTTTATGCTTGTTAAAGGCTCTTCTCCCCAGGGTAACTAAAAAAGGGTGTGCAAAGCCCCTGTTCCCTTGTTTAGATTAAGCCCTAAACACTGTACCTTCCTGGATCTATAGCACCTAGTTCTCCCAGACACTCCCCCACAAGGCTTCTTGCTGTCTTGTCAGACTCACGACAGGACGACAACAGCTGTGACGGGAAAGAAGTCAGTGTTTTGTCTCTGGTAATTTCATATCTTAGAAGGAGAAATGTCTGTAGCATCAACTACAGTCATTGCAAATTGTGACATATTTGTAGAGGTTTTATGTTGAACATTATAGATCTCTAGCCGCGAACTCACTGCACTTGCATTGTGTTACAGTAACAGGTAACAGTCATGTTTCAACTGAGTGACAGTGTAATTTTCACCTTGACACAAAATCTAAGTGCTATGAACAGTGATATCTAAATATTAAGTTTATTTTCTTTGTTATACTGAGAATTTTACTTTTTTTTGCAGTCTGGGCCCCTTTGAAAATCAATGTGTCAAACTTGAATGGCTGCAGATAAATAAATAAGTAAAAATCTATTAGATTTGTTATAATAATCATAGACTGACCACTGACACCAGGTGTGAGATGATTGGATCAGCAGTCTCACTCCCCTCCACCATCTCATGTAACGCAACCTGGGCAGGAAATAATACACAATACATCAATGTTTAATCTCAAATTAACTACTAGTAGCCATTTGATAGATACTTACATCTTAAACCAAACTATGACCGTAAAATAAAAAGTTCTCCTCATGAATAATAAATTATCGTATGACAGTGGTCTTAACTGACCATTATGCCATCTGCAACTAAAATGATCAGTACTGTCAGGTATAATATATAATTTTACTATATAATTCCCAGAATATCTGTATGTGCATAGACACAATGACAGGAATGTATTTTGGGGAATATTTTAACAGAATTGATAAGTTAAATATTAAACATACAATGTAGTCCTGGAGGAGATTCTACTTGTAACTTTCACCAACCATTTGGACATGTATTACTATTACACAAGCTATGCTAGTACTTTATTTTCAAATTGGGGCATAGTTGCATAAAGAGCCCTAGAACCATAGAACAACATTCAATTTTTTACCAAAAAATGATTGAGAGATCAAGTTATCATTCTATGTTAGTGGACTAAATATGTACAGGGTAGGGTGTGTAATGAGAATTATTTTTCAGATTTTTCCTTCTGAACATACACATCGACAGTCAGCAACACAACTAACCTTAAAGGTAATTGCCAAAAAATATAAGGTCTGAACTAGAGTTCAAGTACATCCCACCTGGTTGGCATGCAGCTGTTGTTTGAGTTTAGACAGGGCATGTAGCCTCACATCCAGGCTCTCATGGCCCAGCCCCTTCAGGGAGTGCTTCAGCTGACTCTTCAGGTCTGATTGGCTGAGAGACAACAAGATAAAACTTTTATTAATAAGTCCTTCCCAATTCTCCACACTCCTTTAGCAGCACTGAAACATGCTCGGGAAATGCTCAGCAAACCCTCCCTGTCTCAGCCCTGCTCTTCTGAACTGACAGAGCCCTGCTCTTTTGCTCATGAATAATAAATGAGCTAGCCTCATTTGGCACAAACAGCCGTTATTTTGTTCTGAACCCAAAGTAGCGATGAAAGACGTAACCTGACTGGCTGATAGCTTCCCAGCGCCCTTTTTCCACAAGATGAGCTCGTGCCAATCCTCTGATTGGCTGAAAGCTGTTTGCTGGTGATGCCCCCAATACCCAAAATGTCCGTTTAAGAGAGCAGGGCTGAGACCAGGAGGAATGCCGAGCATTTCCTGAGCAGGTTTCAGCACTGCTAAAGGAGGGTGCCCATCCCATACAGTGTTAAGGGTGGCATCCATTTCCATTTCTATTACCAATATTTCAGTTCATGATTCATGAACGGAAAGATAACATAGAAGCTGTTACAGGACCTTCATGCATTTTAAAGAAATTGGAACCAGAATACGATGTAATATATGAATTATGATGTAATTGTTCTGATTCAATGACTAAAAAACAACTAGGGATGATTTCATTTAAAGTAATGTACTATCTATAACATTACTATTCCATGAATAGCATAAAAACAGAATTAAGCAGACTTTACCTGGATGGAGTTTCTATATGCCGTTTGAGAACAGCATTAATCTTGGAAAGTTCAGGAAGCTCCGGCATGAAGTACAGCTCATGGAAGTGGTCCTGCAAAGCTTCCCTGGAAAATAAATATTATTTCCTTTTAGTCTCCCTCCTTGCATAGAAATTTGAATGTAAATAAACCTTAATACTGTTAAAACACAGGGCTTTTGTAAGAGGGTTACATGGGCACTGTGCCTTCTTGCCAAGACCATGCGCCCCTTACCCTGGGGTGCAGTTACAATATTTGACAAGCATAAAATTCTGATGGATCAGGAAAGCTGCTAGGTCACATGTGGCCACAGTCTTTAACTGTGACCTGTCCAACAGTACTTTTGCCCCCAGGAAGCCTTAAAATGACTGGGGGTAACTTAAAATTCTCTTAAACTCCACACTGTGAACCCTTCCTTCCGCATCATTTCCTTGACTGAGCTTGGTTGCTCTGTTCCCTCACAATGCACCCCTTGCAATTTTTTCCCTAGAAAACCTCCCGGAACACTTTATTCTATGCGTGACAGCTCAGTTCCTGATATCATTACATACAAAATGTACTACAAGTTAAATGTTCTCAGACAGGCTTTTTGTTTGACAAGCCAGTTTACAATAAATATCTCCATGTATGGGAAAGATATTAAAAATAGAAAACTTGAAGCAAAATGTATCAAGTCTAAACAACTCACACGATAATCATAACGACACAAGTGGTCAACATGCTGCTATATGAGGTGCCAACAGTCATGTGGAAAGAAGACAATGAAAATGACCAACCTATTGTCTTGTATGAGGAAGTTGAAGATGCCTGCAACAGGCCGCGCCTGAGTCTGTAGTAAGGGCAGGAGGGTCACCACGATCTGACTCAACATGGGGCCGAGACACGACAGCTCCACACTAATGCAGTACAGTAAGACAAATACATTTACCATTAACGTAATTCCTAGTGTAGCAGGCCAGAATAACCCTAAGGCAAAATATATATTATATTATTTAGAATACAACACAGTGTATTCCGTATCACCCTCAGTCCCAGGCCAACCGCGGGTCGGATCGCCCTCCTGCCTACAGGCGATCTGACCCACGGCCGGGCTTGTACCTCGGGTGATACGGAATACACCGTGTTGTCTTTCATTTATGCCATACCCACCCAAGACAACACATTTCAATGCGAAATGTGCCAGATGTTGAGAAAAGTTGGTGTCCTCAAACAAAAAACTGTAACAGCCGCACATTCCAATGCCCGAAGCCAGTATTCGAATTTTCGACAGCATCGCACTTGAAACGTATTCTAAATATTCTATATGCAAACACGACCTTAAACGCTTACGTTTTGGATATGTGTCCTCAATGTCTGTTCAAAGGGCTGAATTGCCTCCATTTATCTCATGAGCACCAGCAGTAAAGCAGTTATATCAAATGCAAAACAACTTTCAAAAAGCCCTACCTGTGCACAAAGCAGTCCCAGGCCCTGCAGCTCAGCTCAGGAAACCCCTTAACTTTAAATCTCAGACAAATCCTGCAGGAAGAAAGCAATGTACATATTCAACAATAAAACTACTGTATGAAATTCATATTATAGCAAAAAACACAATAACAAGACACAAAAGAAGCCTTTGAAACTCAATTTCCAGATAGTGAAAAACTCAAACAACATGAGGACCATCTCATACTACAGCTTACAATAAACGTTAAATGAACGACGGCAAATGATACAAGTGTATATATGTCATATGTCATAGAAGTCTCAGAAGAACATGTTCCGTCACCAAATAGGTCAACTAATGTAATACATGCACAATCATATTAAATTTCAATATCTAACAGTTTTTAATGTGTATCAATGGGTATAAAGACTTTGAGACTATTTACGTCAAGCTTGTAAGTGATGCGTAATTCTGCCTCGCTGGGGTTGCGATGTATTGACGAAATAAACCATTCATTCCTTTATATACCTTAGTGTAGTCATGACCTTGACTCTCACGGTTGTGATGTGTTTTGGTCCCATCAGTTTCATCAAGGTGATCAGACTCTCCAGTGCCTAGCAACAATCAATTAGAATATTTTGTTAAGCACACGACCATGTTGTGTACATGAAACAATATATGGCTACTTTATTTTATCCCCGAAAATAATTTCATCAGGTTGGTAGAACATAGGATATAGGAGATTCTTTGTCCACAACCAGGTATTCTCACCTGCTGACGTTTCGGTGTCTGTCAGACACCTTCTTCAGAGCATCTGACTGGAGTATACTGCTTCTCTCCGCTATAGTAGCCGATGTAGGTGGCGCTTTTGCGGCAAGAACACAATCCCAAACATGGCTGAGCTTGTATCCCCCCCTCGTCCCGGTTCATCAGTGGTGTTGACTTCCTTATCCAGACTGCTTCTTTAATCCATCGGATACGTCTGTTGTCCTCTCTGTCTATTACCTTGGCCCCCTCCAAGGGAGCTCAGCCACATTTGAGATTGTGTTCTCGCCGCAAAAGCGCCACCTACATCGGCTACTTATCGCGGTGAGAAGCAGTACTCCAGTCAGAAGCTCTGAAGAAGGTGTCTGACAGACACCAAAACGTCAGCAGGTGAGATTACCTGGTTGAGGACAAAGAATCTCCTATATCCTACTTTATCTTATATTTTCAAAAACAAATCAACTTTCTGTTTATTGAATACAATATCATTGGATGATATTCTGAAATATCTACAAACTCACCAGCTTCTTGTCCTCCATTGGTATTGAGGTGGTGAGCAGCTGGGAGTCAAAGAAAGCCAGGATACCCAGCAGACATGGCTGTAGAAACTCAGCCTGTGGGGAAAATATGCTGTGTCAACTGCAATATAGTCTTCTGACTTTTTTAGCTATAGATCTTGATTTGAGCATTAAAATACCCTGTATACCCACCATCTCCTGTGCTTTAGGACAGACGTAACAGTTGCTTTGCGTAGTGATGTGCAAAAATTTGAAATATGACTATAGTCCCTACATTAAACCTTTGAAAATCCTTAATTGTTTTCTTGAAAATTTTGGTCCATTTTGGAGACTTTGGGGCTAGAAGGAACAGGTAAGGTCTAAGCTTTCCCAGTTTGGCCAAAATTTGTATGTTTCTGTGGTTTAGTTGGCGTATAAAGGAGATATCTGAGATTTTTAGTTGCCCTGAGCGGATGGTTAAAGCCTGAACCTAGGTCAAAGTTGAGGTTTGTTTTCTTCTGTCAGCTGTCTCGAGAGATCAAGTTGGTCAACTATATCTGTTTTATTTGCATGATTCTAAAGTAGAAAGCTGTGACTTTCAGGTGCATATAATATTTTTGGGCTTGCAATGTCGGTCGGTACTTTTCTGAGCCCTTGTTTCAGTGCATTAAAGCATAGCTTCCTATGCACAAGTCTGACTGTGGTATCTGCCCTATAGTGACCTCCCTGGGAGTGCTGCCTACCATCTCCTGTGCTGTGGTGATCTCCCTGGGAACCTTGCCCTTGCCCTTCCCTTCGCGGGTAGACGCGGCGACCGTTGCCAGCCCAGCGAAGACCTGGCTGTAGTGAGAGCTGATATAGAGGAGCAGCTCGTTGTGGAGGCCCTGGTAGTCTGACCTCAGGAGGCTCCTCAGCTCTATCTGTGTCTCATTCTGTAGACAAACAACATCAATGCCTTGATATATATAGAAGAGTGGATTCATTCCTCAAGCTAACCAACATCTTTCACACCCCACTTCTTGGTGCCTTCTTGTGATGTACGGGATCGTTCTGGGTCCGGAGGTCCAGAAGATTCTACAGCGAGGATCCATCCGTTGAGGGGTATGCAGTATATAGTAGAGTGGATTCATTCCTCAAGCTAACCGACATTTTTCACACCGCATTTACCCCTCAACATCAATGCCTGGAGTTAGATGTGGAAAGGTCGACAGGTTGTAACAGGTTGTTTACTATGTAATTTAATTACTAGTTGGCGTTGCAGTCTCTGCAGATCTAACCTGTTACAACAGAGGGTGGTTGTTTCTGTTAGATTTTTAAGACACCCAAGAGCAGCCACAAGTGGTGAAACACAGCATACATGAATGTGACAGCAATAGTCAATGGACATCATTCAGTACCAAGGACAGCCACAAGTGGTGGAACACAGCATACGTGAATGTGACAGCAACAGTCGAAGAAAATCATTCAGCGAAAGGGCATCCACAAGTGGTGAAACACAGCAAACATGGATGTGACAGCAATAGTCAATGAACATCATTCAGCACCAAGGATAGTCACAAGTGGTGAAACACAGCATACATGAATGTGACAGCAATAGTCAACAAACATCTTTCAGCACCAAGGACAGCCATAAGTGGTGAAACACAGCAAACATGAATGTGACAACAACAGTCAATGAACATCATTCAGCACCAAGGACAGCTACAAGTGGTGAAACACTTCAAGCATGAATGTGACAGCAATAGTCAATGAACATCATTTAGCACCAAGGACAGCCACAAGTGGTGAAACACAGCAAACATGAATGTGACAGCAATAGTCAACAAACATCTTTCAGCACCAAGGACAGCCATAAGTGGTGAAACACAGCAAACATGAATGTGACAACAACAGTCAATGAACATCATTCAGCACCAAGGACAGCCACAAGTGGTGAAACACAGCATACATGAATGTGACAGCAATAGTTTGAACCTTTGTTTATTCATGATAAGCTCAAATCGGCACGCAGGCCGCTTTTCATCATTCAGCACCAAGGACAGCCATAAGTGGTGAAACACAGCATACATGAATGTGACAGCAGTATTCAATGAACATCATTCAGCACCAAGGACAGCCACAAGTGGTGAAACACAGCAAACATGGATGTGACAGCAATAGTCAATGGACATCATTCAGCACCAAGGACAGCCACAAGTGGTGAAACACAGCATACATGAATGTGACAGCAATAGTCAATGAACATCATTCAGCACCAAGGACAGCCACAAGTGGTGAAACACAGCATACATCAATGTGACAGCAATAGTCAATGAACATCATTCAGCACCAAGGACAGTCACAAGTGGTGAAACACAGCATACATGAATGTAACAACAGTATTCAATGAACATCATTCAGCACCAAGGACAGCTACAAGTGGTGAAACACAGCAAACATGAATGTGACAGCAATAGTCAATGAACATCATTCAGCACCAAGGACAGCCACAAGTGGTGAAACACAGCAAACATGGATGTGACAGCAACAGTCAATGAACATTATTCAGCACAAAGGACAGCCACAAGTGGTAAAACACAGCATACATCAATGTGACAGCAATAGTCAATGAACATCATTCAGCACCAAGGACAGCCACAAGTGGTGAAACACAGCATACATCAATGTGACAGCAATATTCAATGAACATCATTCAGCACCAAGGACAGCCAAGAGTGGTGAAACACAGCATACATGAATGCGACAGATATAGTCAATGAACATCATTCAGCACCAAGGACAGCCACAAGTGGTGAAACACAGCACACATGAATGTGACAGCTATAGTCAATGAACATCATTCAGCACCAAGGACAGCCACAAGTGGTGAAACACAGCATACATGAATGTGACAGCTATAGTCAATGAACATCATTCAGCACCAAGGACAGCCACAAGTGGTGAAACACAGCATACATGAATGTGACAGCTATAGTCAATGAACATCATTCAGCACCAAGGACAGCCACAAGTGGTGAAACACAGCATACATGGATGTGACAGCAATAGTCAATGAACATCATTAAGCACCAAGGGCAGCTACAAGTGGTGAGACACAGTAAAAATGAATGTGACTGTAATAGTCAATGAACATCATTCAGCACCAAGGACAGCCACAAGTGGTGAAACACAGCAAACATGGATGTGACAGCAACAATCAATAAACATCAATCAGCACCAAGGACAGCCACAAGTGGTGAAACACAGCATACATGAATGCGACAGCTATAGTCAATGAACATCATTCAGCACCAAGGACAGCAACAAGTTGAGAAACACAGCATTCATGAATGTGACAGCAATAGTCAATGAACATTGTTCAGCAGCAAGGGCAGCCACAAGTGGTGAAACACAGCATACATGGATGTGACAGCAATAGTCAATAAACACTCTTTAGCACCAAGGACAGCCACAAGTGGTGAAACACAGCATACATGAATGTGACAGCAATAGTCAATGAACATCATTCAGTCCCAAGGACAGCCACAAGTGGTGAAACACAGCATACATGAATGTGACAGCAATAGTCAATGAACCTCATTCAGAACCAATGACAGCCACAAGTGGTGAAACACAGCATACATGGATGTGACAGCAGTATTCAATGAACATCAATCAGCACCAAGGACAGCCACAAGTGGTGAAACACAGCATACATGAATGTGACAGCAATAGTCAATGAACATCATTCAGAACCAATGACAGCCACAAGTGGTGAAACACAGCATACATGGATGTGACAGCAGTATTCAATGAACATCAATCAGCACCAAGGACAGCCACAAGTGGTGAAACACAGCATACATGAATGTGACAGCAGTGGTCAATGAACATCATTCAGCACCAAGGACAGCCACAAGTGGTGAAACACAGCAAACATCAATGTGACAGCAATAGTCAATGAACATCATTCAGCACCAAGGACAGCCATACGTGGCGAAACACAGCAAACATGAATGTGACAGCAATAGTCAATGAACATCATTCAGCACCAAGGACAGCCACAAGTGGTGAAACACAGCAAACATGAATGTGACAGCAATAGTCAATGAACATCATTCAGCACCAAGGACAGCCACAAGTGGTGAAACACAGCAAACATGAAGGTGACAGCAATAGTCAATGAACATCATTCAGCACCAAGGACAGCCACAAGTGGTGAAACACAGCATACATGAATGTGACAGCAGTGGTCAATGAACATCATTCAGCACCAAGAACAGCCACAAGTGGTGAAACTCAGCAAACATGAATGTGACAGTAATAGTCAATGAACATCATTCAGCACCAAGGACAGCCACAAGTGGTGAAACACAGCAAACATGAAGGTGAAAGCAATAGTCAATGAACATCATTCAGCACCAAGGACAGCCACAAGTGGTGAAACACAGCAAACATGAATGTGACAGTAATAGTCTATTAACATCATTCAGCACCAAGGACAACCACGAGTAATAAAACACAGCAAACATGAATGTGACAGCAATAGTCAATGAACATCATTCAGCACCAAGGACAGCCACAAGTGGTGAAACACAGCAAACATGAATGTGACAGCAATAGTCAATAAAAATCATTCAGCACCAAGGACAGCCACAAGTGGTGAAACACAGCAAACATGAATGTGACAGCAATAGTCAATGAACATCATTCAGCACCAAGGACAGCCACAAGTGGTGAAACACAGCAAACATGAATGTGACAGCAATAGTCAATAAAAATCATTCAGCACCAAGGACAGCCACAAGTGGTGAAACACAGCAAACATGAATGTGACAGCAATAGTCAATAAAAATCATTCAGCACCAATGACAGCCACAAGTGGTGAAACACAGCAAACATGAATGTGACAGCAATAGTCAATAAAAATCATTCAGCACCAAGGACAGCCACAAGTGGTGAAACACAGCATACATGGATGTGACAGCAATAGTCAATAAAAATCATTCAGCACCAAGGACAGCCACAAGTGGTGAAACACAGCAAACATGAATGTGACAGCAATAGTCAATAAAAATCATTCAGCACCAATGACAGCCACAAGTGGTGAAACACAGCATACATGAATGTGACAGCTGCAGTAAATGAACATCATTCAGTACCAAGGACAGCCAAAAGTGGTGAAACACAGCATACATGGATGTGACAGCAATAGTCAACAAACATCATTCAGCACCAAGGACAGCCAAAAGTGGTGAAACACAGCATACATGGATGTGACAGCAATAGTCAACAAACATCTTTCAGCACCAAGGACAGCCATAAGTGGTGAAACACAGCAAACATGAATGGGACAGCAATAGTCAATGAACATCATTCAGCACCAAGGACGGTGAAATACAGCATACATCAATGTGACAGCAATAGTCAATGAACATCATTCAGCACCAAGAACAGCCACAAGTGGTAATACAATACCTAATTGTTATGTGGATTTAAACTATGCTATTTAACAGTGTAGACAGATAGCAGTCTGTACTATCATAAGGGAATTGATCTGCTAAAGCAAGAATAAAAAATGTCAGCATCTGACCTGTACAAACTCGAGTGCCCTCTCCTTCTCCTCTGTCTTACAGTTACAGGCCAGGTAGCGGAAGATGTACTTAAAGTTGTTGATCAGCAGGTCTTGTCGGTTCTGTTGATGGAAAAATGTCTTGATCAAATAAGTCTTGAATTATTTCATTAAGGATTTGTATCAGTTTTGGAACAGAAGACAAAATTAAGTCAACAAGCATGCAGTCAATCAGTCTACAGTACATATAGCTGATACAACCTTTTCTAGCCTCATACACAATTATTCATTTTACAATAATAATTGTCAAACTTTCAGTGTTTTCATTTGGACTTCTCGTAACAAGGCCCTCTCTCAATGCAGCAATTCGGACAATTCTCTAATTTTTTTTTTTTTTTTTTTTTTGGCGTCGGCGTGGCATAACGGTTAGAGCATTGGACTCAGAACCAATAGGTCACGGGTTTGACTCTCACCATGCCCGGACGTTGTGCCCCTGGGAAAGGCACTTTACTCAACCTTACCTTACGGTGGAGTGACGCCCACCGAGCCACTTAGGCCAATATGTCAAAATGTGTCCCAAAAACACACTACAGATTTGGTGTGCCAATGTGCCAACATCTGCATATTGACATCCACCAAGAACCGTTAAATCTCTCTCTCTCTAATACTTTTACAACTAAATCAATCTAAATTTTGAAAGGGAAATAAAAAGCATAATGACTGGTGGAGCCAGGAATAGAAGTAGAGAAATAGAACTAGTTTTGTGTTGGAGAAAAGCGTACCATTTCCAGCTCCTTGGCGATGAGTCTGATGATGGCGGAGGTTTCAGGACAGGCCTTGTGAACCAGCTGTGGCAGGAGGGGCTGGAGACACATCTGTGATAGGGATATGGTATATAGGGTTAAGGTAAGACCCGTTTTAATTGGTGACGGTATACCGTCACATGTCGCTTCGCTACCAGTGACAGTTGTCTATAGACAGGAGGCCACCTATGGCGCAGGATATTATAGTCGCGGCCGCGATTCAAAATGGCGGAAGAGCCGCTTATTTTCGTCTTGCAGCAGTTCATATTTTGAATGTTTGCTACCCGCAAATACCATAAACCCCTTCATGAGTTAATCTCTTATTCTAACTAAATCAGCCCTTGCAGTTAAAAAGAGGGATCTGCCAATTTGAAAGGAATTTTGCTGTGGTACCATAGAAAGCTACTAGGGGAACCATAATCAAACTTGCCCTTCAAATTGTGGATATCTACCTACATACATGTCATACAGATTCATTTTCAGCTTCTGGAGTTATGCTGTCCACAAATAAACAAACAAACAAACAAACACACCCACAAACAAACGAGACCAAAATATAACCTTGTTGGTAAAGTTAAAAATCTAAACATTGTACTTACGGACAAAAATCTCCGAACATCATCACATCCAAAGACACTGGCCACCTACAATAGACAAAAAAATATGATTACTTCATATGGTCAAGACCCATGTGATAAAATATAACATTCAAAGCCATCATGTTGCTCACTAAAATTCAAAGTGAGCAATATGATAGCCAAAAATTATGTACATGTGGTGCACTTGAATTTCTGACAGTGACAAAAAATGTAAGTCTCATGTCACTGTTGTGTGCTTTTCCAGAGGGCTATCCTGTCTAGCCAATATTAAACCTCAACACAAAAAGTTCTGAAATCTAAGTCAATCATATTTCTGTTATTACTTATTCAATTGTGCAGTATTATGTGTTCCATGAACACTCATTTATTACCCTTAACAGTCATATTATATTTATCATGATCCTATATTCAAAGGTAGTACACAGGACTATGAGAGTGTGTCACAAAATAAAAACACCAAATTTTCCCTGCCAGCCAACATAATGTCTGACAATGGCAGGGAAATCTGGGCACTTTTGAGACCCACCCATGATATTACTCATGGTAATACGGACAAAATATTGCAAAAATGTGCTATCATAAGAAATAAGGCACCATAAGGAAAATATGTCAGGCTTTTCATTGATGTAACACATTATGCCAATCATTAAAAACAACAGAGGGTGTTGTAGGGAAATTTCAGCACTATTTTCCCATGACCTTCTCACAAAAATTAACAAGTAGCCCTGCCATGAAGGTATGTTAATAACAAACTGAAAATCATTGCAAAGGGGAATAAAAACTAAGCTTTTCATTCAATTTCAATGGTACATAATACATTGAAACTGATAAATTATCAAAGGAAATGTGATCAACCAAAATTAAGTTCCTGAATCTTTTGTGTTCAGTTTATTTTCTCCCCCTGGCAGTGACTTACCTCACTCAAAATACCAGCAGGATTTTTCAGTCTACATGAAGAACTGCCGCCAGAACTCTGGGAGTCATGCAGAACTTCAGACAACCACTGGAAATACAGCAGAAAAAAATGTATCAAATATGTCTGACTAAATAAACAAATACAGTAAATATTTCAATTTTCATACTTTATTACAGTAAAAACTGTAGTTCTTGATTTATGAACTGTAACTTAATTTTAGCTGATTTAACGGTCACTTGTAAACCGCTAAAATTTTTTCATCACTAATATTTGATTACTAGTATTTGAGACAGTAATGTTTGTTCAAACTGTTAAAATCAAGTGCTGTGACCTACTCCATTTTCCCCAACCGCTATATTTTCCTGCCGCTATATTTAAGTGATTTACAGTAGTTGAATACACATTCAAATAACTTTATTCCCTCAGTTCATTTTACACGCCTTTGTGTCATACCTGAAATTATCAAACAAAGAACACGTTAAACTAGAGTTCCACAATCCCATACCTTTGCAAAATGATTTTAGCCTTTTTGAGTGACATATCATAAATGAATATCATTGATTATGCAAATGTGGTGTAGCTGGTGTGTTACCTCGATGGGCGGTTATACCGGCTACATAGACACAGATACAGAAATAAGGTCCTCATTTGCATAAATTGTCACTCGATCATCTTCTTTAGTGACTTTACCCAAATAAAACAAGACAGTACAATGTATGAAACTCTAATCTTAGCAAAGAAGGCTATTGCAGCATTTCCGCATACATTATTCAAATGAGGCCCACATTCTAGCTAGGCTCCTCCCATATGACACGGTTCAGACTCGACTGTAGGACACGTTTTACACAGTAGCAAGTCTTGAGGTGAAATCTATTAGTCCTTAAAGATGGTGTGGGTGGAGGTTGCCATAGCGATGAGTGCTCTGGGTGTTCTGGCGTACTGGAGGTACACACCTGTCCCACCTGAAGGCATCTCCGACAGGGAGAGTCGGAAAGGGAAGCTTCGCATGAAGAAGATTCTAGTGGACCTCGTGAGTTACCTTGTTTTCATTTCCATTGGAATACTGTAAATGCAGAAATGTTCATGGTGGTTTTATGTTCACAGTTTTCGGGGCGACCATTTCACAACAAACTTACAACCACCACAAAACCGTTTATCCAATACTGCAGCAGTATGTGACTTAAGAGCACTGCCGGGAAGTTAAAACCACCGCAAACACACCATTTTCCCCTTAGCGCGAAATTAAAACCCCGCGAACTTAAATGCATTTTACAGTATAATGCTGTTATTACAAATTGTGTGTGTGGGGGGGTGTTTCACACAATCAGACTGCTCAAGGCATAACACACCAGGTTTGTAAGGTTTGATCCATTCGCACCAGGATAGGCCCCTGCTCTTATCAGTAAGATTTCTTTGGAATATTGAACCAGTACATAGTAATGTTGCAAAACAGGTTTGCACTAAGTCGAGCAAAGCTCGATCTAAACAAATTTAATTTCAAATAAAATCCATTTTTTTCTGTTTGCACAGGCATCAGTACTGGAGTTCCTAGATGTCACAACCGTCGTCCAATTTTTGCGAGCATCTCTGAAGTACATGTCCCCCCCAACCATGGCCGTTCCAGAGTCACTCCTGAAGGTCTCAGAGACGACCTTTGATGGAGTCAAGGTCATGGTGTTAGAGCCACTGTCTGCACAGAGGCAAAGTGCCGTCCCAGGACTCGTGTATTACCATGGCGGGGGTTTTTGCTCAGGCACTACAGGTAAGGCAGCAGTCTAAGTCCAGTCTACATTGTAGTTCCTGCATTAATATAGCAGCTTATAATGTTTTATTCTAATCTTAGGCCACACCAATTTAATTTCTTGGTTAACGGATTTTTATTTTTAGCACCAGATTTTAATATTAGCACCAAAAAAAAATCACGAAAACAGAAGGCTGGGGTGAGAACTTGCACCTGACTCTGTTCACACCCCGAAACTGTGTGCACCAAAGCAAAAACATTCCTCTGAGATTCTGTTTTCATGTTGTTTTTCAAATCTAGCATTAATTTTTTTTTAATCCCGTTAAGCAAGGAAATGAATTGGTGTGGCCTTAACACTGTGTTACAAAAAGTTTGAAAACTTGATTTCAGTCGATAATATCTCTGTTGTTGGTTAATATCATTGCATCATATATAATTTGAAAGCTTGTTTATCGTCCTTTACCATGGCACCCCATTTGCCACAATCATGGGTCGCCCACTAGGGCTACACATGTGAGCTAGTCTTGAGAAAAAAGTTCCCAAATTTCCCATGATCAATTGTTTTTTTAAATGATGGGCAGTGTGTTTCATATGAAGGGTTCATCGAAAGATGACAACAGGGGCATTCTGACCATGGGCTCCCTTAGCCTGAGGAACAAAGCTTCACCTCTCAGTCTATGGTGGTAGTAAATTCTTCTGATCAGAATTCCGGTCCTTTTGTAAATACATGTATATTTAATTTGTCAAGGTTGATTTAGTTGGAATTATTATTAATCAGTTTATTATGTTTATAATTTATGGTAATCATTATGTTTGAGTTTCCTCAATTGTATTTACATTATGCTCAGTTTACTTAAGTTACCTATATTCGTAATTTATGATTACTTTGAGTTTCCTCATTTGTATTTATATTATGCTTCAGTATTTGTATTTACATATATTATGCTCAGTTTATTTGAGTTACCTATATTCGTAATTTACGATTACTTCTGGTTTTTCGTCCACTACATCCAGCTTATGTTTTCACTTATGTTGACCTCTGACCTCCCTCGTTCATCTCTCGTTTACTTTGATTTCACAACATTTGTTTTGTCGAATTCTTAGTTAACCAATTGTATAGTTTTCGTTTCATTTTATTTATTTGTATTGGGACTCCAGGAAGAATAGTGCATATTGTATATCACTAATGGAGATCTAAATAAAACAAACAAACAAAAAGCAGATTTTTTGATTGACCAGGGATGCTGTACCAGGTCACAAGTGGCCACAGTCTTCAACTGTGCCCTGTCTGTCACTGTGGTTTGCCTTAGAATGGCCCATTTTAACTCAAAATTCTCTAAAACTCCGCACTGTGGCAGGGGCCCCTCCACTTCGTTGCTCTGCTCCCTTGCAATTGTTGCAATTTTTTTCCAGAAAAACCCTTGCATATAATTGGACCGCATGTCTATGGTCCTTTAAAATAATACCCCCAAAAAATAAAACAACAACAACCAACCAATGCAAATTCTTTCGCTTACTTCTCAACCTATCCCCATTACCACCCCCAGATCCCTTTCTGTCTCTACACTCCTGACTCCGCCCCAGTAAGAAAGCTGTATTTCTCTCTATATATTCCAGGCCTTATTCTTATACCCATGCCTCTCAGTAGTGGTGTGGATCTAAACCCGAGTTTAGGTTTAGGTTCGGACTCGAGTCCAGAGGTTTAGGTTCAGGTCCGGACTTGAAAGTCCAGACCTGAACAATAATTTTGGAATATTTTTTCGTGTTACATGTAAAATTGCATATTGGCAGATATTTTACATGTAATTGAAAACTATATATACGGAATTATATACAGTCAGTAATTAACACAAAAGTTCAGTTATAAACACAAAAACAGCAATGTTTTAATATTTTTCTAGTGCAAATTTCACGATTTAAGGAAGGTTTAAGATGGTTTAAAACAAAAAGGAGTGTATGAGTGAGAGAATTTTTTTTCAAGTCTGGACTTGTTTCAAGACGTTTAGGTTTTTTTGGACTTGAACCTAAACGTTTTACAAGTCCGGAACCGGTCCGGCCGGACCGATCCGCACCACTACCTCTCAGGGATGTTAGCATAATCTCCACTATCACCTGGGCTAAAAAAGGTGCTTAGATTGCACCTGGCTTTAGCGTGCAGGCCAGGTGTGGCATTCTAAATATTAGCAAGTGTGGCACTGTTGTAAAGGGTAATAAACAGGCTTTGCAATATGATATATAACACTGACAACAGTATTGATAAAAAACAACAGAGATATGATCAGTTAAACGGAAGTTTCCAAAATTTTGTGTTCTTTCTATATCACATCATTAAATACCACTGAAGTTGACAGAATTACCAATGCCTGCTTTTATTGTTCTGTTGTATATTGTAGCTGGATGCTTCCCCATTACATCACATCTTGCTTTAGAGCTGGGCATAGTGGTCATTGTAGTCGAGTAAGTTATCTTTTTTTTCAAACTATACTTTTAATGTATAAAATTCAAGGTCCACTACTATTATGATCATTATAGTACTAGGCATATAATAGTTAATATATACATTGTCACATAGTTTAATCAAGTGCCGTAAGGCCCCTAAATGCCTTTAAGTTTGCATGGTTTTTATTTCACGGTAGAGTTCGGAGTGCAGTGTTCGCGGTGGTTTTAAGTTTGTGTTTGAAACTGTAGCGCTACAGTCATAGATGGGAAAAATGTTTTGCGTTGGTTATAAGTTCAAACTGCGAGCATAAAACCACCGCGAACATTTCTGCATTTACAGTAATTTAAAAATTCTGTGACAAAAACAAATTTGGACGGTGGTAAAATCTTGGCAGTGAGAGGATCCATCCTTGGGGCTCTAGGAAATCACAGTACATAAAGTAACAAGTTTATCTCCTTGCAGCTACCGTCTTGCACCGGAGCACAAGTTCCCGGCAGGCCTGAACGACTGCGTGACGGCAACCAAGTATTTCCTTCGACATGCCCGCAGGTGAGTTGTCCTGACGTCTGAAGACCAAATCTAATAGCATCGGTCACATCAATTTCGGAATGTCGATTTCCAATGTTGAAATCCCAGTATTTTTCAATGTCCTAGTATGCCAATTGAAAGCAAATTCCAAAGTCAAAGAAGAAGATGTGAAAGCTCAAAAATGAAGAATGAATCATTCGGTAGACCGTACTCTATGTGTTTATTCATTTGTTCAACCTTCCAGATCATTTTGATTTCATAATGAAGGCAATTCTTTTTGCCAAACTTTTTTGTTATTCGCAGTTTTGGGATTCCCTGAGGATGTCGTCCATACATCAAATCAACATGGCCTAAGATAAATTCCAATTTTTATTATCCTGTGACATTATTATGTTTACTCCAGGTACAACGTGGACCCCTTCCGTATCGGGATCGCTGGCGACAGTGCCGGGGGAAATTTTGCTGCGGTGGTTGCGCTCAAACTGGCGCGGGAAAAACAGGAGCCTGCTCTGAAACTCCAGGTCCTCCTGAACCCCGTAACACAGCTCCTCATGTTCACCGCGTCTGCCTACAAGTACGGACCGAGTGAAGTTCGGTCTATATGGCAGGCCTACTTCACCTCTGTCTATCTGTATGGCAACAGGTCGAAGGTAAACCTTGTACATGCGGATCTTAACCCAGCGAAGCTTGAGGGTACCCACTACTTGAACTTCGTTGATCCGTCGTTAGTGGACTCGACCATCCCCCCTCTACCTCCAGGAAGACGCGTAAGGAGGGAAGACGTAGCGGCAGGCGAGGAGGAACTCGAGATGGTTCTGAACCCAGACGTCTCACCTCTCCTTGCGGAAGAAGATGACATGAAGGATCTCCCACCAACGTTCATCTCAGCCATGGAGTTTGACGTTTTCCGAGATGATGCCATCTTTTACGCCAAGCGTCTTGAGAAAGCCGGGGTAGAGGTGAAGATGTTACATTACAAGAACGGCTACCACGGTCAGATCGGAGACTTCAAGTGGTCTGAGACAGCCAGGGGGATGATGGGAGACGTCTTGTTCTACCTGAAGGAGAACCTGTGACACTAGTGTCTTGAAGTTCTCTCTCGTTCCCTGGCTTTTTAAGAAATGCTAACTACATTGTATAAGCCTGAAGTGGCCATAGCTAAATTATACTAATAGTGATAGCTGAATTTGCATATCAGTAGACAACTGGTACAACGTAATTAGACTGTCAGTCCCTATGGTATCTTATTAAATCCAGAATTAGAATTCATTCACATCATGCATGAAGAAATACAATGTGTCAGTAGCATTGAGTGTATTCATCTTCCATGTTGACCTCATACATTTGCCAAGTAATTTTTGTCTCATCACAATGCTATCAACAACTATGGAAATCACTTAATTTGCATGACAAATGACTTCAAATGCTCACTTCTACATAACTTGCAAGTTTCACAAACATAAAATTATCATTCCTTTACCTCTGTGAAGGAGGGTTTCTCCCAATTGCAAGTGGGGTACTGCTTCCTTCTGTGTTTGTGTGTTCACATCTATATATAACCAGGCCTCGAAATAGTGGGTGCATGTGCACCTGTGTGCACCCAAAATTGGAGCTGTGCACCTAATTTTTGACTGTGGGTGCACCAGTGCACCTAGATATTTTTGTAGGCTATAAGGCCACACCAATTTAATTTCTTGGTTAACGGATTTTTATTTTTAGCACCAGATTTTAATATTAGCACCAAAAAAAAATCACGAAAACAGAAGGCTGGGGTGAGAACTTGCACCTGACTCTGTTCACACCCCGAAACTGTGTGCACCAAAGCAAAAACATTCCTCTGAGATTCTGTTTTCATGTTGTTTTTCAAATCTAGCATTAATTTTTTTTTAATCCCGTTAAGCAAGGAAATGAATTGGTGTGGCCTAAGGTAAGGTTACTATGTAAACTAGTATACAGAATATTCTTGAAATGTAAGTATAATCTTGACTTTTAGACAGAATAGCTAAAATTGCCCTTCATTGAATGTATTCCACTTGATGTATCTAGTTAGCTATAGAATTACAGATTGTAGTTCTTAAGAGCATTAAACTTGGTTATTTTGTTTCGCTGACATCAGGGTGCGAAATACTTTTTTGAGCCAGGTTGCACGGTGTGCAACCTGGGTAGAAAGCTAGGTTGCCCGTCAGAATTTCAGGTTGCCCCACCTAAAATTCACTGATTTCTTGAAATTATATTTTGTAAGTACATAGTATTAGATAGCCTTTAACAATATAACTGGTGCTTAATTGTGTTTTTGTTTCAAAATAAAATTCAATGATATACAATGTAAATAAAACACCAAAACCCACAACAAACTTATACAATTCATGTGTAACACAGCTATTTTTTTAGTACAAATAAATCCTTTTTTCAACCCCCATAGACTTTTTGCTTTTTCTGCTCTAGGAAGAGTTACACTGCAATAGTTACACTGCAATAGGACTTGTACCTGCACATTATTCTCTTCCCTCACATAAAAGTTGCTACTGGGCATATTTTCAAAATCTAATAAAAGTACCCCCTGGAATAAAATTACCTATATTTTTAATTGAAAAATTCACAGGTGAGTTATTAATGGTATACATGTATGATAATCATAAGATAAATACAATAGTCTATGTCATTGTCCAGTTTTTATCTCACTGTCACAACATTTTAACAACTTTGTTTATTCTATAATCATTGTTGCCAAGTTAAGAATTTTTAAATCCCAGCTTATTATTAGTAAAGTGGCTCCATCTCCACTCTTGCAATTTTTTATTTTGCCCCCAAAAAAGCACTAGCAACATTTCGCCCATAGAAATACACAGCAACTCAAACACTGCCCTCTACCAGTTGTTGCCGGTACTGCAGATTACACGTCATTACTCTCGCGCAATCACGCGATATTCAGTGAGAGTCGATGAATTCAACATGGCGGCCAAGAGCCGAGCGCTAAGCCGCGCTCTCTTTCCGACGAATTTTGCGTTTCAGGCACAATAAAACAGGTTGACTATGGATGCAAACGAGTGAAAAAGTATCGGTAACTTTATTAACTTGTTTAGTTGGGGGTCGATTTATACGTTTGGTTTGAGAATTTACGAGACTGAGAGCGAGTGTGTGTGCACACCACATGGGTGTGTGAGCTTCCTTGGTCCATTATAATTTTCTACTTCGTCAAGTAATTGCCGCAAAATCGATTTCTCCGGCCCAAAATTTAGGTAGCGCACCGCGCAACCTGGGTTAAGAGATAAGTTGCGCCAACCAAAATATTGTTGCGCTGCGCAAGTGCGCAACCGGGTATTTCGCACCCTGGACATTCAACTTTATTTTACTGGTGCACCCAAAATTTTTTCTGTGCACCTAATTTTTTTGTCGGGTGCACCAGTGCACCTATTTCCAAAAATGAATTTCAAGCCCTGATAACTAAAGATCGTTTTGATCAATTTGTGTGAGTTTTGGCAATGTGCGTGATCATTATTTATGGTAGTTATTGAGGTCCTGATGTAAAATGGTGATTTTGGGCAACATATACTGATATAGCAGCTTTTTAGCTACTGCAGATTCTAAATAGTATCTTGAAGGTAGTACTCTTGTTGGCAGGGGCTAATTAGCTACTCTCCAAGCAGAGGTTAGGCTCAGGGTTACTAGTATCCTATATTAGGCATTCTTAATGACTGTTCTTGATAGCTATTATTTGAAATGTATGTATCATTTTTCAGTGGCATATATATAGCACGTGGGGAAGGGAACAACCATACAAATGTGATAATTTACTCACATCTGTCAAGCAGGTTTACTGAATCAATAAATTTCAAGAATCTTAACATCATCTTCAATTGGAAATTCTTTGCTTTTTAGGCAGGTATTCAGCTAAAAAACTTAATATCATATCAAGAAAAACAACTACTAGTAGTAATACATCAATCTAGTACACAGTAATTTACATCAAAGACAAAGTGTGTACCAGATTGTCAACTACCAATCAAAGTTCACCATATACTATGGCAACTGCATGAAGAATGCTACACTGCCTTCAGTTGGTTACCTTTTAGAGTTATGAGAAACTAGTGCCTGGTCATAGATGCAAAACATTTACTGTACAGTAAAGCTTCCAGAAAAGCTGCCAGGAGGCCAAAATTTCTGTCGCTTCTTTGTCAGCCTAAGATTTATCTACTTCAGTCTGCGATTTGCTGACCATACCATCTTCTGATTAAAAGATACAAAAACGGAGTTGCCGCTACATCACCATAACAAGCCGCCAGGGGGCCCAAAATCAAATCATTTTGAGGTCAAGAACAAGTCACGTACCAAATATGAAACACAGTCAGTCATGGCATTCTTGAATTATACTGTTTACAGACACCAAAATATACACCAAGCCGAACCAAAAACACACACACACCTTCTGCCATTCTGGAGAAGTTAATCATAGATGACATTGCCTAGTATCATAAGAAATCCATAGAAATATGGTTATGGAAATTAGTAAGAAAATAGGTAGCGGTCCACCCATTAGTGGATCAACCAAGGAGGATAAATCTAAAGATTCTAAATCTTAATCTGAATATTACATACCTTGCAGACAATATTGCAATATCAATGCCTTTAGTGTCACTCTAGTGACGGCTCTCCAATCAAGCAAGTTGTAGATTTTAAATACCTTGGTACTAGTTATGGTATGTATGATGTGAAATGTAGAATTGGGCAAGCATGGGGGGCGGCTTTAATGCCCTATCAAAAGTATGGAAATCTCCAATAGCAAGGTCAACGAAGTCTTTGAAACTTGTGTTAAATCAATTTTATTGTATGGGGCTGATTCTTGGACATTAACAGACTTTAAGTCATTGTGTATATTGCTTGATGGGAACTACACCCGCCTACTTCGTGAAGCCCTCAACATTTCCTGGAGGAGCCGCATAACAAACAGTGAACTTTATGGTGACATGCCACAGATTTCTAAGGTTATTCGCAACCATAGGTCGTCTCTGGCCTGCCATGTGTCATGCGCCACCAGGAAATGGCGGGTATGGTTCTCCTCTGGAAACCGAATGAAAGGCATAGGCGTGGTCGCCCATCGTTGACACTTAAGAAAGTAATCGAAGAAGATGTTGGCCTTAAAGATGAGGAACTTCGATCTGTCATGTGCGACAAGAACATGTGGAGTCATATGTGTCACCTCTAAAAAGAGGATGAACTGAGCTGAACTGAACTTACATACCTTACAAATGATGGGCCTCTGTTTGGTGAGAAGAGAAGTGAGGTTGGTCTTCCTGACTTTGGCAATGTCATGAATCTGAAAAAGCAATAAAAAATGCTGCCTGAAAAAAAGGCTATACCAGTATACCCACAACAACACAATTTCAAGGTCATATAAAAAAATACAATCTTTGTTGACACAACAAAAGTACAGCAACTTTCGTAAGGTCTACTACATCTATACAATCATACATACACATACATACAGTCAAGCAAATGGGTGCATACAAACGAGTTTACACACAATCATATGGGATTGAGCAACATAATTATTATCCTAATTTCACGTGTTGTATACTAAGTATACAACACGTGAAATTTTGATATGTTGCTCAATCCCATATGATTGTGTGTAAATAGGTATATACATGTATATCAAAGAATGTTTGGACATTAGAACAATGTATAAGTCTTATACATTGTCCCAATGTCCAAACATTCTTTGATGTACATGTATATACATGTACCTATCTGTACACAGTAAGGGTTATCACCTCCTAGTATGTAATTGAATCTATCAACAGATCAAAGACATGCTTCAGACAGAGTTAAAACTTTGTTTCAACAGCTGAATGAACTAATTCTCTTGACAGTGTTAGAATGTTTTTATGTACAAAATTAATGTCCTATTTTAACTACCAACAGTGTCTGATGAACTTTCATTCTAAACGCATGCTCGACGAAAAGGTATGTTCTAAGAATTGCCAACTGAAGATAGTATTTTCCACAATCTGTATTCCTCACATTGGAGCACCATGATCTTACATCTTTTAGTTGTGTCCAAAGACATATCTTATGCCAGGGCTGATACTCCGATGCAACGTTGACCAAAGGGGACAAAAGAGATTTGGCAGTTATAATAATAGGTTTACATAGCAGGCTAATTACTGTACATGCATTACATTCTGCCGACGTGCTAATAGTACATGACTTGTATGATATGGCTGTAAGCTGTTGGACAAGTAATTTCCTCAATTGAGGTGAAGCATGATGCTTTTTCAAGTAGCTAGTGGAAGTGCAATATGGCTTCGCTACAGCTCGCGTTTTTGGCCAAGCACACCGGGCCACCCCTACTTTTCTCGAGAAGTGTGTTGGGTTCTTTTACGTGCAGATGTTTGACGCTTATGCCTGACGCTCCCTCATACACGGGGCCGCCGGCTTTACGTCACTATCCGAAATGACAAATGCAATCCCAGAACAATAAACCATTACAATGAATAACCAATATTGCCTACCTCGCTGTAGGCCAGTGCCGCCAGCACAGGGGACAGGGATACCAGACTGATCAGCAGGTTTATCAACACCACTCCGAACAAGTCAACTTCAGCTATCCTGTAAAAACATGCAAGAGGGGCACATTAAAACAAAGTCATCAAGACAGTACAGGAAAATACATATTTTATTGTGCAACAATTGTACAAGGCACAAAGTATGGCTGGTACATAACTACTGTGCTATAGATATATCTATAAGGGCTAATCTACCTAACACAAGAGTGTATAGTATGGGTTTAGAATGGGTTCTTACAATCATTGGAGGAATTTCTATCCTCTAGGTATATTTTGATATATTTTCCTATGTACACCATGCAGGGGTTGTACAAGTATGACTAAAAGACAACAAAACACACAAAGTGTTTTTTTTATCAATGAAATTCATTGAGCGCAGGCAAATCGCTGGGTTGCAGCAAGGTCGCCTAACTGCAAGGCCACTGTGCCATGAATCTGAAAGAAAAATACTACACTTGAAACAATACGTCTACATTTTGTAAGATTGGTAGTGGACTATCCCAAACTGACCTGCCCAACTGCCCAATCGTGAGGACCACTGTCTCCTGAAGAGGGATACAGTTGGTGCTGCTCTTCGCTCGCAGGTATGCAGATTTCAGCTTGGCCACCAGGGGGCTGGACGAGTCCGTCAACCATCCCCGCGCCAGGTGACTAACCTGTTTGCTGGTGCACAAATCAGCTGTCAGTACTCTGAGAGAAAACTAGAAGTAGATGCACAGTGACTGTCATATCATTTACAGGAGTCATAACTTAAAAGACAAATCAGCTATAATTACCTTCGCTAAGAAGGAAATGCAGTGTGCTTTACAATGAAAATTAATCTCAAAGCAAGATACAAACATAAGATAAACATTACAAATTTAACCAGGGCTCGAAATACTGGATGCATGTGCACCTGTTTGCACCCAAAATTGGAGCTGTGCACCTAATTTTCGACTGTGGGTGCAACAGTGCACCTAAATATTTTTGTAGGCTATAAGGTAGAGGTACTATAATTGTACACTGGTATACAAAACATTCTTGAAATTCAAGTATCTGAAAAATGTAATATAACCTTTGTTGTACTTTGTTTGATGCATTAATCTAAAATTTTGAAGTTAGCTATAGAATTACAGATTGAAGTTCTTAAGAGCGTTAAACTTGAATATGTTTTGCTGACATTCAGCTTTATCTTATGTGGTGCACCCAATTTTTTTTCTGTGCACCTAATTTTTTTGCTTGTGTGCACCAGTGCACCTATTTGCAAAAATGAATTTCGAGCCCTGTTAACTGAACACACATTTATAGCAGTGACAGGTACAACACAAGAAACAAGTCTCTCCAAGTCCAAACTTCCAGTTGTCCATACTGTAGCCTTCATCGGGCTAAAATTACCCTTTCTGGTACTCTTAACCAATCATTGCTGACAACAGGTGTCCATAAAGTTGCAGTGAAAGAAACAAGAATTACAGTATAGAGAAAGGTGAAAATTTGAAGAGGGTTGCCTTTTCTTTTTCTGCTGTATTGAAATAACTTTTAGCTGTTTTACACCATTTAAACTGAAACAAACAGTCAAGGTTTCATGTTAACATTTTCCACCATGATACCTGAATGCCATTCTGACATCATAAGAAGAGTCCTCCACGGGAGAGAGGAAGTTCTGCAGCAGAGACATGGAGGCCGGGACGTCTGCAGACACTCGGATGTGGCAGAACAACTCTGGGATGGACTCCACCATTCCTGGACGTCAAACACAATCATAAAATTAGCCAAGATCACACTGAGACAAAGCTTAAAGGCAGGCTAAACTTAATTTCGTATACTGCAGTATGTTAAATATACCACTTAGACCAGTTCTGACTTGTTTTACACTAGTTCATCATAGATTAGCGTTTTTACAACATTTGAAATTCGCGGTGTGGTGATGTAATACTGGCGATGTCCAAAGCCCTTTGACCTTTGTGACGTCAGCTTCCGAGTCGGAGGAATGGCGTCTGGAGCAATTCCTATGGTGCAGGTGTGGCCGACTCAGAATCTGATGTCACAAAGGTCAAAGGTCTTTGGACATCGCCAGTATGACATCACCACACCGCGAATTTCAAATATTGTAAAAACGCTTATCTATGATGGACTCATGTAAAATAAGTCAGAACTGATCATAGTGGTGTATTTAACATACTGCAGTATGCTTCACGAAATTAAGTTTAGCCTGCCTTTAAGGCTTTTTGAATAGTTGAATAGAGCCATATACATTTTGTAGATCATGTTTTCAGCCTGAAGCACATCAGGTAAGTCCCATAGACTCAAGGATACACTCTCCTCTGGTCTTGTGTATTGCTTTAACGATTTCATTCAGCACTGTGGATGAAAACAAACATCATGGCTCAGTTCTGCATACTGAGACAATTAAAAATCTGTTCAAAGTTACGGGAATGCTGAAGTTAGGGGACACACCGTTAACTGTACTATGTCCAGGGAATTTACATCCGAAGCTTCTTGTTTGAAGAGTATCTATTAAGCTCCTTTACACGTGGGCATTAAAGGGAAAGAAAGTCAGGAAATAGTTATCATGATGAAAAGTCTGGTCAAATCTTTTCGAGAACCTTTGTGCATTTCTCTCTATATTATAGGCGTTTTCAAAACATTAAATTTGTCAAAGAAAGCAAAAAAAATAGCCTGGCAGAGCTGCAACTGTTACAAAGGATCGAGGAGGGTTAAAGAGTGTCTACAGTTGTAATGACCATGACCTTTGACCACATAATGTAATTAGTATGCTAATAAGGTAGAACATATGGGAGGTGTGACTTGCATACATTAGTCAATGAGCCATGATTGGTGGGAGCAATCATATTCAAGTTAGATTAGCTTGGAGCAAGGAGGTTTTAAAACCTCCTTGCTTGGAGTGAGCGATTGGGTCAATAAGTTGCTGGCAAGGACACAGGTACGCATAGACATTTATACAATGTAGGTAGTACATTGAATTAATTTCTCTCTACAGCTAGGTTAGACTGACTATAGATTGTTATAGTTGTGACAATTCTCCACCATCCTTGTATTGTGACCTAAATCTGCTGCTACATACGACCATTATGTTAGTTAGTCACTTTGACATTCTAAGCCGTTTTTTTTTTCCTAAGTTACATCAAGGAGGTTAACCTCTTAATCTTCAGTGATGCTGAAGAAGAGTGATGGATGTCAACGATGCGTCTCCAAGAAATATCTGTATCTTATCCAGTTGTAAAGATTGATTTATGATCATTTGCCTGTAAATAACTAAACGTGTGGTATTCATATACCTGTAGTGCTGCACCCGTTGTAAAATACATTGTTTAATACATTTTGTAAATTATCTTGTAGTAAGCATAGATTAACATTGTAATAAAAAATATTTAGGCTAATACAGTTACCGTAGTATTTTATCAAACTGGCTTGCTCTTGTGGAACTGTTGTCATACATTTCAACCCTTGAAGTTCAGTCATTAACCTGACGATTTCACTTCAATTTGTCCATCAACAATACACATTTTCTGCAAAGTTAGCCTGCTGCTATGCATAATTTGTGCATGCCTGAAACTAATGTGTAAATTATTCACCATTGTCATTCAAAACAATTGTTATGCGTGAAAAGTAACTACTATTATGCAAATTGTCTATCTGAAGCACTGTTACTTTGATTTTGTCTTTTGACAACCTAAATCTCTGCCATTTATCTATTGGTGTTAGGCCAACAATGAAAATGGGAAGAGCGTTAAAATTGTTCTATGTTTCAAAGCATAAACTGTGAAATTTTGTGACCAGTCCTTGCACATTAATTGACAACAGCATTTTCTCCCTTCAAGATCGTGACATTGAAGCAATCCTTTGACACTGAAGAAGAGATATCAAATAAGCCAAGAGAGGGCAACATGTGTGACTCTACATTGGACCAAGGTAATTTTTAATTACAAAAATTATTGATGAATTGAAAATTTAACTACAAGTTTGTTTTCAGCGTACCATACCTGAAAACAGGTTTTCAGTGTACTATACCTAAAAATGGATGGATTTCAGGCTATGAAAATGGAACTTTGGAACATCTAGCATTCTGTGAAGTTTAATAAATAAATGTAATAAATGTACCATGTTGATTAAGGTTAGACATCCAGGTAATAAGATATGCCAAATAGAAGTTACTCATTGACAAGCAACTGGATATGATTTTGGAAACGGTCAGACGTTTCATGTAGCATCCACTACTTTTCCTCAGTGACACTGAGTAAGATGTAATGTATCATTGATTGAATGCCTATAATTTCATGATAGCTAAGTACAAGTTGATGACAAGTAAATGTCTGTCATACATTAGCAAGGACATTGTATAGAGAATGCAATAAAATATCGTCAAGTGCAAAATTACTAAAGGGACTGGTACTATTTTCTCCTTTCAGATGATGTAGAACCAGACATAACACATTTGTTCTTTGGCCAAAGAAATGAAGACCCCAAACTTAAAGACAGCCAAACAAATAAAGACCCCAAACTTAAAGACGGCCAAACAGAAGAAGACCCTGAACTAAAAGACAGCCAAACAATGGAAGACTCTGATCCTGAACTAGAAGACATAACACATTTGTTCTTTGGCCAAACAAAAGAAGACCCCAAACTTAAAGACAGCCAAACAGAAGAAGACCCCAAACTTAAAGACAGCCAAACAGATGAAGACCTTGAACTAGAAGACAGTCAAACAATGGAAGACTCTGATCCTGAACTAGAAGACATAACACATTTGTTCTTTGGCCAAACAAAAGAAGACCCCAAACTTAAAGACAGCCAAACAGAAGAAGACCCTGAACTAGAAGACAGTCAAACAAAGGAAGACTCTGATCCTGACCTAGAACAAGTAGAAGACATAACACATTTGTTCTTTGGCCAAAGAGAAGAAGACCCCAAACTTAAAGACAGCCAAACAGAAGAAGACCCTGAACTAAAAGACAGTCAAACAATGGAAGACTCTGATCCTGAATTAGAAGACATAACACATTTGTTCTTTGGCCAAAGAGAAGAAGACCCCAAACTTAAAGACAGCCAAACAGATGAAGACCCTGAACTAAAAGACAGTCAAACAATGGAAGACTCTGAGCCTGAATTAGAAGACATAACACATTTGTTCTTTGGCCAAAGAGAAGAAGACCCCAAACTTAAAGACAGCCAAACAGATGAAGACCCTGAACTAAAAGACAGTCAAACAATGGAAGACTCTGATCCTGACCTAGAAGACATAACACATCTGTTCTTTGGCCAAACAAATGAAGAGCCCAAACTTAAAGACAGCCAAACAGATGAAGACCTTGAACTAAAAGACAGTCAAACAAAGGAAGACTCTGATCCTGAACTAGAAGACATAACACATTTGTTCTTTGGCCAAACAAATGAAGACCCCAAACTTAAAGACAGCCAAACAGATGAAGACCCTGAACTAAAAGACAGTCAAACAAGGGAAGACTCTGATCCTGAACTAGAAGACATAACACATTTGTTCTTTGGCCAAGCAAATGAAGACCCTCAACAGAAGAAACCAAGGCGGCATTTCCTGGGTAAGTTATTATTTACTACTAGTAGTATATCAGTCCTCCACATTGAAAGTAGACCATTGATAATCTCCAAGCTCTTAAACCTCCTTGAAATCTCCATGCAAAAAATTTCATGCAATAAGGCCACACCAATTTAATTTCTTGGTTAACAGATTTTTATTTAAAAAAATAATAATTTAGCACAAAAAAATCATGAAAACAGAAGGCTGGGGTGAAAACTTGCACCTGACCCTGTTCACACCCTGAATCTGTGTGCACCAAATTTTAAGTAAAAACATTCCTCTGAGATTCTACTTTCATGTTGTTTTTTCAATCTAGCATTTTTGGAATTCTTTGTTTTTATTCCATTTATAATAATGACCAAGAAAATAAATTGGTGTGGCCTAATCCTGACCCTTCCTAGATCTTTAGACAAAATCTTTGGTTTGATTCGGGTGTCAAGTTGATTTGAATTTGAATTGAATTTTGTATTCATCTTGCATTTATCTTTATGACGTTTGTCAGTCAATAGCACTGCCATCTGACCTACCTCAATAATGACATTGCCAAATATCAGATGATTCAGATGACTAATTGTATAATCTTAGTAACCTACGTTTTAGCCTTGTTAACCATTTAATATGTAGCTTAGTCTTGTGCGAATTGTTTCTTCATAATTATACACTTTAGTTTTGTGCTAGTTTTGTAAAAAAAAATTATGTATCTTAGTCTTGTATCTTATGTACACCTTTTTATGTATTTTAGTCATATTTAAGTTGTAAACATCTGAATTAGGCTCCAGAAAAAATCAATGGACCGACCTATGGACCGATTAGAAAATTCACAGTACCAGGCTACCAGCAGGCGGTCACACGTAACCGGTCTGATACAAAATAAGCAGACTTAACGAGTCGTGGTTTCATGTAGATGAGTCAACAGCCGTCGAGTGCACATTAGTGTGCACCGAGAATAATCACTTTATTCTAAAATATACAATTTGAACATACAGTAATTTGTTGGACTCACAGAGACCTTTACTTGTGTCTCGCTCTCCAAAATATTATGTACTGCAACACTACTTTAATCAGGTACAGGTACAGGTACAGGTCCGGACCTGGACCTGACCCTCTGGACCTGGACCTGGACCGGACCTGAATTTCCTGTACCGGTACCCAGCCCTAATCTGAATGTGCTTTGTGAAAGTTTGTATTGAATTTTGTATATTAGCTAACCCTTTGTAATAGCCTTTGCTTGTTGGGTAGCTCTGGCTGTACTGTTTCTATAGACAGCCAAATAAATAAATCAAACTAAATCTGCTTCCACCTACTACCATTAGGAAAGACTGCAAGAGTGAAGACTTCAGCCAAATCCATCAGTGCCATACTATCAGCAGACTGCTGTAAGGAGAGGTGCCTGGGGCATTTCACGTATTCAGAGGCTGAGGATCGTCGCAAAGCCTTTTGGATCGACGGCTCCCAGTCAGAGGCGAGAGACTACATTCTGACGAGCTTCAGGAAGGGAGACAAGGGGACACGCCATCCTAAATTCCACGTCAGTGGAAAAGCTGTGTGCCATAAAGCTTGGATGAAACTCAATGGCATCAGTACTTCAAGGTTTATAATTACACCTACTCACTTATATGTTACATATAATAATAATACTATTATGGATGTAACCACTATCAATTGGAAAAGTTTCCAAATTCAAAATGTGACCCCGTCAATTTGGAATCTTACAATAATGCTGTACAAGCATTAAATTTACATATGAAAATGCGATGCAATAATGTCATCTACCTTTACCTACAAGTTACAATCCCTCTAAACATTTACATTTACATACGACTGTGAAGTCAAGTAACTGTTGATGAAACCATGGGTGCCATAAGTAGCTGAAAACTTGTCCAGTCTGTAGTATCTGTCTACAGAGACTCTAATGATCAGGATGTGTTATGGTCACTGGTCTTCCATTTACATGTACATGTATACTGTAAATGCATTTAAGTTTGCGTGGTTTTTATTTCGCGGTAGGGAGAAAATGTAGTGTTCGCTGTGGTTTTAAGTTTGCGTTTGAATCAATAGTAGCGCCACTGTCATAGGTGGGCGAAAAGTTTCGCGGTGGTTTTAAGTTTGCGACAAAGATTTCACCGCAAAAACCGCCAACATAAAACCACCGCGAACATTTCTGCATTTACAGTGTCAATTAAACCTTTTAAGTCTATTTATCCATTGATCTAATTAGGAGCGACAAGAATCAAGGTGAAACAGTTGAAAAGTTCTGACTGTCTTCTAAGGGAATTTCCTTGAAATGACAGACTCTGATCAGGACGTCTACTGCCAGATTGCAAACAAAAGTAGATTATTGAATGGAAATTGTATCATTTCATGATTTTATGAGACTTACAAATGCTTGCTAAGGATGTTAAACTTTAATTTCATATGGGCATTGTGTAAATCTTTTTAATGATTTGTGGCCATTCGTTACAATAAATACAGGTACTACAGCTACTTGCAGAGGTACAAGGGTGGACGATTCAACAACCCAGAACATGGTCGCCAGGACAACAGCTATCCTTCACAGAGAAGCCTTCTAGCACAAGTGTGGCTGGAAGAGATGGCAGCAAGAGAGGGAGACAAGCTGACGAATTCTGAACAAATTCTCCTTCCCGCGTCATGGACAGTAAATGCCGTGTATCGCTTTTATCAAGAGCACAACAGGGAAGAACCCGTAAAAGCACTGAAAAGAACACAGTTCCTGAATGTGTGGCGAACACAGTGCAAACACATCAGGATTCTTACTTAAAGGAAACCAATTAGCAATCTTAGGGCCCGAAAATCAGATTTTGAAAGTCACTTCATTTAGTTATTTCTAAACAATGATTTACTTCAAACAATATTATCACAATGTATAGCAACGTCCATTATGCAAAAATATGATGTCATTGTGATGTGAAAACTCGGTGAAAATCGTCTCCAGAATTTTTGTAGGCTCACGAAATTAAAGGGATCATCGTACAGCACGATTTTGCGCGGTTTTAAAATGCTCAAAGTATGAAGTTATTAGGCAAATGTGCTAAACAAAGTTGGTAAATGTCACTAGTAGTTTTTTATATTTCCATTTTTTGGGCCCTAATATTGCTTTGGTTGCCTTTAACAAAACAATTTCAAACTATTCTAACTTTACTTAGGGTAGTATGCTAACTATGAAAGAACATACCAGTCCTAACTGCTTCATCCTTGTTCTGTAACAGCTGGGTGAAAGGCAGGAACATCGATGGGTCCACAGGGTGTCCGCTGGATGGATGTCCAGATACACCTGCTAAGTACAGGTCACAAACAAAAACATGTTTACAAACACACACACTTTCGTACTAGAATCATAGTCTAGCATATACAATGTAGGTTTGGCTTCAATCTTCATGTTTCTTTGTAAGGCCATGTTGATTTGATTGTATGGATGACATCCTCTGGGGACCCCAAAAGTGATGCGAGTGTGCGAATAAAAAAAAGTTGGGCAAAAACAAAAGTCCCCGTCAATATGAAATCTACGTGGTCAGGAAGGATGAACAGAACTAAACACACCGGGATACCGGGAAATAGATTCTTCATTTTTGCTCTTTCAAAACTTCTTTGCCTTTGGAATTGATTTTGGCACTGTACAACATTAGTACCGGTATCCGCTTTCTGAAATATTTGTTTGCAATTTACAGCATGTATTTTATCATTTGCAGTTGCTTTTTACGATTTACAGCATGGTCGAAAACTTTTGTTAATTTTTGGAAACGGATTAAAATTGATACGCGTGCGGGTGTCATCCATATATATAATCTAATCAACATGGGCTGATGGTGAAAATGTAGGATAGCATGGGTTTAGCTAATAGATTTATCAAAACACATCAAGAATAGATTTTGTAGATTTTATCAAAATGCATCATAGTTTTAGATAGACTATATTATCTTAAGTGAGGAAATTTACTAAATATAAAACTAAATAGTACTTGAAATAGGAACCGATGTTTCTATCATTGACACACACTACAAACAAGGATAAAGTGTACTTCATCTTCTACCGTTTTAAAAACCTCCTTGATTTGAGGTACAAAATTCACACAGATTCTTTGCTTTGGAGTACAGTAAGTCTGTTATGCCTTCCTGTTCAATTCACAGTTTGTGGCAACTGATTCTTGGTTTAGCGATGGTAGTTCTGTGTCTGATATTTGCAATTTTGAAATATTGTTCTTCAGTGTACATGTAGATTTCAGTGTATGCTCGGAGTGAATATATTAGAAGGAGTACTAAAATGTAGCTCTAGGATGTGCACAAATTACATTTACTAAGTATGATTTATTCATCTCTTCATTTATTTCTGTTTTATTTACTGTAGCCAACTTGAAGGTGGTTTATTCACTGTCTAGTCCTTGCTTTTACATATAAGTGGGGCCTTTGAAAGTCTTTTCAGTTACTCTTGTACATGCACAGAGAAATGACGACCACAATTTGCATTTCTGGGTGTGAAGTGGCTTTTAAATTTGGCAATTTGTAGAAATATAGCTGGGCACCGAGATACAACCAGACACACAAACACACACACACACACACACACACACACACACACACACACACACACACACACACACACACACACACACACACACACACACATTTATCAAACAAACAATGGAATGAATGGAACATATCAGGAGGAACTATATGTATTTCTGCTGGGTCTATACTTCCTGGAAAAAAAGGATTTTTGTCTACACAATCATGTAACACCGACAATGTAACAGAGAAACTCAAACCTTTCTGTTGGCAGACAGAACATCCCAGCCTTGTCACCAGGTACAGATGTTCATCACTGGAGTTGTTCCTGAGTGTTCAAACAAAACAAAACAGATACCTAAGTAAACTCTAAACAACGCCTAGAGCTAGATGAGCAAAGGTTAGATGTGACATGTTGTTTAATGTAACATAATAAGCTGCCCCGCACGCCTGTGAGGCTGATGTGTTTTTGTCTTTTAATCAAATTCTATTTGAAGCTGGTGTTATGAACGTTTAACAATGCGCAGTGGCAGAGGGTGTTTGGCCCCAGAACCCAGAGACACTGAGTTCGAATCCGGGGTTCCCTGATTTGTCCCGCTGACGTTGTGCCCTTGGAAAGGAACTTAACACGACTTTCCTCACTTCACTCAGGTGAAAATGAGTACCTAGCTTCGGTTAGGGACGTCCCTCGGATAGGACTTTAAATGGAGGTCCCGTGTTTGAGGAGAGCCACACCTTGAGCACGTAAAAGAACCCACCACACTTATCGAAAAGAGTAGGGGTCTTTCCCGGTGTGAGTGGATCATATAAATCTGTCGGGATATGCAGCTTGTACTCTTCAGTACAAACCTGGTGTGTTATGCCTTGAGGCGGTTTACCGGGTATGCAATACAAAGACTGAATGCAGCTGTTTCCACGACTACAGATGCAGAAACCAGTGGACCGGGGTCAGTGTGGCGTAACGGCAGGGTTTTCGGTCCAGAACCCAAGGGTCCTGGGTTCGAATCACCTGACGCCACCGATCTTGTGCCCTTGGGAAAAAGGCACTTTACACGACTTTCCCCACTCCAGCCAAGTGTAAAAAAACGGGTATATTACTATGTGTGCGGGTCACGACATCAGCAATAGCTGCCTGTGTCCCACATGTATTGCACTGTTGCAATTCCAATAAAATCAAAAAATCCAAAACCAGTGGATGATGATGGTGAAGACAAAAATGGAGTGTTCGCGGTGGTTTTAAGCTTGCGGCAGCACTATAGTCACATACTGCTACAGTATTGGATTACCGGGTATAATGTTTCCAGTGGCTTTAAGTTCTCAGTGAAACAGTTGCCACAAACGAAAACCGCAAACATAAAACCACCACAAACATTTCTGCATATACAGTGGATTCCCACCTTATTATGTATGTAGACCTTGCCACCACACAGGACAGTTGTCCCAGTGCAGAGGACATGGCTTGTAGCACCTCTGGTACCTTGTCTCTGATCAGTGGGCTACATTGAAGAATAAAAAATAATGTACATAAATATTATATAAAGACAATGTAATGCAACATGTATGTATCATTCCAATTCATCAGAGACCCTTGCATACATGTGTATATTTGTTGCTTCTATCTGATTTGCAATCTCTACCTAAAACATCAGAACTTATACCATGTCAATTGTCGGCTGTCAGCGAGTCTGGCAGCTTTTAAGCTAGGGCCTTAGTTAACAAGTTGATTTCCTAAATGATACTATTAACCTAAGGCTTGTCCTGCAGGTCCCCTATATATAGAGAGGTTACGAATTACAGAGCCTGTATGTGGGTCCTGTATATTTACAGGTTTGGGGTATTTTTTTCAGCTGAACACATCACACCGCAGCGAGACGCACTGAATGCAGAAGTACATGTAACTATGCCACAGCGGCGCAGAAAAACTCAATGGAAAATGACCTAATGAAATAAATTGTGTAAAAAAGACCAGCAGGTCAAGGGTTAGTATTGGATATAGTATTACTCAGAAAATGTTGCATTTCAGTATCATAGTTTCACTTTTAAACTTTAAAATAAATTATTACAATAAAACTTTAAAATAAATTATTACAATTGGACACCACTGTCATTCTGTAAACATAAGGTATTCGGTACAAGGAAAATCATGCCTTTGCCCCTTAGGCGTCACCAAAAACTCTGGAGCATATAATGTGCATCACATCACTATGCAATGTTACAGTACAACTAGCATGGTGTCTAAATGAACTTACTGCAGTATATCATACACCAGATGGTGGGAGTTGTTGCCCAGGGTGTGCAGTAGAATGGGGAAGGACTTCACCAGACCAATCCTTACTTGGACACCACTGTCATTCTGTAAACATAAGGTATTCAGTACAAGGAAAATCATGCCTTTGCCCCTTAGGCGTCGCCAAAAACAATTTTATTATAGCTTTAAAGTTATGGATAAGGAAAAGGTCCAACATGTAACTACATTCATTTGGTAAAATCTATTAAGAATGATTTTTTGTACGTACAAAAAAATGTAAAACTGATGTCAGCGCTTTTCTATGCAATAAGTTATAATAACAATTTTCATTTTAGGACTGGTAAATAGACAAATTTTATCAACTACATAAAACAGGTGTAGTAGACTACAATGCCCCCCTAGCCGCCCCCGGCCCTGAAATATTCTAGCCAGGGTTTCTTTCTGGCTTGATATATCCGTAAGCTGACATGATGAATTTACATGTACAGTACATAATGTTTATCCGACATACATAGATGATATACAGTGAGTCAGATTACTACATGTATAGAAAAAAATGAAAGTATGGAATGCTTGAATGAGCTTAATTCTGAATGATAATGATGACATAATTTATTACCAATGCAGCCTTCATGATGTGGATCCTCCACTTAGGGGCCACCTCTCTTGGAACCAGGGCCAACAGGTGAACACATAGAGGTTTAGCTTCATCACCTGTATGCAAGAACATGTCAGAATTAAAAAAACGCTCCTGCAGTTCCAGAGCAAGCTGCTAGGGAGCTAGGGACCTACACCACTTCTTCCTTACATCACAAGCTACCTGCCACCAAAAAATCAAGACCATAGCACGTCCAGGTCAAAAGATAGAAAAAAAAGAAAGTTCTGCTGCAGTACCATGGTCACATACATGTACCAGGGGGCCCAAAATCAACCTTGACCTTTGCCTTTTCATCACCTACCCACATACTAAATATCATCATAATCCATTGAGAAGTCAACATATAAAAATTTAGAGCCTGTAGAGTGTTTTGTTCTTAGTAGAGACAGCATACATGGTTGGTTCGTAAATATGAACGAAATAATACTCACCAATAGTATCAGCAAACTGTCCACACAGACCAGCTGCTTCTTTTGTAGAACAGCAGCCGCTAAGCCTTAGATCCAGCCAGTTCTGATCCTCCTAAATTAGAAAATAAGGCAATGATAAATATAATGCAAGTAAAAATGATTTGAAACGGTTCGAAACGGTACAATTAATATCTAGAGATCCACGATCTCATACCTTTGCCAAAGGATGACCGTTACGTCTGATATTACAAAATATTATGATTTAATAGATCCATCCACAAATTCTTGTATTACACTTCCACAAGGTACAAACAAATGCCCAAAAAATTACAAATGGCACTGAAAACATAACCTTTTTGGTGAAGGTAATTATATGATAGTTATAGTTGTGTGAAGCAATTTGTTATACATGTTATGGTCTCATTCATGTGTTACTCAGCGTGTATACTCTAAAAGAATCCTTACCCAAAAAATAAACTGCATGAACGCGTGTTTATATCAGTGGGAAATTCCCTATTAGCCAGCCCAACTGATCTCAAGCGTCAAACTGATGAAAGCTTGTTTGTAACAGAAGAAATTAGCAGGCAAAGTTCGGCAGTTCCTATACAAAGTAAGTAAGTTTGGCAGCTGCGCGCGAGGTCGGACTTGCACAGGCGTGCATTTTGAATGATGCAGTCGTGCGCTTACAGCTGGAAAGTGCCTTTTGTGGGGTATAGCTAATTGCAGTTTGTAATTGCCATAAAAAGGAATTGAATGCCTACTGGTAATTGCTACAATTTTTTCACATGATATAGGGTAAATGTGCTCAACATAGAATGAATAACCTTCAACAGTTATAGTTCTCACTGTTGGAAGACAGGGCTGAGTGGAGAAGAAGAACCCATTGTTCCCCGTGCATGGTGGCATCGCAAGATGTCCCCACTCAAGGTTCAAGGTTCATACATGTAGTTGTTTGAATTCGAATACCGGATTCGCAGGTTGGAATCGATGTTGTTACAATTTTTTTGTTCGAGGACACAAAACTCTCTCAAATTCTGGCGCATTTCGCATTAAAATGTGTGTTTTTTTCGGGTCACCGGGTAAGCCACAAATAAAATACAACACGGTGTATTCTGCATCACCCTCAGTCCCGGCTATGGGCACCAGAACTTTCCAATGTGCTCTATGGATTAACATTTACCTGTTAGTCAATCAATTTACATGTTGTTCAACTGTCTTGTATGTGGAATGGTCCATTTTGCAGTGAGTGTGTGGGGGGAGCACATGATGTGCGTGTGTATGTAATTACCAGGGATACAGGGTATCTTCTGGGTGTCACCTGCAAAAGAAGGGTATCCAATGTCTTTGTTTTCTTAGCGTAGGGTGTCCAAAAGACACCCTGATGCCCTGCTACATGTAGCTAATAGCCTGTTCTATATGTATGTTAAAGTGGACATCAGAGACAGCAGAGGAGCAAAAAATTGATAGACGACACTTACCAGCAGCCATGGAAAGGACAGCACCATAGTCATGAACTGTAAGTTCTCCCCTCCAAACGCAGATGTATCTGCAGGAGAAAGGAACTCAAGCCGTCAGCCACAAATTGTCAACAAGCCTGGATTACATAATACCCGTTCTCATCCATTAGAACTATAACTGTTACAAGAATTTCAAATTACACTTTTCAAGGAAACTATCATAGCTATCCTGAAAGTAAAGAACCCTTTTATCCAGCAGTATACTCGTACAATCAGGGGTTCATCTAAAGCGGGGAACAGGGGCAGAGTGCCCCCATGCCCTGACCATGCGCCCCCTTATACATGTAGTATACCCTGGGGAGCAGATTCTCTGACAAGCATAAAATTCTGATTGACCAGGGATGCTACTACAGGTCACATGTTGCCAGTCTTAAACTGTGACTTGTCTGACAGTAATTTTCCCCTCAGGAAGCCAAAGAATGCTACATTTTAACTTAAAATTCTCTAAAACTCCACACTGTGGAAGGGCCTAACCCCCCTTCCACACCATCCCCCTGCTTCAGGTCATTCTCCTCCCTCGCAATGCTCCCCCTTGCAATTTTTTGTAGAAAAACCCCTGTACACGCATGTACATTAAGGTAGTCTCTACACTGGAAAAGGAAAGTGATCTCGAAACAGTTTAGCTCAAATGAACTCAATGAACAGATGAGCTAATCTTCCACTGGTCGTGACAGAGAGGACAGACGCTATGTACAGTATTTACAGGTTCACTGGACGGGGGTAAGTCCCCTAGCTCTTTTTGACAAACAAAATGAACAGTGGACCACCGCTTAACGTCCCGTCTAAGGACTGCAACCCTTTCCGGCAGCGTGCATGTCGGGTGAACGACCACAGTCGCTTCTAGTTCCAGGGGCAAGATCGCTAACCACTGGACTACGCATGCTACCCTCAAATGATGCTGAGTAGTAAACTGGTAGCGTGCATAGTCCAGTGGTTAGCGACCCTGCCTCTGGACCAAGAGGTTGGTACTTCATCATCATAGGTATATCTAAAGGCAACTTGAAACCCAAACCAAAAACCTACCTGACACAGACAACACGGCTCCTATTGACTGCACCACCAGCAGGTAACATTCCTTTAGGTCGTCCTTTGACAGCAATCCTGGTGTCTGTTTCAGTGTGGTGAACCACACGCCGCACAGGTTCTGAAGGTGGCTGGCAGGTATCCAGTCCTTCACAATGCCTTGACTTGCCGCACATCTCACCGAAACTTCAACAGCAACCCTGACACCCTCCAGCAAGCCTAGTAGATTCTCCTGCAAAATTGAGAAATTTTCAGAACACTAGACATAATCAGGTTATTCTTTAAACATGTCCAGATAAGGCCTAAAAGTCATTGGGTACAAGTACGGAGGCTTGGGTACAAGTTAAGACCTGTACCTGAAACGCGTATTTAAGGTTAATATCTCACATATAGGTTCATTTAGTTGTGTCCAAAGACATTTATGTAACGGCTGTTACTCCGATGCAACGTTGACCATTTAAGAGAACAAAAGAGATTCGGCAGTTATAATGGGATTAAATAGCAGGCTAATTGCCATATACGCATTACGTTCTGGCGACATGCTCATGTACTTGTACCTTAAAAATTTGACAGTAACCTGTGGTCTCCAATGATGACAGAAACAGTTGTAAGAAAAAAAGTTTGACATCTGGACTTCTTGTATCTCATGAAGAGAAACTGCTATCAACAGAGAGAATCAAAGATGGTGTTGATTTTAACAGCAATACAATGTTTTAATCTTTTCCAGTGCTACATTTTCATATTTGAAGTGGGAATTAAATGATCAAACAAGTATATACATGTACCTGAGTGTAACTAGTCCATAGTAGAGCTGCAAAAATAATATAAAGCTGAAATCATTTTTGACGATACCTTTGTAGATTCTTGTTGTAACTTAAGGCATAGCTCTTGCAACTTCTTCTCTAAAAGTTGATAAACTTCTGGCTTCTCTATTGACTGTGAAACCCCAGTGTGACTTGGCTGCTTGCTGCTTGTTGTCCTGGAAAAAAAATTATACAAAGTTTTAAAAAGAAGCAAAGCAGTTATTTTGAACATAATGCTTTTTAAGTGGTAATTACATATAGTGCAACCAGTGTTCTAGCCAGCCTGAAATTTTTACCTGTCATCTCAATTTCTTTCGACGGAACATCCAGTCGTGCGCCGAAAGGCGAGACAGTCCGAGGGCATGCTCCCCCTGGAAAATGTTGAAATCTTAACCCTCTGAAATGCTATTTTCTGCATTTTGAGAGGCAAATTTTGCTGGTAGATTAACATTTATCTAGTTTGATGACAAATTTTTGATCAGTGTTTTATTTTCAAAATTGGATTACTGTTAAAGTAGCATTTAAGTTTGCCTTGGTTCTATGTTCGTGGATTTTACGGCCAACCTCTTTTTCTGCGATCTCAAAACCACCACGAAAACTTTTGTTCTGTTTTCTGCCCGCCAACCGGCCAGTACGGTTAAATCAGTGACAGTTGATCATCCCAGCACTGACAAAAGCGACTGTTCTGTCCGTCTGTAGCGCCCTTGCAAAGTCGCTAGTAAGGGATTTCAGACTGGCTATCCATAAAGGCCCCAGTGTGTCCATTACTGTGTACTATATGACTATAATTATAAAGTGGTATCGCAAACTCAAAACCACCGCAAAATTTAAAAAAACACAACAAACCTAAATGTATTTGATTAGATTGATTGATATGATTCCACCCGATTGAAAACTTCAATCCAGTAATAAAACACATGTACAGCAGCTGTACCTCTGGCTCTGAGTCGGAAGCTGGCTTCTCCTGCGAGACAGCTTGCCCCTCTTTTCCAGCTTCTCGTCCCCGCTGCTGATGCCCTCCTGGTCGGATGAACCCTGCCCTCTAGCAGGATGTTGCTGCAGTGCAGGATCTTCACCTTTGACAGGAGGCATCTTTGCACAAATGGCCTCGAAGAGGCAAGGGACCAGATACTGTGCAATAGAAATTGAGAAAGATTCATACAGGTCAAATACATTTCTGTTAAAATGGTCACTAGCATGGGTGAGTCTATGTATTTCTTTACTTTCCTTTAAAAAGTTTAATTTAGTACCTCATATTGTACATAAGAACTCGATACATATATTAAACACCCATACTTCCCCCGTACTACATGTATCCCCCAGTGGAACACCCTGCCTGGCATGGTTGCGACTGCTCCCACCGTTGAGTCTTTCCATGCCAGGCTGGAGGCCTGCCCGCCTTAGCACGGTACCTCAACTCCCCCCCCCTACTTTGCCCCTGAAGGGGCTATTTGGGGGTTAATGAATGTAAATGTAGATTATCAAAGGCCACACCATCTTAATTTTATGGATGGCATCCTCTGGAGACCCCAAAACTAATGCGCGCGGGCGAAAAAAAAGAAAAATCCAGCAAGAGAAAAATGTTTCTAATCGACATGTACAGGTCTGGACTACAAAGCTACCACAGAACACAACTGTATCCAACGAACAACAGGTCTTTATTTGTAGGAGGTACATTCGTCTTGTTCATCATAGCACACTTGGCTCAAGTGATTGATGTATTGACAAGAACGACCAACGATATTTTTTTGAGAACAGGCGAAAATCAATGCGCGCGTGGATGTTATGCATAAAATTAAGTTGGTGTGGCCTAAAGTGACTGTACATGTACATGTGATAGCTTCTCCTTACCTGCTTAGAACCTGCAGCTGTCCCCAGGTGCACAGCTGTTCCCAGGTGCTGCAGCAGCCCCAGGACAGCCTGTTGCAGGTGGTGTTGCCTCAGACTCACACATCCCTCATAACCCTCAGGCACGTGTCTGTAGATGTAGCACAGTAAGCCACACACACACGACCGCAACTCCTGAGAAGTCAAAACAATGTTTTTTTTGGTCAGAAATTATCCGCAATGGCAGCCTTTCTAGCGCTGAATTGATGCAGAGTTTACAGGTTTCACATAATACACAATATACACATCTTATCCACACTTGCATTTTGTGGAACTGTCGCAAGGGTCTGGGCGGCTGCCATTCGGCACCAGAACTCAATACGACCTTCCCCAACCGAAGTCAGGTACCCATTTACACCTGGGTGGAGTGAGGAAAGTCGTGTTAAGTGCCTTTCCCAAGGGCACGAGATCGGTGACATGACAGGATTAGAACTTGGTACCTCTTGGTACCGAGCCGAACGCTCTGCCGTTGCACCACACGACCCCACGGTAAAATCATCAAACATATACTACAGTAAAATGCATTTAAGTTTGCATAGCTTTAATTGTTCGCAGTGATTTAAGTTCGCGGCAGCACTATAGTCACATACTGCTACAGTATAGGACAAAAATGTTCGCAGTAGTTTTATGTTTGCGGTGAAACGGTTGCCGCCAAGATGAAGACACTGGTTTTCTGCTGTATCTACACAGAAAGGAAATTGGCTGGTCTACATTAGAACTGTGTACCAGTACTGTACCCGACACAGTACCGGGTACAATCAATTAGGTACATGTCCAAAATACCTGAACCCTGGTGGAAATCAGGTCAAGCCTGACTCAGGGGATGGCCACTCTGACAGATAAAATCACTATGAAATTACCGTGGCAGTGCACTAAATCCACATCAGAGTCTATACTATATACTCCAGCACATAAAACACATTTGCAAGGCTGGAGTTAAATTCTCATCTGTGTTTTCATAAAAATAATAGCACAATTAAATATTATCATTTTGTTACCAGTTCAAACATGCTTTTGTCCTTATTGAAAAACTACAATTTTCTGAACAAGTACTAAGGTACAGGTTCAGGTCCGGACCTGTACCTAAACCTGTGTACTTGTACCTGTACCTGTACCTTTATAAAATTTGTTTAGGTACACAGCTCAAGGTTGGGGGAAAATGGAGTAGGTCACAGCACCTAATTCTAACGGTGGGAATAAACATTGCTCATTTACTGTCTCAAATATTAGTGATCAAATATAAGCGATGATGAAATTTTAGCTGTTGACTAGTGACAGTTAAATCTGCTAAAATTAAGTTACAGTTAACAAATCAAGAATTGTAGTACCTATCAAGTCAACTGTAAGAGAAAAGCAACATACATTGCACTAAAAAAATCCTGGCTCATTTTTACTCAAATGTCGATATGCAACAAGATCTTAGGGCCACTTCTTAATTGTATAAAAAAATTACATGCTTTCAAGTTTCAATACAAGAATGGTTTACCTTGGTCTGTAGATTATCCAACCCGTTCCCAGCAAGAAGGACAGACAGCACTTCCAGCGTGGCACAGATGTGATGTGGGGGGATACAGTGGGCAGGCTGTCTGGTATGTTCATCTACTTGGTACACAGCATTTAGGCACCCTGCGAGGCTTCTCTCCAAGCCAGGGACATCCCTAGTAAGGCATTTACAACATTGTAGTATTCACATTTAGGCCATGTTGATTTGATTATATGGATGACATCTGCACGCACATCAATTTTTTTTCTATTTCCTAAAATAAATAAAAATTTTTCTCACAAACTGTATACATAGACTGTGCAAAGAAGCTACAAAATTAGCAAATATATGCCGTAAATTGCAAAAATATATTTCGCAAAACCGATACTCATGTCTAGAATGCCAAAATCAAATAGGGAGATGTGAAAGACCAAAATGAAGAAACCATTCTTTGGTATACCTTTCTCAGTGTGTTTAGTCATTTGTTCAACCTTCCTGACCACGTAGATTTTATAATGAATTCAACTTTTATTTTTGAAAACTTTTTTTTTTATTCGCACGCTCACATCAGTTTTAGGGTTCCGCGAGGATGTCATCCATATAATCAAATCAACATGGCCTAATATGAGATACACAATGTACATCTGAATGTATGTGAGGACAGTAGTAAGTAGGGGTGGGTACCAGTACAGAAAATTCAGGTCCGGTCCAGGTCCAGGTCCAGGTCCAGATGGTCAGGTCCAGGTCCGGACCTGTACCTGTATCTTATTATACTATAGTAGTGTCGCAGTACATCATATTTTGGAGAGCGAGACACAAGTAAAGGGTAATGCCATGCATGAAACGATATAATTTCTTAGGTTCGCACTTTGTCTCAAAATTACCTATACTCCCCTCACCGTCTGTTGACTGATCTAGATATGATTCACAGCTAACGCCTTTGAAAAATCTTCGTTAAATCTGCTGGTTTGTATTTTCTTAGACCGGTTATGTGACCGCCTGCTAGTAGCCTGGTACTGTGAATTTTCTTATCGGTCCATAGGCCAGTCCACTGATTTTTTCTGGACCGTTTTTTTTGACCGGTCCATAAGAAAATACCGGTTTTGTACCGGTACACGGTACCGGTACCCACCCCTAGTAGTAAGCGTTAAAATTGGTTTGAACAATAAATAACTTTGACATCAATACTACTACAGTTATTAGTAAGATGAACAATGAACTATAAAACTTGTAAAATTTAGATACAAAAGAGAACTTTGACATGGTACTTTACCCTTCAGACACTGCTCCTCTTGTTGACAGTATCTTGAGTAGAGCGAGACCACAGCCCACCAGGTAGTCTAACACTCCAGCAGAGGGCAGACCCACATGGGTAATCAGGGCAGTCAGCACTGCCAGGGACTCCTGAAGAATTAAAGGTATTCAGTACAAGGGAAAACATGCCTTTGCCCCTTAGGTGTCGCCAAAAACATTTTTTTCTCTATCATACAAAGTAATGGATAAGCAAAAGGTCCTAACTATATGATAAGAATGATTTAGTATAATAACGTGGTGTCAGCACTTTTCTGTGCAATAAGTTATAATAATAGAAACCTTATTTCAGTTCAACTTGGTAAAGAGAAGCATTTCATCAACTACATACAGGTGTAGCAAACTAGAATGCTCCTCTATACATCTAGCCAACCATGGCCCAGGTACAGTAATTCTTGTTTCTTTCATTGTAACTTTATGTTCACCATTTTCATGGTCACTTCAGTCTGTACCCTTAACTTATCATCACATGAAAAAAAAAGTTGCTTTTTTTATGATTCCTTCACACATCCGTTTTGTAAATCACTTGCCGCCACTGTGAAGTTAAAGTCCAGTGAAAATGTTCATTTTCCTTGCTACTGTGAAGATAAAAGTGAACTACAGTACCCTCATCTGAGTACTGAGGTAAAGCATGATGTTTTTAAGGTACATGTAATAGCCAAAGTGTGGTGTCGTTGTGTGGAGTAATGTTAAGGTGTTTCGCCCAGAACCCAGTGGTCCTGGGTTCAAATCCCCTGTCATGCCCGCATGTTGTGCCCTTAGGAAAGGCACTCTACACGAATTTCCTCACTTCAGTCAGGTCAAAATGAGTACCTAGCTACGGTAGGGATATCCCTCGAATGTGACATCAAATGGTGGCCCTGTGTTTGAGGAGAGCCACAACTTGAGCAAATTAAAGACACTTGATGGACACACCACACAATGAATGAATGAAAGAGTCTTACACACCTTTTTGAGTGAAGGTCCTCCCACCTCCAGTTGACAGCACAGTCCTGCCCACAGCAGCGGCACTTGGTGGGCAAGGAACTGGCACAGCTCTGGTACCAGGTGGCCAATCAGCCGGCTGAAACATAATAACATTAATTAGAGACCAATAGATCTATTTGTCTCAGCTGTGTGAAATACTTCACTTTGAAAACAACAGCCAGCTCTCTCTGATCACTAAAGAAAACTAAATGTTCTTGGCAAAATCTACACAAAAAAAGATCAAACAACGTTGAGTATACCAGTGGCTTGTCCGACTGACCAGCCCTAAGAGTTTAAGACAAGCGTAAAGCTAGTCGGCCCTGGCCTTCCAAAAAGTGTCAGAAGATTTTTTAATTTTTTAATGAAAAATGTAAAGATGTCCTTAAGCTTGCTGCAAGTGAACAATGCATAGAAACATGTCATTTGATTTCAGTGCAAATGAATTTTTTAACTTATTAAACTTTTCCAACCCTGGACTAGTGCTGGTTAAGTGCAGTTACACATCAAAAACAGCTCATTCAAATTCTAGCTCCTCTAATGCTTTGGTCAAATTTACATAGGTGCCCGATTTAGAGGGTGTAGCCCTGGCCAAGCCCAGAAGCCACAAATTTGTCCTCTCTCACGATTCGCTTACGTCCCCGGGTTCCGGGTTGATTTTAACGCCGATTTTGAACTCAGTAGGTATGTGGAGTCAAGAAGTAATTTATATAATAAAGGTTCCTGTGATCAATGCCTGATCTTGAACTTGAGCTCATGTGGAGTCAAGAAGTAAGGGTCATGTGGAACAATGTCTAGTCTTGAACTCGAACTCAGGCCCGGCCGTGCCCCAAAATAGCACAGTCGACGCAGGGTGCTCCATGTGGCCACATACAGGTCACATCCGAATGTGAAAAAAAAAGCCTGTAAACTACTTGTACTTTTTTTCCAATAATTATTGTGACCGAAGAATATCCAGTATATATTTATTAGGTGGTATTTCAATCCCTCTTTAGAACACAACACTAACAAACCTCAGTGCAATCTGCAACAAGTAGAGGTTAGCGAAGTACTTGATGGTGACCGGTACGTCCTTCATGGTCTGACTCCCGGGAGCACTTGTGTCCTCGCCCTGGACGAAATACGTCAAACGGATGGCCTGCTCCGTCATTGTGATCTCGCCAAATCTGAAGATGGTCTTGCTTACGCTGATCAAGCCTTGGAAGAAACAGACGGTGAATTGTAAGTTGCTTAAATCTTCTAAGGAAATACTGTATTATACATCACATTAAACCTACAAAGTTATAAAACTTCATATACAAAATCAACATTCTCAATGGAATTATAAGTATTAGTACATGTATCACAAGAACAGCCCTTGTACCCCAAAGTTTTCATAATTCAAAAGCAGTAGCATAACCCTGTAACCAATACAGAATTGTATAGCTGAAAAACTACTTCTATAAATCAGTGTCAAAGTCAAAGTTCCTTCCCGCACCGATGGTGCATAGGTCGGCGCCCATCTCCGTTTCAGTAGCCCTTGGGCCACACAACTTTGTGCAAGTCACTGAAGCAGGGAGTTAGTCCACTGATGGTGGTGTGTGTTCAACTTCCATACTCTTTCCCAAATGCTGAATGCTAAGCAGGGAAAGCAGTATGTAGCATTTTTAAAGTCTTTGGTATGACCCGGCCGGGGATCGAACTCACAACCTACCGTGTGCAAGGCAAACACTCTACCCACTAGGCCATTGCACCGGTCTACTTCAGTGTACTTAAGATTAATGACATGTCATTAGACGTACTTCCGATAAGAGCCACAAACTCCGTGGCTAACTCCTGATACATGAAGACGTCCTTGATGCGGATCATCTGCAGCATCGATGTCAGGATGTCCAGGGAGATGGTGTGGAGGGGCTCACACTTCGGCTCTGCCAGCAGCCGCAGCAGGTGGCACATCACCCAGCAGCTGAAGCCTGAAGGAATGTGGTTGAGACTTGTAAGTACATTGCATGAAATTAATGAAATGAATGAAATGTGATCCACATTCCTGAAGGGACCTCGGGTATAATCATGGGCTGTTTGTGCAACTGCACGGTGGCCTCGCCAAGGCACGCATTTTAGGCCAAGCACACCGGGTCACCCCTACATCATCATCATCATCATCATCGGTCTTCCTACCCTTCTCGATAAGTATGTTGGGTTCTTTTACGTGCAGAGGTTTGATGCTTGAGGCTAATATAATGCCCGAAGCTACTTTATACACGAGGCCAACGGCTTTACGTCACCATCGAAATGAGGAATGCTATCCCTTACAACATGTCCGAGCTGGAGTTGACCTTAGGATCGAACTCTGGCCAAAGGATCCAAGGAATCTGATCCAGATGGCGAAGCAGCGGGGTTGCGTTACCGCTTGCGCCATGGGGACATGTACATTTTTACCTTTACTACATGTAAATTCAAACCAGCTTTCTTTTTATCTTCGCCGTGTACTATAGTACTCGGGGAAGATTATGTTTTCGGTTGAGCCAGCTGTTTGGTGGGTCTGTATGTATGTCAGAGCATAACCAAGAGACCTTTGATGAATCTTTATGATTTTTGGTAGGTGTGTAGTGGTTGTGCAAAGGAAGGTCAAGTTCAAAAATGGTTCACCTTGCGTTTTTCAACAGTACTGCAGCGGACTTTTAATTTTTGTGCGTTTGTATGTTGGCAAAAAAATTGACGGAAACGTTGATGGATCTTCATGATTTTTTGCAGGTGTGTAGATGTTGTTGAAACGAGGGTCAAGTTCAAAAATGGTTCTCCTGGCATTTTCCGTCGGTACTGCAGCGGGCTTTGTGTGGATGTGTATTTCTTGTGGACAACATAATTCAAGAAGCTGTTGATGGATCTGTATGATATTTAGTGGATGGGTAGGGTTTATAGAAAGGAAGGTCAAGTTCGATAATGGGCCTTCTAGCGGGTACCTAAGGTACTGCAGCGGAGCTTCAAAATTTAGTGTCATATTTTCTGAAAGTGCCATGGTCATGATATTTGTATGGTAGATAGTTCACGCCACAAGAAGTAAGTTCTGTAAGTTTGGGCCCCCTAGCGGCTTGTTTAGAACTGCAGTGGGTGTTTTTGTTTTGACATTCGGTCAAGTATTACTTGAAAAGGGGTAAACAGATTGTCGTGAAGTTTTGTATGTAGAGCGCTCAGATGGTGCTTTACACAATCGATAATTGTAAATCCATTACATTCCATAATGGGGCATGTGACAGCGTTCCCGAAACAGGCCAGCAGAAGGCCTTGCCAAGAAGTATAAATAAACAGATGGGGTACATAAATAAACAAATGGGGCAGTCTGACTACAATTCAAGCAGATGTGTGGGTCCGGTTGGTTTTTAAAATGTTCAGTGTCAGCATTTTTGTTCAACACACGGTTGGAGACATAACGGAAAGGGAACAAAATAGAAAGCCTTACAAAACACCTTAAAACATGTGAATAACCAGCCGGACCACTCTTCTGCTCAGAGAGAACCTAGCATCGTATATTTATATATTACAACAACAGTGTGAATAGAGTCATGTTTGTTTAGAGTTCATTGAGCAGTTCAACAATGGTAGGAATTGCGCTCGTCCTGTAGCGCTTTGACCAAGAGGGTTGCTGGTACCGGATACTAGTCCTATACCACCAAATGTTTTTTTATCCCTATCTAGACTGGACTCATTCTATCCCCTCCCCCCCTCATAACTTCCAAACGGTATGGTGTATGATCAAGTTTGCAGGGGGTGATAGCATGTAAATATTAATCACTCTTCACAATAAGCCTTGATTATTTGGCGAAGATAATGTGTTCGTGGAACTCTAGTTTGTCTTGTTTTGCATAACCTGAAAACCACCTTCAGGCATAACACACCAGTTTGGGTTAGCGGAAAAAACTGTCCAGTCCAGACTGCAGAAAAAACTGTCCAGTCTGAAAAGAGCGTGGCTATAGTGGATCCAGCAGGATCAATAAATTCCTATTATAATAAGTGTCTAGTTGTTATTGATACGTAATACGTGTTATTGGCACTATTGGTATCAAAAACAATATGACTCCAGCACCACTTTGTCCTTATCCATATCTATATATGTACTGTAATTCTCTTTATCTTCATGGTTGCAAAATTCACGGTGTAAGGAAAATAGACATTTTAACTGAACTTTAACTTCATGGTGGCACCAAGTGATTTACAGAATGGATGTGTGAAGGAATCATAAATAATAACAACAGTTTTTTTTCACGGTGATGATAAGGTCACAGTACAGAGGTGACCGTGAAAACAGTGAACATAAAGTTATTTAGTGAAATAAACAAGAATCACACTAATTTAAAATGACAAAAACAAACCTTTAGAAACCTTGTACCCATCCTGCGTTAGCGCCACAAGGTCACCTCTGGCCTGGGACATGTCAGGGGTGGGGTCATCGGAGGTCGCCGGCTCGTGTACAAACAGCCACGGGAAGTTGTCCACGCCGTGTCGAATGAACTGCAGGAGCATCTGACATTGCGGCATGCCACCCGACGTCTTACTCAGCTCCTGCGAAACTGTGGGAACCAATCAAGAGCAAGCCATCAGAGATTACAGACTTCACCCCCTTAATCACACTGCTCACCACCATCAAACTCCCTTTGGGCCATACCCTGAAATTCAGACCGTACCCTTAAATTCGGACCGTATATACCCCCGAAGAATTTGGGCTGTACCCTGTAAATCGGGCTGTACCCTGTACTTTTAGACTGTACCCATTGGCAGCTGACATCGCTTGGCCACAGTGCATAGTCGCGTGAAAGTCGCATCTAGATACCCTGTACAGCAACGATACACAATCCCACCTAGCCTAATATATGCTGTACCAAACATTCCTGTCCACCTCTCTGCCGGATGGCATTGTACAAATCGCGCCCAATCTTGAGAACACTTCTGCAGTAGCTCTCCAGACCGCATCTAGCCACAACTTGCACAAGTGTTCTCATGATTGGGTGCGATTTGTACAACACTATTTCTGGGTACGACCCGAAAGTAATTTGATGGGGGTGCTGCAATATCCTTTCATTCAGGCAAAAACAGACAGAACTGTACGATAAAGGCAATCAATACTCGATATTGTTAAATAATTACAATTAAACTATAGTTGTAGTACACTTACCAGAGTTCAGGTCTGTTATCAGGACATCGATCAGCTGACAGAAGTACCTTCTGGTATCACTCACTACCTGACCTCGCTTCTCGACTGTGGCACTAGAATTGGAAACAAAAATGGAGAAACGTCCATATCTTGTATAATAGTCTATCATGTAAAATCCTGTAAAATGTTCATTTGTGACTTACTATTAAGGTTCTTGAGTTATGCCGACTACAAAAGTCTTGAAACACAAAAACACACAAACAGACAGACAGACATTTTTCATGGAGATAACAAGTGATCAGACTTACTCCTCATACTCCTTGATCAGAAGGAAAACCTTGTCTCCTACTTCTGCTAGAATAGGACGAGGCATCCTACAGAAATGGAGATGAAATGTCACAAGTAAGAAATTATCATGGTCCTGTCACAAATAATAACAATAATAAAAATGGGTTTATTCAAAGAACATTTGGCAACCCAAGGCCTGAATTACATGTTCTGTTACATTCAATAAAACTATTAAAAGGTAAAAAAAACATTTGATTATGCAATATGAAGAAGAAAATCTGAAATTGTCAATAAAATGAAATAATCACATGACTGTCCTGAATATTTGCAATTTAAAGTTACATCATGTATTACAGTGTTTAAAATCTGATGTCTGACTCCTTGTTATTACATGATGACATACATGATTATAAATCAATGAACCCGAAAAAATTATTATGCCCCCCTCCCCCCTCGTAGATAATCTTTTTAGTAACACGTACGAGGCTTAACTTAATTTGAATCAATGTCACAGTCATATTGTAATCTCAGGAGCAAAAAGCATAAAAATGGGCGTTTACCTGTGCCTTTAATTTGGTAAACAAACGCAACGTTTTCTACATTTCAGCTCAGCTGATCCACAAACTTTCACTTTTATTTGGAAGTGGCGGGAAAAGTTCGTGCATGCTGGGTAGGACCAAACCACTAGTATTGTAGGTTGGCAATAATAATTGACGCACTATTATAACAAAAACAATCAGCATGTAATCAAAATTACTAAATCAATATTCTAAGAACAGTACAAAGATTTTAATGAATAACATTGTTTAGAAAAATTATAATTTGGTAAAAGAATAAATATATATCAAAATATGACCCCCATTAAAAGTGGGTATTAACGACAACAAAGATGGCGGCTTTTTGAAAATTCGTGAACAAGACGGGCTAAAAATTTGTTTTTGTGGATTAGCAAGGCTTGTCTTTGGTTTACTCAAGATGTCGGAGAAAGAGGAACTTCCCAAAGTCACCCCAAAAGAGGTTTTCGATCGTTTGACGTTCGGAGTCGTGAAATCACTCGGTAAGTTGTGTGGTGAAAAATTATGCCCCCCTCCCCCTGGATTTGTTTTTGTTGCTACGCTACACTTGCTCTGCGTTTTTCGTTTCAAGGCATCCTCATTTGAAGTGAAGCATGATGCTGTTTCAAGTAGGTAGTAGCCTCCAAGCAGGCCCACTGGATTGCAAAGACCGTATCCAACTGGAAGAAGGAGCTTATAATGCAATCTAAGGTCTGCCACAAGTCGGCATGGACAAAGGCTATTAACATCTAATTGTTACCTAATCAAACTGTGCTTTTCTATAGTACGGTAAATGCATTTAAGTTTGCGTGGTTTTTAATTCCCGGTAGGGAGTAAATGGAGTATTCACGGTGGTTTTAAGTTCGCGTTTGAAACAATAGTAGCGCTACATTCATCGGTGGGAAAAAAGTTTTGCGGTGCCCCCGGTGGATTTAAGTTTGCGCTGAAAGTTCGCTGCGAAAACCGCGAACACAAAACCACCGCAAACATTTCTGCATTTACAGTAAATGATATTTGTTTTGTTTTTTTTGTGTGCAGAAAAGAAGAAAGGTGTTTTAGACATCCATGTTGAAGAAAGAAAACCAGCAGAAAGACATCTTGTAGTGAGCTGGGAGCAGGTAAAGTATGAGTGTTTAGGTTGGCCGACTCTTAGGCCCTTTACCAACTCCGGCCAAGGCTAATCGGACCGACTTGGCCCAACACCCTGGTCAACTCGGCCCAACATCTCGACCTCAGCCGGGGTGTTGGGCTGAGTTGACCAGGGTGTTGGGCTGAGTTGACCAGGGTGTTGGGCTGAGTTGACCAGGGTGTTGGGCTGAGTTGACCAGGGTGTTGGGCTGAGTTGACCAGGGTGTTGGGCTGAGTTGACCAGGGTGTTGGGCTGAGTTGACCAGGGTGTTGGGCTGAGTTGACCAGGGTGTTGGGCTGAGTTGACCAGGGTGTTGGGCTGAGGTGACTGGACTGAGTTACAAAGGGGCTGAATTGTCCTGATTCTGAAACGTTGGCATGCTTGAAAAATGACTAGCACAGGTTCTCCATGAAAGTAGACCATGTATAGTTTGTATACGTACTCTACTACTCAATACTTAAGAGGTTAAGCCATATCTTCTTTGATGGGGGAAAGTAAGCTACCGGTACCTTCATGAACTTTGGTACGCCTATTTAAAAAAACATTCATTTTTCAAACAGTGTATATATTTTTCTTAACTTGACAGAAACATTCCTGTATCCTGCCAGAAGATGTTAAAAACTTCTACCTGACCATGAACGGACTTTTGATGACCTGGAAAATCAAATCCGATGGTAAGTTTAATTATTTTCTTATCGAAAGTTGTCATGGATACCAATATACAAAAGTCATGCTTATCTTATCATCACCCTACGCCTTTTATATTAAAAAAAACAAGATAGATTAGCATTGTTGCGTGGCAAACGGTTAGAGCATTGGACTCAGAACTATTAGGTCCTAGGTTCGATACCCACCACACGTTTTGGACTTGTGAAAGGTAGCTGTCTGAAGCAAATTTTCCGCTCCTGCCACAGCCTGGTCCCAAGGGCGACAGTGTGTAGGGGCAAAATGCGCTCGGGCTGAAGCGCCAGATGCGGGTTTAACACGACCTTCCCTGGCGGTGGAGTGACCCCCACCAAGCCACTTTGGCTAATCTAGATCTGTCAAAATGTGTCCCAAAAACACACTACAGATTTGTTGCGCCAATGTGTCAACGTCTGCACATTGACATCCAGCAAGAACCGTTAAATTTTGTTTTTCTACATACGGACCACCTGGCTAGTGATCACTCTTTGGTGGTCCCTAAATAGTTTAGTAATTTTCCCCATTGAGACAAGCATTAGAGATCTTGTCCTGTTCATTGTACATCTACTTCTTCCAACAGAAATATTGATGAGTCTGGGGAGGATGGAGATCAATTCTATCTCTGAGCTGAAGAAGCTGAACAGCACGTCCCCCACAGCTGGGACCAGTAACAACCCCTCCCTGGCCGACATCGACTCAGACAGTGAGACTGAAGAGGAGGAGGATGACACAGGTGGGTCTTCTTACCTCCGTGATTGAAGTGCTCATTATATATTATATTATATCATATCATACCATATCATATCATATCATATTATAATATAATATATTATATTATATTATATTACATGTTATGTTTGTGTGTTTTTATGTCAACATACACGGAGTCTCAGTGTTTCAGTCTACATTTCATTAATGGTCTTTGTATTTCTTGGAAAGGCTTTACTTTTTTAGGAAAGGCGAACACACCTGGCCATAAATTATGCTAATGAGGACCTCATTTGCATGATTTATGCTTAAACTTGTAATTCCCTTACCGGAAAAGCTGCAGATGTCAGATTTGACATGTACGTACCGTTAGCAAAGGTGATCACACCTGGCCATGAATTATGCTAATGAGGACCTCATTTGCATAATTCATGCATAAACTTGTATTTCCCTTACCGTGACAGCTGCGGATGTCATCTTTAAGATGTAGGTACCATTAGGAAAGGTGAATGCACCTGGCCAAAAATTATGCTAATGAGGACCTTATTTACATAATTTATGCTGAAACTTGTATTTCCCTTACCGTACAAGCTGCAGATGTCATATTTGAGATGTAGGTAGCTTTAGGAAAGGTGCACACGCCTGGCCATGACATATGCTAATGGAGACCTCACTTGCATAATTTATGCATGATGTTGTATTCCCCTTACTGTAAAAGCTGTGGATGTCATCTTCTACATGTAGGTACATGTAGGAAAGGTGAAAGCACCTGGACATAACTTATGCTCATGAGGACCTCATTTGCATAAATTATGCAGAAACTTGGATTTGCCCAGGAGTTATTTTGGGACAGCCCACTTCTTGCATGAGGAGTATGGGCGAAACATCCTGAATTTGCTCTTAAAGCAAATGACGGCCAGTCTAGTTTCTTCTGTATTGGTATGATTATGTTACCAGTTCTAATGCCAACACCACTCACTCTACTACTCATCACTCAAAATACTCAGCAATAGAATACAGGATGTTGAGGGGAGGAGGATGATATTTATACAACATCAGTTATGCACTTCATTTCTACCAAATAGACATTCAAATAAATTCATCAAATTTTGCATCCCATTGATTGACACTTGTCGTTCCAGTGCCCGTCAAGCCTCACTTTGACAGCCGGAGTCGCATCTATGAGCTGGACCCCTGTGAAGGTACTGGAAAGGTGTGTCTTGTCTTCAAGAACACAAAACCAGGTGGGAAACATTATTCTTTTAATTATTTATTTACTTATTTTGATTTACCACATTTGTAGAAGGTTTGACAGAACAGGTGACTATCACCTTTTCAAGATGTCAACCCAGACCAGACTGTAAGGTTTGGACCATCGCACACCGGGGCATGCCCCTACTCTTTTTCGAAAGGTGTGATGGGTTATTTTACGTGCGTGGGGTGTGGCTCTCCCCAAACACAGGACCTCCATTTAACATCCTATCCGAGGGACATCCCTAACCCTAGATGATCTAGGTACTCATTTACACCTGAGTTAAGTGAGTAAAATCGTGTTAAGTGCCTTTCCCAAGGGCACAACGTCGGGCGCATGTTCAGACATGTCTGGGGGCAGCCCGGGATCGAACTGGGGTCCCTTTGTTTGACAGTCGGATGTTCTATCCATTACGCCACACAATGCCACTCAGAAAGGACGTTAGATGGAGGTCCCGTGTTTGGGGAGAGCCACACCCTGCACACATAAAAGAACCCACCACACCTTTCGAAAAAGAGTAGGGGCATGCCCCGGTGTGCAATGGTCCAAAAACCTGACAGCCTGATTTGACCCGATACATGTCAATAATTGTCGGTTTGTCGGCAGATGGATATACGTGGTTAGGACGAAGAGGAAATCTCCAATATCTTACAATTGAAACTAATTTCCAGGCGTGCCAGCCCAGGGGATGGAGATCTGGTTCCTGGACCGTGCCCTGAGGTGGAACTTCCTGACGGACAGCTTCACTCACTACTTCAGGATGATGATCATGCACCTGGGTCTGCCTCAGTGGCAGTACGCCTTCACTGACATAGGGCTCAGTCAGCAGGCCAAGGTAAACTACATGTTTAGGTCACTAGGGCTGTCCTGGGACAGAAATTTGCTTCTTGGGACGGAAACATTTTTTACCTTGTCTGTCCCAAAATCTTAACTTTATGACATGACATGAAAATATATCTTCATAAGCTTAAAATGATGAATTCAACAAGGAAAATTCAACACATTGGCTCCCTGGAAGAAACAGCCCTGTAGGCCACACACATCAACTATGAATTTTCAATTAGATTAGAATACATTTGCATGCTCATCAATTTTCTGAAATCATTCCGGTGTATTTGATGCCGTGCTTGGAATTGCAGCCAAAAATGTGCAACTATACCATGAATTGTTTGCTTTTTTAAAATTTCCAAACGAGCTTAGTAACCGGTAACAATTGTTGAAAATTCTGCACACAAGACAATAAATCTCAGTCAGGAGGCCAAGGTAAAAGTACCTGTTTAAGGCAACACACATTAACATTGAATTTGTAATTAGATTAGAATACATTTGCATGCACATCACTTTTCGGAAATCATTCCGGTGTATTTGATGCCATGCTTGGAATTACAGTCATAAATGTGCGACAAACCATAAATTGTTTTACCATAAATTGTGTGTCTGTAAACACGATAGCTCAAGAATGCCTAGATGGATTATCTTCATACTTAGTATGAGGGTCATCTTGAGACCTCGAAAAAAATTTAGATTTTGGGCCCCCTAGCGACTTGCTATGGTATTGCAGTGGAACTTCCGGGTTTGATATCTCGTGTTTTGGACATGCTATGGTCATGATTTTTGAGTGGTAGATAGCTCTTGTTCATTTTATAACAATTACTCTCCTGCACAAATTGCAGCAATGGTTCAACATGTATGCACCGGGGAGGCTAGCCATGGACATGCAGGACAGAGGACCCGAGGGACAGGACCAGAGAGAGGCTGACCCCTGCAGCCCTGACCCCTCCATCCCCACCAACAAACTGGACCCCACTCGAGTCTTCAAGGGGAAAAAAGATCAAAAGTAAGTATCATAGATTCAAACTAAACAGTATGGTTCAAATACTACTTTTATTACTGACCAGTCGAACTAGTCCAAACCTTTTAGCCTATATAGTGGTAAATGCGTTGGGTAAGTGCGCTGGGTTCGATTTCCAGGAGCCAGGAGACTGTACTACTTGCATTTCAGTGGTTCCCACACCAGTCATGTTCATGGCCCTGATGCAGAAGAGCCGGGCTGTAAAGGCCATGGCAACAGTCTGGATCCCAGGCTATGATTATTTGAATTGAAGATGATAGAATCAACTATAGGCCACACTGATGTAATGGGTGACATCCGTGCGTGCATTAATTTTTTACCTCTCTCTCTCTCTCTCTATCCAATTTAACGTCTTTTGTTCCCCATCATATGGGGGTTGAACGTGCTTGCACATGGATGGGGAAGCCCCAGAACTCCTCATCAAGTGCAAGTCTTTTTTGTAGCAAGAGTTTTTACGGCTGGATGCCCTTCCTAACGCCAACCCAAACCCTACCTGTTCTCAAAAAAAATCTTGCCGACTCACATTGCCGCAAAAGGTCAGCATTGTGCCGACTTGTCACATCAAATTTGTTATATATACTTCTTTCATAGTTCTTGTCAATATATTAAACATCGATCACTTCAGCTGAGTCTGCTAAGAATAGTAAGATGAACAAGACAAAGACAGCCTACATGTACCTCCTACAAAATGATGTTGTTTGTTTGATACACTCAGTGTCCTGTGGTTCAATTCACAATACCAGATTTCTAGTCCTGTGGTTTAGCAGCATTCTTTTTTTTGCTGGATTTTTTTCCCTCTCGCATTAGTTTTGGGATCTCCAGAGGATGTCATCCATAGAATTAAGTCAGTGTGGCCTTACCATTGATGCAGTACAAATAAAAGGAAACCACAGGGATCCATTGTCATGCGTTCTCTGATGTTACCTAAAGTGTCCTGACACGGTGGTCAACAAAGGCTAATTCTGAATGAAAGATAAATGGATGATTTCATGCTAATTTGATCCCATAATCAAAGAAAGGATGAATTCCAGGCTATCAATAGAGAATGACTTGAAGATAATGGAGTCAGCATCATCACTATTCAGGGAGATTAAAAGAAACCTACAAGGATATATTGTCGTGCCCCCTTTGATATTGCTAACAAAAAAAGTGTTTGGAGAAAACAAAGCTAGAACAAAGGCTCAAGAATAGAAAATGGCCTGACAAAAAGACATGGTGGTCAACAAAGGATAATTCTGAATGAAAGATAAATGGATAATTTCATGCTAATTTGATCCAATAATCAAACAAAGGCATCACCATTCAGAGAGATTAAAAGACACCTATAGGGATTTTATACTGTCATGCCCTCTTTGATGTTGCTACATAAAAAGAAAGTGTCCACTGAAAAAATGGTCTGAATTAAAGATAGATGAACGATTGAATTTTGATGCTGATTTAAATTAAATCTTATCACACAAAGGCTAGGTTCCAGGCTATGTAAAGAGAATTCTTTTTTAATGTATTTGTTTTTGATTGGATACAAAGTCACTCTATGTCTTAGTCTTAATCGTATGCTTCTTGTCTTCTCATTCAGGTCCAAGTCTCAACCAAAGAAGAAACCTGCTGGACAATCTACAACAAGGTGAGATTGTCTTATTTTTATGTAGTTATCTTTTTTTTCTTCAAGCACAACCTTTTTGCAACATTGTTGATTATGATGGAAAAGTCATTCGATAAAATGAATCTGTGGTTTCTTATGCATATCTAGTAGAAGTAGAATTGTGGACATTTCCCTTGTAAAACAATGCATGAAGGTCTCATTCATGGATTATTTCTTCTCATTCTGGTTAATGTAAAAGTATGTGTTTTACATGGGGGTGTTTCTAATTAACCTACAGCAAGGAGGTTATATGAGGGCCTGCATGGGGGGGTCCCGACAACGCTCTACGCTAAATTCGGAAGGCCGGCTACGTAATACGCTAAATTCAGAAAGCCTCCCTACGCTCTACGCTAAATTCAGAAAGCCCCCCCTACGCTCTACGCTAAATTATGGAGTGGTCGGCAACGCTCTACGTAAAATTAGAACGGCTGATTACGCTCTACGTAAAAGGGGCATGCAGGCCCTCTTATATTGGCTATATAACCTCCTTGCCTACAGAAAATGTAGCAGATCAGTTGGGCTGGCTAAGGCGGAATTTCCCACCGCTATAAACACACGTCTATGCAGCTGTTTACTTTTTGGGTAGGTTAATCTTTTAGGGTGTCACTTAGAGTAATACATGAATGACTTAGACCCAGATAGAGCTGTGTACACTGTACCGGTACAGTACCGGGTACAATCAATTAGGTACAGGTCCAAAATACCTGACCCTGCTGTATCGATACTGGACCTGACTCAGGGGATAGCCACTTTGACAGATAAAATTACTATGAAATTACCGTGGCAGTGCTCTAAAGCCACTCTAAAGCACAGAAAACACATTTGCATGGCTGGAGTCAAATTTTCATCTGTGTTTTCATAAAGATAATACCTAGCACAATCAAATATTATGTTTTACCAGTTCAAACATGCTTTTGTCCTCATTGAAAATCTAGCATTTTCCGGACAAGTAGTTTAGGTACAGGTTCAGGTCCGGACCTGTACCTAAACCCGTGTACCTGTACCTGTACCTGTACCAAAAATTTGTTTAGGTACACAGCTCTACTAACAGATGCATTGCACACCTGATTTAGTTAGTCACCACAAAAAAAAAACTGCCAAAATTCTCCAGCCGTGAGACTCTGTTGGCAGGGAAATTTTGGCCCTTTATTTTGTCTGGTGCTTAACCCACTAACGTACATTCAATTAATTGCAATATCATTGTAAAGGGTAATGAATCAGCTTTCCAATTGTACATAATACAATTATAGACAAATTATCATATAGGTAGATGGCGTCGACCAATCAGAAGCCTCCATTGCCCACAATAAGTGGTCTGTTATCACGCCATAACACACCACTTATGACGTCATGTCAGAACACAGCCGTTCCATTTTGTAGAGGGGGTATCTTTTTGATGAATCTTTTTCTTAACCTTGTTTAAAAAATCTTTATAACCGTTGCATTTTGTAGAGGGGGTATCTATTTGATGAATCTTTTTCTTAACCTTGTTTAAAAAATCTTTATTGTCTTAGAATTCCTAAAAATTTCCTTAGAATACATGAAAAAGGGAAAAACAAATGTAAAATTCCCAAAAATGTTCCGCGTTTTCCATTTGCTGTTGGCCAAAGAAACCACATTCTATCTAAGGTTCCGCGCGTACCATTTCCTGCTGGCCAAAGAACCTGTGTTCTATTCAGGTTACCTGAGGTCATGTAGCAGGGAGATTCTTCAATGATAACATTTTCTGACTGACCTGAAACCGACCCTCCTATCCTGTGTGGTTGAAATAAATAAATCAGGCAACAGTTGTACATATTCTTCATCATCTTCTGTTAAAAAAGGACAAATGTGAATTCTCAAATGCGTCAAACAGAAATTGTCTACTCTTATATGCGTCAGTTTGGATAAGCTATATGATAATAACGTTAATGACCCGCCTCTTCCTCGCTCACTCGGTGGTTTTATTCGGTGGTTATAGCACCTGGCCAGGCGTTATGACACCATATACACCTGGGGGCGGGTCATTAACCGTTAATTAACAACAGAAATACACGTATGATGAACTGGACTGAAGGTTCCAATCTTTTTGTGTTAAGTGTATGTAATAATTTTTTTTGTGTGTGAATTAATAAGTTTATTGCAAATTCATGCCTGTAGGCTAATTGCATGCTGACAACAATGTCGAGTACAAACATAAAGTAAAACATAAGATACAAGATCATACTATATATATTGCTAGTCTACAATAAGTTTCTATATCTACTGTACTCATGCGGGGTTTGATTTCTTCTTTGAAAGCAGTGGAAAACAAAAAGTCCCACACTTTCGATGATGAGTGGGTTGGATGATTTTAAAAGGAATATGAGTTTCTGTGTATTTCTTAATCTAGAAAAGCTTTAAGAGATTTCGGATACTTTCATGAATAATATTTTTTCTAAATGTAAATAGATATAAATATATAGACATATATTTGCTCATTGAGTTATGTGTATTGAAATTCATTATCACTTCTCGACCTGCAACATTTTATTTTGTGTATGTTGAAATATATTCTCTGGCCTAATCTACATATGATACAAGGAATCTTCTTTCATGTTTTTCAGGTCTCAGGTTCCAGGAGGTACAAGGCCACCAGCACAAACTACTGCAAGAACAACAAAAACATAGATACAAATATTAATGCCTGTCGATGTATGTACACAAAATGTATGTAAGGTTTAAAAGTGTTTTGTGAGACATATAGTATGTTGTTGCAGTCTACACTACAAATTGATACTTATATTCACAATGAGAAAAGTCATACGAATCACGGATATAATATTAAACGTGTGAACATTAAAAGTTAAGCTATATATCATAAACAAAAATGACTTATTTGTATATATGATGTATGTATATATGATGAAAATAGTGCATCTGTTTTTGTTTTATTCCTTTTTCTACAACATTGGGACTTGTGGTAGAATATACCAGTACATTGTACATGTATATCTAAAGTTTTAGATGTCATAGAAGTACATTTGTACAATGTTTCCATATACAGTTGTGTACATTGGCCATGAAAAAAAATTGACCGAAATATGCACTTTTGATATATAAGTTCCGGTCTGTCTGTAGTCAGTATCAGTCTCAAAGCAAAAAAATGAATGAAAAAGTTTTCAAAATCCAATGTAGATTAATCTGTTGCTTCAATTCCATGTAGCACCTTATTTGTTATCCTGAATTCACTATTCGCATCATGAAGTCGAACGATCGAGATTTCCCAAAACATGATTGATCGGAACTCCTGGTTGTCTTTATATTCAAAGACTATGTAGTTTTGCCAGGCACTCGCGGTTATGAGTACCATGAAACAATACAATTAAATCTTTTCCAAAACTTCTGACAAATATTTAAACAAAAGTCAATTTACCGTTAACCCTTGCCAGTCCTCCTATAGTCCTAAATTTATGGTTATGTGTTGCAGACCCTTATGTATCTGTCCTTATTTTGTTCCTTTTGCGGCCTTTTCTGGCTTTCTACATCGACTATCTGTAAAGGTTCTTGGAGTAGTACCCTCGAAGTGTACTACTGTACTAGAGAGCAGAGAGACTGAGCCGGATCCTCTTTACATCTGCTTGAAAATAAATCTAGACCAGTGCTTCACTGAAATGCAGGTCGGGGGAATCCCCTTCGTCATTATCTCCAAGCAGATACTTTAGTATTTAAAATCTACTCTAGGTGCATTGCTAACAGGGCTAATAATGTGTCGGTTTATAAATACATAGTATAAATTGTTTTCAAGGACTTTATAAAGTATTAAAAGTAAAAGCAGACGTCAACAGTCTGTGCTAACACGTCCCCTTGGGGATTCAAGAATTTACCAGACTCCAGACGGGATTGGTGACGTGTCAAAATCTTGACTAATTACTGAAGAGGTCAGAGGTCAGCATGTATCTCTTACAGAACGATTGGACATGTTGGATAGCGCGGTGATTTGATTATGTGATATCCACCCACACATTGTCCGGAAGGACTTCGGTACACACCAGAGTGTAGGCGTGAGAGAGTCTGTTGGAAAATTTTGAGAGAGAGCTACCGATTCAAACAAACGATCGGCTTCATTCAGACCTCAGGCGAGGACAAGGTGCAGAAAATTGCCGGAACTTGGAGACAAAAACAAGATCAGATCCCTGTCCCACCGAGGTGACAGATGGGCGTATGCATATGAATGGTGTCGAATGTGAGAATCCGTGATTTTTTTTGGGTCGGCGCCGAATCTTTGAATTTGAACACATCAAGAGTGGACACCGCGTATGATTTGAGGTACTGAATATCTTCTTTTCATTTTGATACGTGTTATTTTGTCGTGCTTCGTCAGAGCAATGTTTTTGTTTGTCATTTGTAAGGTGTCCGTCCACATTCAGGGGACAACATTTTGAACATGTTTATGGTGTTAGATTTAGCGCCCGTGTTGCGATGGCCGATATTTTGGCTGATATATAGGGCATTCGCTAAAAAGCCATTTTTGCTGGGCATTCGCTAAAAAGCCAGGTAAGAATCTTCAAGTTAGCTTTATTTTAACTTCGGATCGATGGATTGACTTGAAACTCAGGATTAATTAATGGGAGCACAACCCAGAACCTGAACATATTCCGAGTAAAAAAAATAGATTCATGCAGCGCGGACTTCGCCAGAGTGGGCGTTCGCTGAAAAGCCGATGTGATGTACAATACAATAGTTTTGTTTGTTTGAACCTTTGTTTATTCATGATAAGCTCAAATCGGCCTGCAGGCCGCTTTTCATTGAGGTCATGAGGGAAGAGGTAAGGGTCAGATACAATATAACAGAGATACACAGTCATTTGAGTCCTAATAACTCTATCAACATAAATCATTACATTTTTTTATGTGCTTAGAACATTGTTATTTTATTGTTGATACAATTACCATGAAGCGAGAGGAAGCGGACTTGAGTGTACTAGACGTTTAATATGTGACCTGTGCTTAGCCAAGTGGGGCAAGGACGTACAAAATTATAAAGGTCTTCTTTCATTGTTATTATGTCCAGGTCGAATTCCATCGCATTGTTGTATTGTCTCTGTCAACAAGGCTAGCCCTTTGTAATAGCCACCGGCCGTGTTGAAGTACCTCCTTGGTTGAAGCCTCCTTGGCCAAACTGTTAAAATCATTATGGGTCAGGCGGCTAGCACAAAATGATTTTGTTGTCACGGTTTTCCGCGCGTGTTGTTCTCTCTGGATAACGTCCACTTGTCGTCCATATGTTCCGGTGTCTGAAATATCATTCACGAAACTTGACGGGCCTTTTAATTTCATTGCTGTTGTTGTTGTCCTTGTTTAACATCTATTACATCGCTAGACGTGGTGTCTTGGTGCTACATTTCACTTGATTCAATTACAAGTGAATTTAATTTTTAACAAGTCAAACAATGGGTCAAACTCAAAGTAGCCTGGTGTCCGGGCTTCCACAACTTGGATCCCAACGATATTACGATGGCCACCATAGCAGACTGCGTCGCGGGTAGCCTCCCTCGCAGCCTTTTAGGAGCGCTGGCGTTTTCTTGGCGATTGTCAACATATGGGCCAGGTTCTTATGCCGGAAAGATTTTGTCTGCGCCCTCTAGAAGGCACACACGATCTTTCCAGCATACGAACCTGGCCCATATGTTGAAAATGGCAAATCAGCACTCCCCCCAAAAAATATATGCGCTCCTAGAACTTAGTAGAATGCTGCGAAGGAGGCTAGTAGCGGTGCTTTTTGTGTGCTTTCAACATCACACAAAAAGCACCGCGTTTGTGTTTTCTGCTATCGAATTTCTGTACGACTTCCAGGAATCAGCTACCAGGGTTCTCACCAGGATTTTTTCGCAGCGTAGGGGCATCTTACCGCGGCGCGTGTCGAGTGACGCAGGCGTGAGTACTCTAGGGGTGTTCCCTGGGAAGTTTTGAAATTTATAACCCTCTGAAACACTATTTCCTGCATTTTTTTAGATAAGGCCAGAGTTTTTTAAACTTTGTTGAAAAAAAAAAAAGATTGTGAAGGGTGATCATGAGAAATTTGAGACTTAGAAACCAACTGTGTACATGGTATAAGCTGTAGAAAATAAAATATAGAGCATTTATCATAACCCATCACTAGACCTCCCTGGGAGCCAGCAACAGATTGTGTAAACACAGAAAAACAAAAAGGCCAGCGACGTAGCTAGTGTTTGACGAACCACAATACTGTTATACAACCTAATTAATAAACTGTACACCGCGCCTGAGGCAAGTGATGTGTAAACTTCGCGTAGATTTTTGGAGTGGACGGTCGTCACGTTTTCTGACTGCTGCAATATCATTAATAGATTCATTATCATCATTATTATCATCATTTATTATCATTATTATCAAATCAAAGAATCCCGGCTATCAGAGGTGCCAGGACAGAAAACCAGTGCCCAGCCAGACGCTTACTAGTTAGACTATAGATAGCAACGACTCACCCTCAGAAAACGTTACGCCTGCCAAGGAGGTTAAATATATAGATGTATATTGAACCTCCTTGCACCTGCGGACTGTACGTTAAACCTAACATCTGCTTGGTATGGACTCAACTTCGTTTTGCTTGTACACTAGTTACAGTGGTGCAAAATGTGGTACAGAAATAACAGATCCTGATAATCTCTAATTTATTAGAAACCATCTTAAAGAATCCCTTGCACTAAATATCATAGCCTGAATTCAATCAAGCCTCTTGTGACCGCTCGCGGCCCTGTAACCACCTCGCAACCCAAGAGAGTGGGGAGGGGAGAGAAACCCCCGGACAGCTGGAGTTTGCGTTATACAGACTATAAATATAATAATAATGATAATAATAATAATATCAGGTGTATTTGCAGCCAGTGCCACAGGCAGGTACCCAATGTGTAGGGTAATGAGGCTGTTTAACGTGTTCGAGGCACCTCCTCGAGCACGGGACCCCCGTTTTACGTCCCTCCCGGAAGACGATTTCGTGGAAAGCTTCGTGAGGCTACAGCAATCCGGACGTCCTTGGTTGGTCCCCCATCCAAGCACTGTCCGGACCGCGCGTTGCTTAACTTCCGAGATCGTTGATGTATAGTTTGGTTATACCGAGGACTTGGTTATAATCGCCTTGGTTTATACAGTATACTAACTACTGAGGACAGGAGTTATGCCATTGTCGCGGCAAAGTTATGCAGTTATAAGAGGACAAAAATCGTGGACTTGGTGTTGGAGGAAAAACGTCAGAAGGTGAAATGACACGTATTTTCCCATTGAAGGTCAGCTCTTATGACTTTATTTAGACATTAAGCGCACACTTTTTGTATTCAATAATCGTTTGATACGCACTCAGTCAAGAGTCAAAACACATTAGAATTGTCTTTGATACACACCCAGGGCACAGTAATTGTCTAGCCATTGTCATCTCTACCATAGAACTCGAAGTTCTATACTGCCGTAACCTGTACCCACTGACCGTAGACGGTGCAGTTGTCTGTGCGCTGATTTATGAGCACAGGAAGACAAATACTGTCACCCATGACAATCGGATCTCATTTAGCGAGCGGGGGCCACATGTCCTAGTAGTGCCGTGTTGTTTACTGAGTAGAGGGCTGGAGGAGTACCGTGTGTCAGTGAACTCGGACTCGCAATCCCCGTGAGCTACTCGTCGGGCACAGATCGTCAGCTAGTGGTGAGTACGACGTTTTGTAGCAAAGGGCTTCCCTCAGGGAGGCACAGGGAAAGTATCCTCGGGGACATGATGGTCTTGAATCGAAGTGCTGCTTCAGGGGGCCGGGGAGGTTTCCTCGGGGGCATTTTGGCCCTGTCGCCGGAGAGCCTATGAAATATGGTCCGGCGTGAGAATCTGTCCGGGGCGTGGCCTAAAAACTACTAAGGCCCGCAAGTACAAAGGACACCAACGAAGACTAATGTATCGCCCTACCTTACTGTCTTACAGTAACGAAGCATTGACAACGAATTATATTATACAAAGTAAATAGATAAATCAAATCAGATATCCTATAATAGAAAGAGGTTCATTTCCTCATATATGGCGTCGTAGCAATTCGGTCCCAGCCCGCCTAGATTGCGGCCCAAATCGCAGTACGGGTACTCGTTAAACTTTAGCTCGTTTTTGCCTCAGGAATACTGAAAGTATTCATCATTACCCTTTGTTTATTACATCCTACAACGCATAACCTATAGGACTTGTCACAAACTTCGATGATTTTCAAACCACTTTCAAGTGACGGGCGGACCAAATGTGTCGAAGTCGTGCCTTCGAATTCTGAAAATCGCGGTATCTTTTCTCAAACCACTTCTCGAACATGTTTTTTCGCAACGTTATATGCCCGAGTTATAAGACTGGTTGTAATGACATAAGCCACTCCGTTTGGAAGAGTGAGATGGGGGACCACTTTCCACGGGCGGACAAAATGTCATAGAAGGTTAGCCTCCGTTGCAGACTCTGAAGCGGCTTTTTGGGGGGCTAAATAATACACGTTTTGCAGCCACCCCGTAACTATCAGCCATCCTGTAACCATCAGCCGCCTAGGCGGCTGATGGTTACAGGATGGCTGATAGTTACGGGGTGGCTGCAAAAAGTGTATTATTTAGCCCCCCAAAAAGCCGCTTCAGAGTCTGCAACGGAGGCTAATAGAAGGTCGTGGGAATCGGTCCGCCCTAATGAAAATCGCGGTATCGTTGAACAAACACTTCTCAAACATGTTTTATCGCAACGATAAGACTCATGTACGTACATACATATGTCCGAGTTAATAAGACTGATTGGAATACCCCAAGTCCATGATTTCGAAGAGTGTGAGGGGGGGACGACTTTTCACGGGCGGACCAAATGTCATAGAAGGTCGTGAGAATCGGTCCGCCCTACTGAAAATCGCGGTATCGTTCAAAAAACACTTCTCAGACATGTTTTATCGCAATGTAAAGACTCAAGTACATGTGTGCGAGGTATAAGACTGATTAGAATAACCAAACTCACTCAATTTGGAAGAGTGTGAGGGGGGGACGACTTTTCACGGGCGGACCAAATGTGATAGAAGGTCGTGAGAATCGGTCCGCCCTACTGAAAATCGCGGTATCGTTCCTCAAACCACTTCTCAAACATGTTTTATCGCAATATCAAGACTCAAGTACATATGTCCGAGTTAATAAGACTGGTTGTAATGACCTAAGCCACTTCATTTGGAAAGTGAGAGGGGGGGGGACCATTTTCCACGGGCGGACCAAATGTGATAGAAGGTCGTGAGAATCGGTCCGCCCTACTAAAAATCGCGGTATCGTTCAAAAAACACTTCTCAGACATGTTTTATCGCAATGTTAAGACTCAAGTACATGTGTCCGAGTTATAAGACTGATTGGAATAACCAAACTCACTCAATTTGGAAGAGTGTGAGGGGGGACCATTTTCCACGGGCGGACAAAATGTGATAGAGGGTCGTGAGAATCTGTCCGCCCTACTGAAAATCGCGGTATCGTTCCTCAAACCACTTCTCAAACATGTTTTATCGCAATATTAAGACTCAAGTACATATGTCCGAGTTAATAAGACTGGTTGTAATGACCTAAGCCACTCCATTTGGAAAGTGAGAGGGGGGGGGGGCACTTTTCACGGGCGGACCAAATGTCATAGAAGGTAGTGAGAATCGGTCCGCCCTACCGAAAATCGCGGTATCCTTACTCAAACCACTTCTCAAACATGTTTTATCGCAATATCAAGACTCAAGTACATGTGTCCGACTTAATAAGACTGATTGGAATAACCTAACTCACTCAATTTGGAAGTGTCTGAGGGGGGTCCATTTTCCACGGGCGGACCAAATGTCATGGGTCGTGAGAATCGGTCCGCCCTACCGAAAATCGCGGTATCGTTCCTCAAACCCCTTCTCAAACATGTTTTATCGCAATAGTAAGACTCAGGTACATATGTCCGAGTTAATAAGACTGATTGGAATACCTCAAGTCCATGATTTGGAAGAGTGTGAGGGGGGACCACTTTCCACGGGCGGACCAAATGTCATAGAAGGTCGTGAGAATCGGTCCGCCCTACTGAAAATCGCGGTATCGTTCAAAAAACACTTCTCAAACATGTTTTATCGCAATGTTAAGACCCAAGTACATGTGTCCGAGTTATAAGACTGATTGGAATAACGTAACTCACTTAATTTGGAAGAGTGTGAGGGGGGACCACTTTCCACGGGCGGACCAAATGTGATAGAAGGTCGTGAGAATCGGTCCGCCCTACTGAACATCGCGGTATCCTTACTCAAACCACTTCTTAAACATATCTTATCGCAACGTTACGACTCAAGTAGATATACCCGAGTTAATAAGACTGATTGTAACTAACCTAAGTCACTCAATTTGGAATAGTGTGAGGGGGTACCATTTTCCACGGGCGGATCAAATGTGATAGAAGGCCGTGAGGGGGGGGGGGAAGATTTTCGGACTGAAACTTTTAAAAGGCACGTGATTAACCACTTCTAAAACATGTAGAAGGTAGGGGCTAGGTAGGTAGGTAGGTAGGTAAAACATGTCGGATGACAATATTACGACTGGAGTGGATGTTTCTTTGTTGAAAACACTGCTGTCCGTTTACAACACTTCCAGGGTTCCTAATAAAAACCAGAGGCGATTTCCTGTTGAGTGTTGGAGCGCAGTTCACACGGTGGCGGGTGGTCGTACAAATCGGTTTATTGCGGGTGTGGGTAGGACAGATCCCACTGGTAGTCGTCGAGAGACGGTGTGTTCTCCTGTCTGTCGCGCGCGATGGAGCCAGAGGAGTACCAATCCTATGTCTTAATATTGCGATAAAACATGTTTGAGAAGTGGTTTGAGGAACGATACCGCGATTTTCAGTAGGGCGGACAGATTCTCACGACCTTCTATGACATTTGGTCCGCCCGTGGCAAGGGGTCACCCCTCACACTCTTCCAAATGAAGTGACTTAGGTTATTCCAATCAGTCTTATTAACTCGGACATATGTACTTGAGTCTTAACGTTGCGATAAAACATGTTTGAGAAGTGGTTTGAGGAACGATACCGCGATTTTCAGTAGGGCGGACAGATTCTCACGACCTTCTATCACATTTGGTCCGCCCGTGGCTAGGGGTGCCCCCTCTCACTCTTCCAAATGGAGTACTAGTGACTTAGGTTATTCCAATCAGTCTTATTAACTCGGACATATGTACTTGAGTCTTAACGTTGCGAAAAAACATGTCTGAGAAGTGTTTTGAGGAACGATACCGCGATTTTCGGTAGGGCGGACAGTTTCTCACGACCTTCAATGACATTTGGTCCACCCGTGGAAAGTGCCCCCCCCCCCCACACTCTTCCAAATCATGGACTTGGGGTATTCCAATAAGTCTTATTAACTTGGACATATGTACTTGAGTCTTAACGTTGCGAAAAAAACATGTCTGAGAAGTGGTTTGAGGAACGATACCGCGATTTTCATTAGGGCGGACATATTCTCACGACCTTCTATGACATTTGGTCCGCCCGTGGAAAGTGGTCCCCCCTCTCACTCTTCCAAATGGAGTGACTTAGGTTATTCCAATCAGTCTTATTAACTCGGTCATATGTACTTGAGTCTTAACGTTGCGAACAAACATGTCTGAGAAGTGGTTTGAGGAACGATACCGCGATTTTCATTAGGGCGGACATATTCTCACGACCTTCTATGACATTTGGTCCGCCCGTGGCAAGGGGTCACCCCTAACACTCTTCCAAATGAAGTGACTTAGGTTATTCCAATCAGTCTTATTACCTCGGACATATGTACTTGAGTCTTAACGTTGCGAACAAACATGTCTGAGAAGTGGTTTGAGGAACGATACCACGATTTTCGGTAGGGCGGACAGATTCTCACGACCTTCTTTGACATTTGGTCCGCCCGTGGAAAGTGGTCCCCCCCCCCCCTCTCACTCTTCCAAATGGAGTGACTTAGGTTATTCCAATCAGTCTTATTAACTCGGACATATGTACTTGAGTCTTAACGTTGCGAAAAACATGTCTGAGAAGTGGTTTGAGGAACGATACCACGATTTTCGGTAGGGCGGACAGATTCTCACGACCTTCTATGACATTTGGTCCGCCCGTGGAAAGTGGTCCCCCCCCCCCCTCTCACTCTTCCAAATGGAGTGACTTAGGTTATTCCAATCAGTCTTATTAACTCGGACATATGTACTTGAGTCTTAACATTGCGATAAAACATGTCTGAGAAGTGGTTTGAGGAACGATACCACGATTTTCGGTAGGGCGGACAGATTCTCACGACCTTCTATGACATTTGGTCCGCCCGTGGAAAGAGGTCCCCCCCCCCCCCTCGCACTCTTCCAAATCTTGGACTTGGGGTATTCCAATCAGTCTTATTAACTTGGACATATATGTACTTGAGTCTTAACGTTGCGAAAAAAAAATGTTTGAGAAGTGGTTTGAGGAACGATACCGCGATTTTAGTAGGGCGGACCGATTCTCACGACCTTCTATCACATTTGGTTCGCCCGTGGAAAGTGGTCCCCCCTCACACTCTTCCAAGTGAAGTGACTTAGGTTATTCCAATCAGTCTTATTAACTCGGACATATGTACTTGAGTCTTAACGTTTCGATAAAACCTGGTTGAGAAGCGTTTTTTTAACGATACCGCAATTTTCAGAAACTGTCATTATTTCAGTTATTCTAAACTGTCATTAGGGTAGGCTAGGCGTCTTTTATTTTTTGGTGGACTGTAGTTTCGTATGTAGTACAGGAAAACAGTATTTGTACTAATGCTGTAGCTTTTATAAATAAACTAACACCTCATCTTCGGGTATTTGATTTCATATCTTTTAACTATGTTAAACCTTACTCTAATGTAAACAGAACTCCGTGATTAATAGTGCTTCATGCACGATAATATATTGTATGTGTGGGCCTTCGTAGTTTTTAGACCACGCCCACTTCCTGTGTCATCGCACCAAATATGGTACCCGGACCGATTCTCACGCCCGGACCAAATCTCATAGAACACCGGCCTGTGTTGTAGGCTCTGATGGGTCTCTGATTTTTAGTTTGGGCTCCCAAGTCAGGTGGAGTTCGCACTCTCATATCCTCAGTCAGATCTTTCCCTTGTGTGTTGCACCTTCTCTTGGAGAAAGTCACTAGAGTCTAGTAGAGAGTCTTCGGGCAACTTCTCGGCGCGGAATGAGTTGACTGCCCGCTGAGGTCAATTAGCGTAGCCGTGCAATTTTCTACGGGCTTGGATTCGGTGGAACCAGAACCCCCTCATTGGTGACACGGCAAATCTGCGTTGTCAATCGCGTAACTGATCAGCCCCTAGGGTCCATAAAAGATCCGGACAGCAGAATTTTGCGTTATACTAGGCTAATCGGATTTATGTTATGTACCAGGCGAGGCAACGCGTGTACAACGGTGTAGACGATACATGGGTGTCAAAGCGTGTAGTGTACTTTTTGTGTTCGCCGATAGCCTCGAGCTCGATGCCAGACCCCCAATCTCTGAAATATTTACCAAACGATAGATATTTCAGAGTTTGGGGATCTGGCTAATCTCCAAGCAGATCTACAGGGTGCACCGAAAATCGTATAAAAGTAAAGTAAAGTTTATTGCACAACAAATGTAACAGGTACAATGTATGGCAAGTTCGTAGGCAGTACAAAATGTCAATACATATATGTCTTTGCTTATTAACAATGCTATATGCTAGCCAGATAAGCTCCAGTCAGCCAGATAAGTTCGCTGATGGCTTGATTCACACCCATGATTGTTTATCATGATCATTTCTTTCTTTGGCAGTCCAGTCTCGGAAGTACAATAGACATTATAAGAAGAGTACATTTTCCACCCTACTTCCTGTTTTGAGCACCCCGACAACAAGGGTACGCTAAACATCGACATTCTTATACATGTATATTTACTGGCTGACAAAACAGAAAGTCCAATAAAAACGCATAGTCTCTACCAGACTAACTACGCCGGCTATAAGGAGAATATTTGCCGCGGGGGACTTTGGCCATTGAGGGTTACATTCGCAGGCCTAGGGTTGCAATATTGGACCCTCTCTCCGTAGCCAACTCCCTTCATACAATTGACTCTATTGGGCCAATTTCTACTATTTTCCCAGCGACCCGCGGAGGCTGGTAGAGCCTAAAAACGCATAAAAACGACGCAGATACGAGCCGGAGCCAAACCTCTGCTTGGAGCTACGGTAGCTTTGTTTGGCGTGGCGTAGAAGATACATGGGTGTGACTGTCAGTTAGTCTCCAAGCAGATCTACGGGTTGGCAAAGACCGTATCCAACAGGCAGAAGGAGTTTTTATAGCCAACCCAAGTCTCATAGCCAACCCTTGAGACTTGGGTTGGCTATAAAAACTCCTTCTGCCTGTTGGATACGGTCTTTGCCAACCCGTAGGTCTGCTTGGAGACTAACTGTCAGTGGCAGTCAGTGACAGTGTCACAGTGAATCGTTAGTGTGCGCTTTTTGTGCTCACTAATGCCTTGATTTAAACCTAAGGCACCGAGGATTATCTATTCTTTACATACAACAGAAGTTCTTTCACGAGTCTCTCTCTCGACTGTTCTTCCTGCTCGTCCGGTTTGAGCGCCCAAGGACTGAACGTCCTAACAATACTAGTCAATAGCCTTGCAAAGTCGTGTCTTACACAGACGTTCTTTATAATTATAGTGGATTTGCGTGATGTTCATACTCTCCATTGCCATAGTCGATGCTGTAGGGCTGTTGTGAATTAGGATTTTACTGACCGATGGAGGCCATATATATATATATACATACAAATTTTTGGTGTTTTCGCGCGCGCGCGCTCGTGTGTGTGTTTGTTATTTGTTTTATATGTCTTTGTAGTGATGTGTGTGTCTCTGAATATGTTCGTATTATAAAGGTAACATGCCCGTAGCCAGGGGGGGGGGGGGGGTTCGGGGGGTTCGGACGAACCCCCCCATTGGCTTGAAGGTCCACTTTCACAGGCTTGAAGGTCCACTTTTTAATGTTCAAGATTTTTTTCAAGGTGGACTTATTTGTATCACCAACAATGCCACTGAGGCTAGGATCCTAGAAAAAACTTTGTCTCTGATTTTACCTCTGAAATTCTCTCAAAAACACAGGAAATGCCCTTTCAGAAGGTTCAATTCTTAGAAATTGAAACGCTCAAGGGTCCACTTTTTAACGTCCAAGGGTTTTTTTTTCAAGGTGGATCTATTTGTATCACCAACGAAGCTGAAATCCTAGAAAAACTGCTAACTTCTTCTCTGATTTCTTCCTTTGAAATCCTCTCAAAAACACAGGAAATGCCATATCAGAAGGTTCAAATTTTAAAATTTCCCGGGGGGGGGGGGGGAATACCCCCGGACCCCCCTAGGAAGCTCGCGCCTGCGGCGCTCGCTGGTCCCTTCAAAATTAAAAAGACCCCCCCCCCCATTCAAAATCCTGGCTACGGGCATGGGTAAGACGGGTGGTCTCAGAATGAGGATGAACCCAAGGGTGAACCATGGCGCTTTTTGATGGCGGGGATTTAATTTCGCGTTAGGGACAAATCGGAGTGTTCGCGATGGTTTTGAGTTCGCGTTTGAAATAATAGTAGCGCTACAGTCACACAATGGAACGGATTTTCGCGGTGGTTTTAAGTTCGCGGTAAAGAGTTCGCCGCGAAAACCGCGAACATTTCTGAATTTACAGTACTTAGTGCAACTTGATCACAAAAAACAGAAAAGTAGAAAGACGTCTAAAATACCGCGATAATACGTCGAAAAAACCCCGGATCTTACCTCTGCTTTGAGAGCAATCCTTATGCTTTGGTCCCATTTTCAATTCGGGGCCCGGCCGGGCAGCTTGTGGGAACGAAAAATATGATACAAAAGGCAACAAAAGACACGAAGCGTGAAAATATTACTCCTTACCATATATTGTGTATTTTCTTCATATGCATTTTTCGTTTTCGCAAACAGTCCAGCGCAGCGGAGCTAGGGTAGCGGCCGGAAGCTAAATAGGATGGATTCCAGGCTAGATATCTCTGCTTCCCTACAAAAGTTTCGTTCATAGAAACCCTTCAGAAAGAAAATCAATACCCCCCAATGAACTTTTTGACAACCTTTGACTGTGTAACAGTGGGGATTAACCTCCTGACCAATGATGAGAGAGTGGTGTTAATTTATCAAATTGAAAAAATGACCTTGCCCTTAGTGGCTCTTTGGCGGCGCTTATCTTGACGTGCGTGACTTTGGCCTTATTGTTGTGATGGTGTATGTCTATGTATGCTGCCAATGAGTTTCTCTATGAGTTTTGTTATGTTTTGTTTTGTTTAAACTTTAATCACTCGTGGTTTCACTGGCACCGATGGTAACCTATTGATATAATTAACGTGTTGACGCCATCCATTGGGAACATGGGGGTCATTGGCCTGACGTATGACTCATCGTGGTATCAACCTATACAATTTAAAGATTTCTGGAAGCTTAAACTGACAGTACGTGTACGCGACAGTCTCCAGATACGATTATGGGCACTTAGTCTTAGTAGTTAGACTATTTTTATACCTGTATTGCTTCGGTCCCATTTCCAATCCGGGGCCCGGCCGGGTTGTTTCCAAAAACGAAAAATATAAAATGCATATCAAGAAAATACACAATAAATGGTAAGGAATAATTTTTGTAGGTTCTGTGTCTAAAGTTGTCTTTTATATCACACTTTTCGTTCTAACAGGCTGCCCGACCGGGCCCCGGATTGGAAATGTGACCAAAGCATAAGTGGGCATCTACACAGCAATATAGTCTGCATATATCATAATGCAAACTCCCGCTGTCCTTATGCTTTGGTCATATTTCCCAGTCGGGACCCGGCCGGGCTGTTTGCGGAAACGAAAAATTAAAATGTATATCAACAAATATGCACAAACTATGCTCTTGAATAATGTTTGGTACGTTTTGTGTTTTTTTGCTGTCTTTTATATCATACTTTTTGTTCCCAAACACTGCCCGGCCGGGCCCCGGATTGAAAATGTTACCCAAGCATTACTAGTACTCGCCAAGCAGAGGTTGGTGGGGGAGATGGTCACCGTTTTATCATATGCCCCGTTTTTTTGTCCGCTCGCCCCACTGCTTTGCAAAAAAAAAACGGGCAAATGTTAAAACGGTGACGATCTCCCCCACCAACCTTTGCTTGGAGAGTACCTTACTAGGGACTGACCGGTTACGGCCTTACGGGCGGTCGCTATAAGCGCGATTCAACCAGGCTATGCAGCTATCAGTAATTGCAATAAAAGTTCCATGTATTGTACATGTGTAAATTCCCTGGTGCCACACAAAGAGTTTGTGTTATAGATTCATCATTATCATCTTGCGTCCGGATTTACAGATTATATGCATCGAATTATTTTTCATATGATAATTACATCGAAACAATACTGTAATTCTTGTTTCTTTCACTATGATTTTATATTCACTGTTTTCACGGTCACCTCTGTACCGTGAACTTATTATCACCGCGAAATACCTGTTATTATTATTTATGATTCCTTCACACATCTGTGTTCCTTCAAGTTCATTAAAAATGTCCATTTTCCTTATTCTGTGAAATTTTGCTACCGTGAAGATAAAGAGATAGTACATTAAACAATTCACAAACCACAACAGCAAAGGATCAAACGTGAAGAATCCGATCTGTCGAGCCCTTCCTTGGCCGTACATCGGAATGATTGAATGATTACCAAAGTTTGAAAGGTCACCAGTCGGGGTCGCCGGGTCAAACAAACGAAATACGCGGGGGTGGAAGTCTGGCATTGTGTTACGGACACCTGTGTGTAATCTCCAAGCAGATCTACACGGGGCGCGAAAATCGTAAATGCTAGCCAGAGAAGCTCCAGTCAGCCAGAGAAGCTCCAGCGGCTTCTCTGGCTGACTGGAGCTTCTCTGGCTAGCATTTACGATTTTCGCGCCCCGTGTAGATCTGCTTGGAGATTAACCTGTGTGCCCCTACTCTTGGAGTCGAATACACGGTGTCGGACCAACAGGACTGTCTATGGGACCCGCGTATGAGGGAGATTTAGGTCATTTATTTATACAAAGTTTACTGCACAATGACAATGCAAGTTCTTGTCCGGAGGTTAATTGCAAGCTAGTACGTGAAACATGAAAGGACGGACAGACAATGGGTAACAATAAACCATGTGACTATTCTTCTTTTTTGGAGACAGTGGAAGACGAACGATCCCACTTTTTCTGTAATGTGTGGGTTTTGTGATGTTTTAGAGGAGAGTAGTTTCTTTATGTCTGTAAACGTGGAGAAATTAGGATGGAATTTGGCGACCTCTTTAAACAGCTCATTTCTTTCGTGATCGTAGAAGGCGCAATTTGAAATAAAATGTGTTTCGTCTTCCACCGTTTTTGACATGCAGTATTTACAAGTTCTTTCGCACACAGGTAAGTTGATATATAAAGTTCGATAAACGGTTTTAACCTCTGCCCGTAAAAGAACACCCAACACTTGTGCTTGGTCAAAAATACGGGAGCCGTGGCGAAGCCGCATTGCACTGACAGCTAACGAAAAAGCGTCAGGCTTCGTCCTCGGTCTGAGTTTCGACCGCTTTACCTTTTTTTTTAATTTACTGGTTAGTCCTTTGGATAGTGCTTTGTCACCGGTAGATCTGCTTTGAGATAACGTTAGGGGGGGAGAGTGGGTGCATCCTGTCTGCAGGTCATGAACTCAGGCAATCTGACCTGAGGTCAATTTGATTAACTGGAACTAATCGGCTTGACGCTCTTCTTCGGCTACCTGTCAGTCAAACACCATGGAAAACTCTGTTCTTGCAATGGATGAATTACAAACCTGATTTGAGTATCTTACTGTCCAATCACAGTCGACTATTCTTGATAGGATTTACCAAATTTGGTTATGGGCGGAACATGCATAACGTCGTGGAAAACTCTGATCTTGCAATTGGTAAATTACAAACCTGATTTGAATATCTTGCTGCCCAATCACAGTTGACTATTCTTGATAGGATTTACCAAATTTGGGTACGGACGGAACATGCATAACGTCATGGAAAACTCTGTTCTTCCAATCGATGAATTACAAACCTGATTTGAATATCTTTCTGCCCAATCACAGTTGACTATTCTTGATAGGATTTACCAAATTTGGTTATGGGCGGAACATGCATATATTAGGAAATAAAACCCGAAACTTGGTCGGAAAGGCGTAGAAGCCGCTACAAGACGGAGAAAGAACACTTCTACGGTGAGGTGAATCCAAAGTGGGAAAGAGGAAAACATTGAGCAGGTGAGGATAAAAACCTAACGTACGGATAAAAGTCGGCTCAATTAACACCACCGGGTTTTCACAGTTGTCCGGAATTCACCTCAGTTGTACCAAGGAGGTTTTGGTTGTACCACCTCAGTTGGCGTATATATTTCGTCTACATGTATTCTTCTAGCCTCATAAACTCGCGCTTATACAATACTATAGCGGCGAGGGGCTGTTTGAAACTTTGATACGGCCTCGGATAGCGAAATTCGTGTTATACAGACTAGTATACTTCAGCAAGCAAAATAAGTTTAGTGGAGACTATCATAAGAAACAGTAACGTTAGTTCTTCTTCCAAAAATGATGACACAACAAAAATGTTACAGCCTGGATGCAAATTCCGGGGCCTGCAAAGCCTATTTACTGCGGGGCCATATAACTCCGTGGGCCAGATGGTCTCGCTTTTGGGGGACAATTGCAAGTCCCAAAGCCGCCCCGCAGAGTACTTGTGTCTAGTATTCTGGCTTTCCATGGTAGCAAAGCGGCAGTACCCTGGAATCCAGACCACGTGTATCGGTGCGCCACCCCCGCACGTGTTCGGCTAGCGGAGAGAGTGGGGCGGGATGGAACTCGGTGGATCGTCGGGGCCAACAGGAGGATGGGCCGGGGAAATTAAAGACCATTAAAGCTCGGGGGCGCGTGCGGTGGGTGGCGCGCCGATACACGGGGTCTGGATTCCAGGGTAAGCAGGCATATAGCCTGGTAACCATACCATCGAGAGCTCCCTGGTATCTCTACGGCGCTGGGAGTGATGGCCGCCCGCCCAGTCAGATTAGCGCGCACGGGGTGGTTTTACGGGATTGGCTCCTACAGTAGAGCTCTACTCCTACAGTGACCTACTTTGCTCAGTTCCTCGAGCTTGGCTTCAGGGTCAAACGCAGGCTAGCAGATTTTCCTTCGGTGCAAGTTGGTCCTGAAGCCGCCAAGCTGGCTGCGTAAGCGTTGAAAACAGCTTGACGCCAAGTCGTTACCTTTCTCTGCGTGTTTGTCAAAGCAGGATGCGCTTTGCGCTGAAGACCCGTTCTAGGAGGAACTATTTTCGTCCAGTCAAGGATGGTCCAGTTGAGTGTTTCCCCTCTAGTGCTGTATCCACAGGCCCAACAAAGACTTACGTGTTGCGAACGGCGATTCTTAAAATGATCTTTATTCAATTGTTCAATTCACGATGGCAATCGAGGGGAAACTGTGCCATACATACCATAATGCCATGACTCGAGTCCCTCTCAGTTGCTATCTCGTTTTCTGACTGCTTGTCCGTAAAGCCTAGCCTCTACCAGGCTCCGCGGGATGGCTGGAAAAAAATAGTAGAAATTGGCCTAATAGAGTGAATAGTGTGCCAAGGGAGTTAGCTACGGAGAGAGGGTCCAATCTGCCATCGAAATGGAACCCGGACCTACCCTGTATAGCGAAGTACCGCGGCTGATTTCTACTATTTTCCCAACGATAGGACGGAGCCTGGTAGAGGCTACGTGAAGCCGCCGGTTTTTTATATCATCATAATATGTAACTATATAGCGCTACTATTGTTTCAAACGCGAACTTAAAACCACCGCGAACACTCCATTTCGCGAACTTAAATGCATTTACAGTACATGCATTAGACAGGGTGCCAACTCTATATCGCATTTCCCTGGCATGGTCTAAGGGGGTTATCGCCTAGCGCGAGGGGTCTTATCAAGTCAAGTCAAGTTCATTGCACAACAATTGCATCAGGTACAATGTACGGCAAATAACATGGAATAACAACTACGGACTATTCATACTAGTGTACTAACCTAGCATCATTACTCGATAGAGTCTACATAAGATAATGGAATGATATATTTCACAGTATGGCACTTATCGGGGCTAGCGCTCGACCACGTCTGGCTTGTATTTCTGACGACCGACGCCCCGGGTTATATGGAACTGGGTCATCCTGGCCATCTGTCTTGAACAGCTATCACTCGCTATTAATTAGTCGCTAATCACTTTCCGGGGATATTATGCCGTAAGGCCATGTTGATTTGATTATATGGATGACATCCTCTGGGAACCCAAAACGCATGCGAGTGGGCGAATAAAAAGATTGGCTCAAAAGTTGCCTTCATTGTGAAACTTAGCCTCTACCAGGCTCCGCGGATCGCTGGGAAAATAGTAGAAATTGGCAAAAATAGAGTGAATAGTATGCCAAGGGAGTAGGGTTGCCTATTGACCTTCTCTGCATAGCTGACTACCCTTGGCATACTATTCACTCTATTTGGCCAATTTCTACTATTTTCACAGAGATCCGCGGATCCTGGTAGAGGCTAGTACGATGAACAAACACACAGTATGGTGTCGAATAATAGATTCTTCGGTTTTTGTTGTTTCAAAACGTCTTTGACTTTGGGGTTGACTTTGGCATTCTACGACATTAGTATCAGTTTTATGAAATTTCTTTCAATGTACAGCTTATATTTCCCATTTTGCAGCTGCTTTGTACGATTTACAGTATGGCCAAAAACTTTTGAAACGGACGAAAATTGATCCGCGCGGATGTCACCCATGTAATCAAATCAACATGTCCCACTCGAACTATGAAAACAGATGTGTGACAGCAGATCTGACATCCAGACTCGAGTGATGGTCTGTAGATGCAGAAATGTTCGCGGTGGTTTTATGTTCGCGGTTTTCGCGGTGAACTTTCACCGCGAAACTTTTGTCCACCTATGACAGTAGCGCTGCTATTGTTTCAAACGCGAACTTTAAACTACCATGAACACTCTATTTCTACTCCCTACCTCGAAATAAAAACCACGCGAACTTTAATGGATTTACAGTAGCACACAGTACACACTGACCTGAATTTATGGTGACAGCCCGATGTCATCACATTGACACCCCAAACATGATACTGTAAATTCTTTGCCTCTTTCACCGTAACTTTATGTCACCTCTGTACAGTGAACTTATCATCACCGTGAAAAAACTTGTTGTTGTTATATCTGATTCCTTCACACATCCGTTCTGTAAATCACTTGCTGCCATCGTGAAGTTAAAGTTCAGTGAACATGTCCATTCTCCTTCTATCATTGAAATTTTGCTACAGTGAACTGAAGATACAGTGAATTACAGTACCAGCGCAAGGACGGGCAAAGAAAACGAGTACCTAAATTTTGAAGTGATAACGAAGCTAACTGTACAATGATTGAACACACAGAACATTGTAGAGCAGAAATATAATAAGTCATATATTGTTGTTCCTCTTGAAAGTAGGTTTTCTCGTTTTAGAAGATGATGTAACAGCCTAACTTCTTCTGCCAGTATGTATGCTACCCAGCTTCACAAGATGATGGTGTAACAAAATAACAAATGTAGATACATGCTCACATATTTGTAGATACATGCTCACATATTTGTAGATTCATGCTCACATATTTGTAGATACATGCTCACATATTTGTAGATACATGCTCACATACTTGTAGATACATGCTCACATATTTGTAGATACATGCTCACATATTTGTAGGTACATGCTCACATATTTGTAGATACATGCTCACATATTCGTAGATACATGCTCACATATTTGTAGATACATGCTCACATATTTGTAGATACATGCTCACATATTTGTAGATACATGCTCACATATTTGTAGATACATGCTCACATATTTGTAGATACATGCTCACATATTTGTAGATACATGCTCCCATATTTGTAGATACATGCTCACATATTTGTAGATACATGCTCACATATTTGTAGATACATGCTCACATATTTGTAGATACATGCTCACATATTTGTAGATACATGCTCACATAGTTGTAGATACATGCTCACATATTTGTAGATACATGCTCACATAACTGTAGATACATGCGCACATATTTGTAGATACATGCTCACATATTGCACAATAAGTGTTCAAAATAATGGTTCAAGTTTTCCTTCAAAACTACCAAAATCTATTCCTTCTAAATTCCATATATCGACTTAGGCTTATCGGATCTGAAATCTGAAAACTACATTTTGTTTGTGGCACTGAGATCTATAAAGTAGGACTAATTGCAGTGTGGTTTTGAATAAGTAAAAAAATCACCTGCTCTAGCTACATCAATACAAAACGCCAACAAAATTGATTGCACGCTCCTATAGTACATGTATAACATCAGGTCGAACAGGAAAAAGTTGTGCAACATTTCAGTCATCAGTAAGGCTAGACCAAAAAAGACTCGAAAACTCGCCGGGAAGTCGGAAACTTCTAATTTCTCACACATTCAGAATATTCATCGACACAATGCCAGATTTTTTAAGCGCTTGTATCATTATTGTCATTGTCTCATATATTTGCCTGTAGTTCCACTGGGGCGTTATTTCGTTTTTATCTCATCCCATCTCATAGGTCATCATACCCCCTTCAGTAGCCTTATGTTAATTTCTTATCTTCTTAATTTGTACCATTATTTATCTGATTATCCTTTTTATATCGTCATCACGTTCTGTGTACCACTTCACTTTATCATTTATCGATTATGATCAATTTTGATTAGTATATAGAGGAGGAGGGCCCAGTATAAGCTATATACGCTTTTTCCCTCCTGCACCTGTTTTCATCCATTGTCTACCGTATTATGACAAGGTGTAATGTAAGATGTACTTTCTTGTTGTGCAAACGAATAAACAAAATAAACAAAAATTGTTGTCAAGTGATATTCTCCAAGCAGAGGTTTCGGTCAGGGGGTAGTAGTGACCCCAAAAGTTGTACGAAATAAACGCCACTACACCCCACGCCCTCCGACCAAAACCTCTGCTTGGAGAATAGTCAAGCGATCCTTTAATCGTTTTCGTATTTGTTGTTTGTCGAGTCGTTTCAGCTATGTTGACTAGTCATTGCGGCCAATTATTTACTTCCTTCAACCATTTTGTCAACCCCCATCTAATCCGAACCATTTCCGACGAATGTTTAAAGCTATTGACACAGCTTGCGCACATATGCATGCCTTTTTTCCGTGAGGCGTAGGGAGCTGTTTTAAATTCGCGGTTCACTCGTGAAACGCAGTGGTCGCTTTGATTCTACGAGGCACGATATTTGTTGTCCTGAATTCGATGTAATACGTTGCCCTATTCTCCGAGCAGAGGTTTCGATCGGGGGATAGTAGTGGCATGGATTTTTAACTCTGCCCTCCTTTCGTGAAAGGAACGCACTTCTAGTTAGCCACTGCTACCCCCCCCCCCGATCGAAACCTTTGATTGGGGAATATATTGGAATGGTGTGGGTGACTCATTTCTTGATCAAACGTTGGGGGGGGGGGGGCAAAGGTAAAGGAATTCACGTTTTAGGACTGACAAATCCATATAGTAGTAAATGAGAATAAATGACTGTACAATTACTCACATTACAAAGCCTACTCTCAGCATGTTAACAGTGACTGGGAATTTAGCCTGTCTCAATATATATACACAGAAAGATAACTCATGTCATTGTTTCACCTACAGTTACCTGAGATGCTCTGATCACCGTGGTGCTTGGAGAAGATGTCATCCAAAGGTGACGTCCACGTGTTCCGGGGAAAGTACTACCTCCCCAGAGTCAACCGGAATGGCATGGCCCTCACACCGCTGTACGCTCTCCAAGCGAACGTCTTCCCAGGTTTCACGGTAACCGAGCTGTCTCAAAAGTTCATGTCCCTTGGAGTTCCTTTACACAAGCCAGACAGCAAGGAGATCAATCATTTCAATTCTATCCGTGGCTTCGAAAGTGCCGGTCGCTGTTCTGCAGAGAGCATCCTGATTCCTATCGTCGACCTGAACGAAAACTATTCACAGCTGTGTAGAGCCTATCGCAAGGAGAGGGCTCATGCAGTGTTACAGAACCCGGTAGAAGCTGCGAAAGACAAGACCAGTCTTAACGGTAGCATCTCTGCGGCACAGGTGGAATCCACTGGAGAACATAAGATACATGAAGATGCCGGACAAGACAAGTCAGGTACTACTTCTGTGATGCCATTGCAACAACAGGCAGGAAATCGCGACCATGCAAGTCGTGAAAAGTCGACTGATGTCCAACCTAGTAATGAAGGCAAGCCAAAGAAGCGTAACAGTTTGCTGAAGCTTCGACTAGTTCGAATAGAAGACCTCTTGGAAGGGGAACAACGTGCAAAGGATGGAAGCATGCAGGCCAAATATAAGGCGGTTCCTGTTGCTGAGGCAAACGACACCAGACATCAGACCCCGCTGCTCCCGACTGGCAGTAGCGTTGCCACAGGTAGTCACCCAGCTGAGCGGAATCCTTCCGGTAGTCACCCAGCTGAGCGGAATCCTTCCGGTAGTCACCAATCTGAGCGGAATACTTCCGGTAGTCACCCATCTGAGCGGAATACTTCCGGTAGTCACCCAGCTGAGCAGAATACTTCCGGTAATCACCCAGTTGAGCGGAATACTTCCGGTAGTCACCTAGCTGAGCGGACTACTTCCGGTAGTCACCCAGCTGAGCGGAATACTTCCGGTAGTCACCCAGCTGAGCGGAATACTTCCGGTAGTCACCCATCTGAGCGGAATACTTCCGGTAATCACCCAGCTGAGCGGAATCCTTCCGGTAGTCACCCAGCTGAGCAGAATACTTCCGGTAATCACCCAGTTGAGCGGAATACTTCCGGTAGTCACCCAGCTGAGCGGAATACTTCCGGTAGTCACCCAGCTGAGCGGAATACTTCCGGTAGTCACCCAGCTGAGCGGAACGCTTCCGGTAGTCACCCAGCTGAGCGGAATACTTCCGGAGCAAGACGAGTTTCACAGCAGGCACGCCACATAGGCAGTATTCCGCTCAGCACGGGAAAGAAAGTCGACGTCGTCCAGAGGAACAGGCTCTACGTTCGAGCTAAAAGCATCACATCCGCCGTACCTGGTTTCACAAAACACACGTTAAAGCAACTATGCCCCGTCTTTGGCCTGGAGTGGTTAATAGTTGACACAGCTGACAATGCTGTTACGAAGTGCTTTGAACAGATATCATCAAAGAAACTTCTTAGTCCGATGATGTACGTGCGTGCGAGTAGTAAGTTGGCGTTGTTTGCTCTGCTGTCATTCTTGGAAGAACATTTTTGCAAGGTAGAGTCAAAGGAAAGACCAACGGCGAAGAAAGCCGTAGAGATTGCAAGGAAAGAAATGGCCAAGACGCCAGAGCGTAGTGGAGTGTTTTATATCAACGGTCACAGTGTTACCCGTGTGGTTCTGGATGGTCAAGTGTACTTCTCTGGTCCTCAGGTTCTCTCGGCAGTTTCGAACACTCAGCAGAAGGATGAGACGACAACCTCAGACACAAATAGCGTGATGGAAATCGTCAGTGTGTTCACTACTGGGATAGAGTACATCCTTGGACCACCTGCCGTCATGAAGGTACTAGATAACACAACTAGTGCCCAACACCTGACTCCGGATGACTTCCGGGTTTTCAAGGTAGCAGACGAAGAAATTTTTCACATCGTCATTAAACAGTTGGTAGAGGGACGCCCAAGTCTTTGTGAAGCACATTCTTTGACGTCTAAAGATCACAGCAACCGCGACGCCCCGTCCACGAAGCGTGCAGAAGTGGTACTGCATCGAGTAGACCTCAACGTTGCACAGCCATCAGAAACTGCAGGGGCTCCTTCGTCTGTTTGCAGTGACAACGCCAATATCAAGGTGGACGATGCCCGTCGAACCCGTAGTGACGATGATGGCAAGATGTCCTGCAAGGGAAGAACATGTCCTAAGGCAGTCAAAAAGCAATATGCTGGGACCTTCTACTTGAGAAACCCGTCTAAGAAAGAACTGAGTGGTGCCGATCGAGAACTGTTGCGAAAGCATGCCAAGAAGCTGACTTCTTCCGCACCTTTAGTGGTTTTACCATGCGTAGTTCTGGACGGGAGCAAGTTTTGCTGCCTGTCCGACGTCCATCAGCTGGTTCCTCATAAGTCAATGGAAGACATTGTGGAGGTTTGTCATGCACTCGGTCTACAGACGCGTTCCGAAAGGGTTGAGGTTCCAGACAGAGCATCGCTTTTGAAGATCCTACAGATTGTGATGGGACTTCCTGGCTCTTCAACCTCAGTACAGGGGAGTGTAGATGGGGAAGATAGCTTCTCCACGTGTTCCACAAGCGTGCTCGAGGCACAGAGCGATTTGAACCCAGACAAGTACTCCTCTTTATCTGATCAGAGCCAACAGCATCTGGATGGAGGGATCGTTTCTGTTGGTAAATCGAAAGTTCCGTGGCTGTACCACAAGCAAGTAGACATGGCCACCGTCGATGACGTGGAAAACGCGATTCCTTCTGCCAGTCTGGACGGCGTACAGCGATACGAGATGCCGCCTTGGGGTCCAGAGGTAAGACCAAGTTGTCATTTCTGTACATTCAATCCTTCTGAAGGCAATACATTCAATACATTCGTAAGTCATCACAACTTTGTTCATGTATCCATTGTATCTGTACTCTCTTAAAAATGTGTTCAATTGACATAATGGAAGGGGGAAAAGTGCAGATGAGTATCGTTGTGATTTTACGTTGAAAAGATGAAAAGGTATATCGCACATTTCAGAATGGAATCTTTGCAGTCATTATGCTTGAATATCAAAGTTCTTTTACAACACTTTACATTTGGGACCGCATCATCTCACCATTGTTGCTTATCTATTAATGTTATTGAATTACAATACTTTGCGTTTGTGACTGCATTGTTAGCAGTTATACCTAGCTTCATTGCACAGTGAACCAGTCAGTATTGCTCTGATGAAGATGACAGACAGTCTTCGAAACGTTGGCTCATGTTAATACTTGGTTATGAATAAAAGAACTTTGCTATTCAGTCATTCTCCAACCCCGATGAAATTATTCACAGTCATATTGCTTGGTCTCTGTATAAACGGTGTGCAAAGATGAATTGCGTGTACCATTATAAATGTATTTTGTACATCAACAGGTGTTGAACAGGTACGCTACAACTGCAGGCCTCAGCCAGGTGTACAACATCAACCAGCAACTCGTGCCACTGAGAAGTCTGGACTGCAGAGACACGGATTCTGCGCGCACTGTGCCTCACACAGGGCACCCAGAAGATGCTTCGGAAGATCTTTCTCACGGTGTCCAGCAGAGCGAAGAGAATATGGAGGTTGATGGAGAACACTTGGATGACAAGTCAGAAAGGTCTGTTGCTGTTGAGGTTGTCCAGAAGAGCGAAGTGAATATGGAGGTTGTCCATCAGAGCGAAGAGAATATGGCGGTTGTCCAGCAGAGCGAAGAGAATGTGGAGGTTGTCCAGCAGAGCGAAGTGAATGTGGAGGTTGTCCAGCAGAGCGAAGTGAATGTGGAGGTTGTCCAGCAGAGCGAAGTGAATGTGGAGGTTGTCCAGCAGAGCGAAGTGAATGTGGAGGTTGTCCAGCAGAGCGAAGTGAATGTGGAGGTTGTCCAGCAGAGCGAAGAGAATATGGAGGTTGTCCAGCAGAGCGAAGAGAATACGGAGGTTGTCCAGCAGAGCGAAGAGAATATGGAGGTTGTCCAGCAGAGCGAAGAGAATACGGAGGTTGTCCAGCAGAGCGAAGAGAATGTGGAGGTTGCTGAAGTACACGGCTGTATGGAAGACAAGTCAGAAAGGCCAGTAGCTGTTGACGTTGTAAGGACTAAAGAACTATCTGACAATGTATTCAACCACAACCGTATTGGCGATGATACGGAAACTGCTGTAACTACGAACACCGACGTAAACGAGAACGAATACGGTACCGGGGAGCATACCTTTGTTTGTAACGTGAAGAAGGAGGCCTCTGGCTACCCATCACCATGTAGCAATATGAATCAAGCAGATGGTGATATCGTGGAGGAACCACCTTGTAAGAGGCATTGTGTTTCTCTTGGCACTGATCCCGATGCTGCAGAGAAGAGTACTAATAACGTGTCTTGGAAAACAACGAGCCTCGTGGAAGGTGCACCAACCCCACAACCTCGTCAAACTACGTGCGCCTCTATGAGTTCTGATGCCGACCCTGAAGAGAGGAGCGCTAGTAACGTGTCTTCGGAAACTCGTGTCGTCGAAGGTGCACTAACCCCACAACCTCGTCAAACTACGCGTGCCTCTCTGGGTACCGATGCTGTAAAGAGGAGCACTAGTAACCTGTCTGCGGAAACTCGTGTTGTGGAAGGTGCACCAACCCCACAACCTCGTCAAACTGCAATTCGTATTTCCAACTGCTGGAGTACGGCCTCTGACGAGCTAGCGTCAGCTCCTCGTCGAGAACCACCGCCGCACTCTGTAGTTTCAGAGCGAGAACAACAGTTGAGAAATGAATTGAGGTGGGAGACTGTCGCGGACGGTGCTCCAATTCCAGTTGTTGAGAGGGGCGGATCGCGCTTCGTCCTTACCTCCGACGTGTCGTCTCTGCTTCGCGGTGTCGACGCTGGGGAGTTTATGGAGGCCCTCGATGAGTTAGAGCTTAGCATCGTTCCCTGCAGTCTGGAAGTTGCCGCGTGCTTCTCAACCGACGCTGGCAAACCAAAACAAGCGTGCAGAAGTATGGTGAAACTCAATATGACGTTGGGAGCTACGGTGAAGATGCTCCTCATGATTCTCAAAGAGAAAAGGCAGCCAAAGGAACCCAACAGTACAATCTCACCAACCGTCCCTGAACCTCGACAAAGCCATGCCGAAAACGCACAGTCTGCATGCATGCGTGGTTTGCCAACTGCTAGCATGTATGGTGTGGCAAAGGGACAGCAACACCTACGACCGGAAATGCCCAACAGTGCAAGGTCACGAAATGTACCAGAGCCTCGACAAAGCCATGCCGAAAACGCAGAGTCTGTATTCATTGGTGGTTTGCCAACTGGACAGCAACATACGCCAATGCAAATGTGCAACAGTGCAACCTCACCAAACGCGCCTGACCCTCGACAAAGCCATGCCCAAAGCGCACTGTCTGTGTTCATTGGTGGTTTGCAAACGGGACAGCAACGTACGCCAATGCAAATGTGCAACAGTGCAACTTCACCAAACCCGCCTGACCCTCGACAAAGCCATGCCCAAAGCGCACTGTCTGTGTTCATTGGTGGTTTGCCAACGGGACAGCAACGTACGCCAATGCAAATGTGCAACAGTGCAACTTCACCAAACGCGCCTGGCCCTCGACAAAGCCATGCCGAAAACTCACAGTCTGTGTTCATTGGCGGTTTGCCAACGGGACAGCAACATACGCCAATGCAAATGTGCAACAGTGCAACTTCACCAAACGCGCCTGGCCCTCGACAAAGCCATGCCGAAAACGCACATTACATGCATGATGTACCAACGGGAGAGCGACACAGGCCATGGGAGATGTTCAACAGTGCAATCTCGCCACATGTGCCACAACCTCGACAAAGTCATGCTAGAAGTCAGGCGTTACTACCAGAACCAAGTAACAACTTCTCTCCACCCTTACCAAGAGGAGAGACCTTATCAGCAGCTAGTCCATTTGACCGAACCGACATTTCTTCAAACGGGGTACAATTTAGAGGAAATGTCAACCACGTCCAGCGCGCACTAGCTGTGAATTCGTCACCGAGTTGTCAGCAACAGCACGTGATGCGATCCAGCAGCTTCGCGGAAAGGGCAGACGCACCTGTTCGGCCCCAGAACCAGCCAGCTGCAGTGGCTAACCGTGAGTTGGTTCCACCCCATTCCCATGCACCACCCACCTGCAGCCTCCACGTCGACCATTCAGCCTTCGTGCCATACACTCGAGCGCAGCCGGGAGATGCAGCCCCAACTATTCATCATTACCATAATTATAACCCACCGGGTCCGAGACATCACCTACAGATCAGCTACTCGATGCCTGTACATGGCCATCCACTCTCCCCTCCCGCTTCCGCTCTTCATCCGTTGTTGGCTAGACAACTTACTCTTCCGTCAGCGAGAGACGGTCCCCCGCCGTACTCTGTCCATCAGCACCACAGCGTGCCGTCGGCGGTCCGTCAGAGAGGTACCGACGGTCAACAAGCATCGCCTCGTCCGTCCTAAGACAACGGTTCTGCAAGCTGTGTTATAGTGGCGTTCTGTCAGAGTTACGATAGCGTTATATGTGGGAAATAGAGACAGAACACTAGTCAGCAAACGCTCATGTGCCTTAGCCTTCGTTGCAGGCTTCCCCACGTCGATTTTCCAACTTATCGGGGCCAGATTCTTTGGCTGGGGTCCGTATCTGCTTGGGGACCGTATCTGCTTGGAATCTTGTAACCGCTGTTACAGGATCCAGGGCTCGAAATAGTGGGTGCATGTGCACCCAGTGCACCCAAAATTGGAGCTGTGCACCTAATTTTTGACTGTGGGTGCACTGGTGCACCTATATATTTTTGTAGCCTATAGGGTTAAGGTACTATTGTACACTAGTATACAGAATATTCTTGAAATGTAAGTATAAAAAACAGCATGATAACTTTTTGCTGTACTTTATTTAATGTATTATTTGTTTGAAATTTTAAAGTTAGCTATAGAATTACAGATTGAAGTTCTTAAGAAAGGCAGCAGCGTTAAACTTTGTAATTATGTTCAGAAGAACATTCAACTTTATTTTATCTGGTGCACCCAAAATTCTTTCTGTGCACCCAATTTTTTGAGTTGGGTGCACCAGTGCACCTATTCCCAAAGATGAATTTCGAGCCCTGGGATCCCAAGTAGATACGGCCCCCTAGCCAACGAACATGGCACTGATAAGTTTTAAAAAATCGCCGTAGGGAAGCCTGCATCGGAGGCTACATGTGCCTGCCCACAAGTCGTGACCAAAACTTTATCTTATCTACACTATGCAACTTTGTCTGGTCTTGACCTGACGATTGTGATGTTAGAAGGTTGACATCGAATGAGTTTGTTACCTGAACCCGTTGTTCTGTCCAGAAAGGAACTAGAGAAGCGATTCGTGATATATTCCGAGTCTTTCAAAGCAAGGACTTGATTGACGTCTAGTCAACGTTTCTTGGTCGAGTCAGAAGTTGAAACTGCAATCTGTTTCTTGGACGACTTAAGACATGCTATTCGTCCAAGCCTTGAAGAACTCGTTGGATGAACTTTATATAGATTATGGATGCTAATCGTCGTTATGATTTTCTAGCTTCTGTTGTTGCTAGCCCTTTATTGTTTTCATTTAACGCTTAACAGTTAGTTATCTGTATTAACCAGAAGTTAAAGTATCTCTTGTTTATTTTACATGTTTAGATTATAACTATCTAACTAATCTAACTATTTCGTAGATTAGACAAAATGTTTGTTAATGACTTCAACCTAAGCTAACAAAAACGACAGCTTTATGACTTGTTGTGTTACACAACAATGAACAGTTAGGAAACACAGATGCTTTTTTGTTGTTGTTGAAGTCTCTCGCTCATGTACGCATGTATGTACAACAGTTCAGCGTCATAGCTTTCATTGGCATGCAGGACGTCTTTTAATCAATTGTTTTATCCATACATGACTCAGGAGTATGTGACCCAGGTTAAATTACTCATTTGCTCCATTGCAAACTAACTGCTTTTTTAATTGTTACGAAGAAATATTCTTACCATAGATTCCCTTTTTAATTCGTCACAACACGTGGATAGTGTATAGAAATAGTATTTTTTTCTGCTTTCTGTTCATTTACACTATTATGTCCAGGATGTGTGTTTCTATCACGCCATAAGACACCGTGCATAAGACACAAAGAAACTGAGAACTAGGATGTCATTGCTGATTTTATTTTCAACTAACTTTTTGTTGTTATCTTTGTTCTCTAAGATGTAACTGTTTATAATGTTGTTAGTCACTGTTGATATTAGATATTTGTTCTCGTTCCAAAGTGAGAATTTACTTGTCCATTTTTTGTCCATTGCTATGATTGTCCCCGATCTAAACCGGCGTAGTACAATCTCCAAGCAGAAGTAGGACGTTTTCTGACCCGTTATCTTTCAGGAGAAATAGAATTGCCAGAAATCGTAACGATTTACCCTTCTAACATCGTACTTCTGGGTTATTAGTGTAATGTACTTAACTCTCCAAAGAGAAATTGATTGGGACCTTCCAATATGCCCCATTTTCTGACAGTACCGATTGGACCGGCTGTCGGTAAACGCGGGGCATATGGGAAGAAGGTTACAATCGCTTAAAACCTTCTTAATCAACCTCTGCATGGAGGTCAACATGCTTCGCCCACTAGGTCCCGGACTGGCCATCTGTTAAAACCCGCTTAATGTGGTCGACCCATTGTCCCTACTACAGTCCGGACTGCCCATCTGTTATGACCCATCAAAGCGACCATTGTCCCGATCCCTGCTACATCCCGCCGTGTCCATCTGTTACTGCATCCATTGTTTCCTCTACGTCCCGGTGTAGCCATCTGTTGCGCTGGTAACTCATCTAAGGTGGTCCATTGTTTGCCTTGACTTCTAGTATGTCGCGGTGTGGCCCACTGTTATAACCTATTTAAGTTGGTTCGTTGTCCCTACTACGTCCCGGCCGGATTGGCCATCTGTTAGGTTACTTATAACCCATCTAACGTTGTCCAGTTTCCCTACTACACCCCGGCGTGCCCATCTGTTATAACCAACTAAGAAGTGGTCCATTGTCCCTACTACACCCCGGCGTGGCCATCTGTTATAACCATCTGAGATGGTCCATTGTCCCTACTACACCCCGGCGTGGCCATCTGTTAAAACCCATCTAATGTTTTCATTGTCCCTACTACACCCCTGACCGGCCATCTGTTATAACCCATAAGGTCGTCATTTGTCCCTACTATACTACACTCCGGCGTGGCCATCTGTTATAACCAATCTGAATTGGTTCGTTGTCCTTACTACGTCCCGTACTGGCCACCTGTTATATTATCAACTTATAAGCCATCTAAGGTGGTCCATTGTACCTACTACATCCCGGACTGGCCATTAGTCCATTGTCCCTACTACACCGCGGCGTGGCCACCTGTTATGACCTATATAAGGTGGTCCATTGTCCAAACTACACCACGGAACGGCCATCTGTTATAGCCAACTAAGAAGTGGTCCATTGTCCCTACTACACCCCGGCGTGGCCATCTTTTATAACCCATCTAAAGTGGTCCATTGTCCCTCTACACCCCGGACTGGCCATCTGTTATAACCCATCTAAAGTGGTCCATTGTCCCTACTACACCCCGGCGTGGCCATCTGTTAGAACCCATCTAAGGTGGTCCATTGTCCCTACTACACCCCGGACTGGCCATCTGTTATAACCCATCTAAGGTGGTCCATTGTCCCTACTACACTCCGGTGTGACCATCTGTTATAACCCATCTAAGGTGGTCCATTGTCCCTACTACACTCCGGTGTGACCATCTGTTATAACCCATCTAAGGTGGTCCATTGTCCCTACTACACCCCGGACTGGCCATCTGTTATAACCCATCTAAGGTGGTCCATTGTCCCTACTACACCCCGGCGTGCCCGTCTGTTATAACCCATCTAAGGTGGTCCATTGTCCCTACTACACTCCGGTGTGACCATCTGTTATAACCCATCTAAGGTGGTCCATTGTCCCTACTACACCCCGGACCGGCCATCTGTTATAACCCATCTAAGGTGGACCATTGTCCCTACTACACCCCGGACTGGCCATCTGTTATAACCCATCTAAGGTGGTCCATTGTCCCTACTACACCCCGGACCGGCCATCTGTTATAACCCATCTAAGGTGGTCCATTGTCCCTACTACACCCCGGACCGGCCATCTGTTATAACCCATCTAATGTGGTTCATTGTCCCTACTACACCCCGGCGTGGCCACCTGTTATACCCCATCTAAAGTGGTCCATTGTCCCTACTACACCCCGGACTGGCCATCTGTTATACCCCATCTAAAGTGGTCCATTGTCCCTACTACACCCCGGCGTGGCCATCTGTTATAACCCATCTAAGGTGGTCCATTGTCCCTACTACACCCCGGACCGGCCATCTGTTATAACCCATCTAATGTGGTTCATTGTCCCTACTACACCCCGGCGTGGCCACCTGTTATACCCCATCTAAAGTGGTCCATTGTCCCTCTACACCCCGGACTGGCCATCTGTTATACCCCATCTAAGGTGGTCCATTGTCCCTACTACACCCCGGACTGGCCATCTGTTATAACCCATCTAAGGTGGTCCATTGTCCCTACTACACCCCGGACTGGCCATCTGTTATACCCCATCTAAAGTGGTCCATTGTCCCTACTACACCCCGGCGTGGCCATCTGTTATACCCCATCTAAGGTGGTCCATTGTCCCTACTACACCCCGGCGTGGCCATCTGTTATAACCCATCTAAGGTGGTCCATTGTCCCTACTACACCCCGGCGTGGCCATCTGTTATAACCCATCTAAGGTGGTCCATTGTCCCTACTACACCCCGGCGTGGCCATCTGTTATAACCCATCTAAGGTGGTCCATTGTCCCTACTACACCCCGGCGTGCCCGTCTGTTATAACCCATCTAAGGTGGTCCATTGTCCCTACTACACTCCGGTGTGGCCATCTGTTATAACCCATCTAAAATCCTCATGTCAGACTGGCCCTCTATTGTAACCCGTCTATGGTGGTTCTATGTTTGCCCTGACTACTGTATGTCCCGGTGTGGCCATCTGTTACAACCAGTATAACTTATAGGGTGATCCACTACTTCTATACTAATCTTATCTATGCGTGACACGTGCTGACGCAAGTTGAGGGAAGCGAATCTGGACATACATTTTGCATTCTATTACTTAAAGTTGCCCTTCATGTTGCCAGGTTCTATTTGTCAATCCGATCCTCTCGAAATGACGATCGCCAGCAACTTGCAATGAGCATATTTCCATATAACAAAGTTGCATTCGACAATGCGGATGTGCATACGCTATCCTGCATGAATTTATCTGGGGAACATAGAAAGAAATACTTGTTACACATGCTTCACATTTGCTCATTTGTATTGTAGCTATCACTTGTAAACTTAGAAAGCCACGGCAACAATTGAGTAGCTTCTAAAGACAAATTCGATGGGAATAGTTTTTACTTACAATGCCTATCTATACTTCAATCATCTGGTTAACGTTACTAGACGTTAAAGTGTCGATGACACCAAAATACAACATTTTCTTATTGTCTGCAATAGGAATAGTAATAGTATCATTCAATAAATATAAACGTTTAAAACAAATACACACCCTTCTGATGTCATTTAAAATTGAACCATTAGAAACCATACTTCCAGCTTTTATTTTCCTCTGATCTTCCCACCAGTTAATTACATTAATTTGTGAATTTACTCTCCCGATGACGTCATAATGAACACGGCAGTCGCATTTTACAAGTTCGTAGCTTTTCGAATTCCGGCCTCGTAACCGCCGTACACCTCGTCTGGAAATGGCAACAGTCTCTTCAACTTCAGCACAAACGCCTTCCTGTACCCACATCCGGGAACTCCCGCCAGACAGTCCCACACGCCTCTGGAGGGGGTACAGCGCTGGGTCGTCACCCTCCCCACAAAGAAGATGTCTCCGTCGTAGACGACGTGATCAAAACGGTTTTTGGTGTAACCTCCTCCCATTGGTCGCATCATAGTGTACCACTCTCCTGTGGCAAGAGAGTCAAAAGTTAAAAAGGTTACGGAGAGTTTGCATGTGACGTCATCGTTATTACGTCATAATATGAAAATCTTCTGGAGAGTGTCCACATGCATATCTCTTACGTTACTACTTTTTGTCCTATACCCAGGGGTGCCTAAGTGTCCTTTGGAATTTGGAATTTTCCTTGTATACTAAGGAAGTCTACCGAACACATTGCAGTTTTATTCGTATACAGTTTTACCTGTATCTGTACTTGTAAGTTGGGTGTACCCGTAAAAACGCTGAGTATACAAATGAAACTTGAATTTGGTAAAACTGCTACGGTTACTAATAGTGATGCAGTTGTACTACATTCAGTAGAATTGCTAGGTACCGCCGGTAACTACGTATCTGAACGCTAATGTAACAGCAACATCAAAGTACCCACCACTGGTGATGTTATAACTCTTGATAGCATGGCTGCCGATCAGAACGACGAAGTCTGCAAAGGACACCATGTCGCTGTCACACTGCAGTCTGTATGGGATCTTCCCCAGATCCGTCCACTCGCCCTGTCCCGTGCAGTACTTCAGCAGCCTGCCGGGGCTCATGAACCGAGCCGCGCTCTCTGCGACATACACGTCTCCCATGCAAGCTGTAGCAGCCTCCGGTGTCACAGGTCTCGGTAGTGGTGCGACGTAAGTCCAAGTGTCGTCCTTAGGATCATACCTTTCCACTGTGAACAGATCCACTTCGGCCTTCCCGCCAATGACGTATAAGTGTGTATCCGTAGCCGCAAGCGTAAACGCGGCTCGCGCTTGTTGTAAAGATTTGATCTCGTGCCATTGCCGCGTCATGGGATCGAACCTAAACCCGGAGCGGACGGGTTGCTCTGTAGACCCGCCGGTATCTACATACCCTCCCACAATGTACAGGTTGTTATCCAGAACGGCAGCTCCGTATGAAGACTTTGGTACCCTGCAGTCAACCGTTTTATAAGGTCTGAAAACATCTTCTTTGTCGTCATGGTAGTAAAGATGCCGCGTTTTTCTTGGGGTGTCTGCGCTCGCCTCGTCGTATTCAACTATGGCGCAGATGTAACTTTTGATGCTCTTCCTAAGTTCTCGCACCTGTGTCTGCTGCTCTTCTCTCAGCCTTTCATATTGTCCTTTTCTAAAGACATCGAAATAATTATCTACCAAGAAACTGTAGGCAGCTTCTTCTAGGTCGCCAATACAGTATATCTCCGCAATGTTCAGCACGTCAACGCAGGTGTGTGCGTCAAGGTGTGACTTGACGTAATCTATGGCTTTCTGTACCTGTAGAAAATTTGCCGTGGCTATGAAATCCTCGATGTCTGTGTCTTTCAGAGACAGCTGTGATGTTTGGAGCAGGTTGACTAGAGCGCGTACACTTGGTGACGTCAACCCGTGAAGCTCGACGAAGTTCTGACAGTTTTCCCTCATCCCAGAGGAGAACATCGCCCGGAAGTAGCTGCTTGACTTGACAAGCATGTCTCTGTCCGCCGGGATTCTTTTGTCTTCAACCAGCAGGAAGAAGTCCGTGTTATCTGTAGGTTTGAGGTTTTCATCTTGAGGATCCATCTAGGTGAACATCATAATGTCGTTAATTCTAATTAATGTATGTATGATGCTGTGTCAACACACCACTTTGGAGTTATTATAAGGCATGTCGTAGTTCCGATTGAGCATGTTAATGCATCTTGAATTTTGACCTAGACTACACTGCATTCTGGTCTAGGTGAAAGTTCAAGATACATGTACATTACTTCAGGGATATCCCTTGTAAATATTCAATACTGAGGCCCCAAATGCTGCCCTATAAGCACATTGTGAAAATCCATCACACCAAATTAACACAACAGAAACTAGACTTCGGAGACATCAGACTGAAATATTTTGAGCCTTTGTAGATTCATTGTTTACTCTTGTCTCATGATCAAATAAAGCTGGAATTAGCATAATTTATTACAAATGGTGGTCTTCTCTTCCAAAATCACATATATTGTACTTTCCTTTGGCAGAACACCGTGTTTACATTTCTTGATAAATCATGCAAATGACTTGCACATTCACATAATCTATGTACAGTAATACACACCTTTAACTAACTTACACACGTCAAAATTATATAATTACCACCATTTGCCAATAAGGAAATTCTAATTATGTCACTTTTGCATTAATCATGCAAATTAGGCCCTTATTTGTCTTATTGATATCTGTAGATTTTCCATCTGCCGTAAATTATAAGTATCAAAGCACCATTATGGAAAACACTGCAAATATAGATTTTCCTCATTAATCATGCAAATCAAGTCCTGATTTGAAATCAACAGGTAAACTTAAGATTCAAAACTTAGAGGGTAGGTAGATATCTTACGACATCAGTAGTGGTCAAACGTTATATTGTGTCGAGCCTCTTCAAAATTAAAGTCTACACATAATTACATAGCGTTGCATACCACAGTAAGGAATACCCCCACCAGTCCATGCATTTATCTTAGATTTCTAGCCACGTTGGTGATCAACCCCTCGAAATTGTGCTAATGATCGTACTTGCAGTTTCAGAGCGGCGATGTCGGCTGTTTCTTATAGCAATCTCCGGCCGATTTGTTCCAGAAATCTCGCTGTAACAAATATATAGATGACCTCGCAGTGCTGCGCCATTCACTCGGCTGCCATGATCCTACGTCATCGCCAGTCTAGAGTTGCATCCAAATATAGCTCACGGTTGGCAGGGGTCAGATTCGGTTCCCCCGAGTCTTAAATGCATTGCGGTTTTCCAAAACCGTCCCCTGTATTGAAGGGTGATAAGCTGTACCATTACAAACATATCGACAGCTAAGAACCAAATTATCCATGCCCTTTGTAAATTTGTCGTTTTTCTCTAGGCTAAAATGCAGTACAGTAGAATTTGGAACGTTTTTAGAAATCGATTTAGTTGTTGTCAGTTGTAAATCAAGAAAAACTTCATGGTTTGATCTCTCATTTGCAAAACTGTGACTGTGACTTTATACAAATCTTTGGTTTTTGGCAAAGCACGAAAATTGATGTCCGCACGGAGGTTCACCTTTCTTACTGTTCGTTTAAAATAATCTGAAAAAAACCCTATCCCCATTCGATAGATGGATTCAACTATATTCTAAGGGGAGATAACCCGTACTGCGTACAAATAGGTCAGTATCTCAAAGAATGTCTATTGACCTGGGTCAGCGTTAACGTTGCCTTCCTGGAAGTTACACTGCACGAAATGACGTATCCGGAATCGGGCCTCATGGCGTTTCCGAGCGAATCCGGAAAAATCCCAGTTCACTGCTCGGATACTGAGGTGCCCGCAGATCCGACCAATTCCGACGCCGTATTCCTCTGGATCCGTGATGCGCCTCGGATACCCGAAAATATTTGTGCGGATCCCTCGTTTTTTATATTTGGAATGTTCGGATTGTTTGTATGTCGGTAGTTGTTTCGGATCCTGACGAATAAATACACACGGCACGGCATGATCTCATTTCCTGACGAATCCAGCAGATCCGGAATTACGCATTATAGCAGACACGGAACGTTTCCGATTAAATCCGATGCACCTCAGATCCGACAATTCCGGCGTCGTATACGTCTGGATCCTTCATACGTTTCGGGTACAGATACGGAACGTTTCCGAGCAAATTCAGACAAATACCAGGTACAGCTCAGATCCGGCAATTCCGACGCCGTATACGTCTGGATCCGTGATGCGCCTCGGATACCTGAGGATATTTGCGCTGATCCTTCGTTTTCAGATATTTGTCAATATGGCAGAGATGATCGGATTGTTTGTTTGTCGGTAGTTGCTTCGGATCCTAACCAACAAATACACACTGCACGGCATGATCTCAGATCCTGAAAAATCCAGCGGATCCGCAATCGTGCATCATAGCAGATACGGAACGTTTCCGATTGGATCCGATGCACCTCAGATCCAACAATTCCGACAACTCCTGACGTATCCGGAATACGGATTCGTGTCCAATCTCCCACAAGACACTGCGTGTCATGACGTCAGGCGCGAGAAACGGTTTTGTCGGTGAACAGCACGGAGACAAGAACGGCGTTTCATCACTCTCTGTGCTTAACATGGCATCGTCAGAGTCTACCAGTGATTTTTAGTGACTTGAGAGTCGAAGGGGATTCGGTGTAAACTCAAACGCGCGGCATTGCGAAGTAGTCTTCTTCGTGCATGCAATATTCGTCGCCCCCCTCCCCCTTGTAAAGTTGGTAGGGAGTCGATTCATCATTTAGAGGGACTGCCCTTTGGTAAGTACAAATTGGAAAATTCCTGTTTCTAACTAGTTTGAACGTCAGTTATCCTCCTATTGTGGCTTGACATATCATCGCATTTGCATGACATTAAGAATTGTCCAGTCGACCTGCACTTCTACACCGTTTCGATCTAGGAAATTTATAGCTTTCAATTTGTTCGTTCTTGCCAATGGTCAACAGACATTTGTGTCTGTTTAACGTTTCAGATACAACATAGCAAGTGGTTAAGGGAAAGATAATTAAAGATATCCTGTAACGGAAGAGAATGTCATAAGTATTTGTCCCACAAAGGTCCCACAGTTTGTGGATAGTGAGCTGGAACTTATGTGGAGGTAGTACCGTAGTAGTGTGTTTCAGTGATTATTGCATTCAGTTATAGCTGTACATGTTTGATCAATATCATATTTAAGTTATGAATGTAAGTTTTACGTATTCAATTAAACGATGCCAGATTCATTTTTTACAAATGTGATTATGTGATATGTTTAATATTTGTCATTGTTTCCCTTTATATATATATCCTATACAGCATCGGCAGATACTTCCTTCACAAATGCAGCACATGTTGTGAGGACCTTAGCTTGGCTTGGAACAAAGCAATCAGCTGTCAGATGCTCAGAGTACCTCAGGCTCCTTCGGTAAGGCTTAAGTCCATCATCGGTACACTTCAATGTTAGCTGAGACAGGCATGATGGATACCCATTGTCCCTTGTTTTTTGTTAGCTGCTGTGATGAAACGAAGCCCATCACAGCAAGGAGGTTATATAGTCTATATTACCTTGATCACAGTTATGTCAAAATCATGTGACATGTTACTTAAACACTAAGTATGTGAATTGACATTTATTCATCATTTGGTTTTATCATATAGGAACTGGTTCATCACAAGATGGGCTCCAAGCTGAGTCCAACATGCTAGATACAGAAGAAATCAGCCTTGCCTGTACTTTACCAAGAGTGCATGGAAGAAGTGAACTCAGATGTAGTCAGAGAATGGGGAGAGGACGATTATACACATGCATGCGCAGTTCCACGGCATATACTACTTACGTGTAAAATGTGGCGGGTCATCATGGGAGTTTTTCAGACAATATAATGTTACTTTGAAGTTTCTATTTTCAACCTCTGTATTTGAAATTATTTGTATCTGATATCTTTTAGACGAAGAACTGGCCACAAATAAGGCTTTCATTACTTTAGTAGAATATGTAGAACATGTAGAAATTTTTGGTCCAAGTGCACTATACGGCAGTAAATATTACCACCATGATGTGATGGTTGTTAATTGTAATACATTTTATAACAATTGTGCTTACACAACCCCAATTTAACGACATTAACCTGCATATGCAGAGGTGCTTTGAGTATGTGGATGTCCCTCGGCCTGTCTTAAACGAAATGGATTATTTAGCCACATAGAACTTCCGTATTGTATTTGATAGTTTTTCAACTTAGAAATGCATATATGTTGAAATATGAAATAATGTTACATTCAGGCTTTCCCAAAACTTCCTGTCATTGAATAATAATGTTTTGGGTATCGTTAAATCAAGAATGCACGCAAACTTTGTGTGTGTGATTTGTACATATTCGTGGCAAATACAAACATATTTAGAGTCACAATATGTCAAAGATTGTAGAAAGTCTGTATGTTGGATCAGTCTGTATCCGTGGCAAATACATACTGTACGTATCTGTCAGGATCTTGGGCAATTTCGTGCAATGTACGGCCCCATATCCGTCGAAAATTCCTATTTTTGTATTCCTATGGAGGTTCCGGATCACAGTCCGCTTGTATCCGTCAGGATCTCTGGCATTTCCGTACAGTGTACGGCTCCGTATCCGTCGAAAATACCTCATTTACGGATTCCTCCGGAAATATTCCCGATCCCGGTGCGGAAATTTTCGGATCCGTTGGGTTGGATTCGTCAGTATCCGTCAGTATCCGCCAAAAATACAGAAAAATCCCTGTACGCATCCGTCAGGATCTGTGGCATTTCCGTACAGTGTACGGCTCCGTATTCGTCGAAAATACCTTACTTTCGGATTCTTCCGGAAATATTCCATATCCCAGTGCGCATTTAGTCGGATCCGTCAGGTTGGATCCGCCTGTATCCGTCAGTATCCGCCAAAAATACAGAAAAATTCCTGTTCGTATCCGTCAGGATCGGTGGCATTTCCGTGCAGTGTACGGCTCCGTATTCGTCGAAAATACCTTACTTTCGGATTCTTCCGGAAATATTCCATATACCGGCGCGGAAATAGTCGGATACCTTACACGAATCCGCCTGTATCCGTCAGTATCCGTCAGTATCCGACAAAAATACAGAAAAATACCGGTACGTATACGCTGGGAAACGAGGCTATTTCGTGCAGTGTTATTGTCGGCTTCCGTAATGGCGGCCGTCCCACCGTCAGAACTGGTTTCTATTGTTTCGAGGTTTTTGTCTATTGTTTTGATGGTTACCCCCCTCCCCAAAAACTTTCTGAAGCGTGACTTGCAAAATTGAGTCAGTGCGATCACCTAGGCCTAAACTGTCAAAGCTCTTCTTCTGTTGAACCTAGATATGCAGTTAAGAATTAATAAAATATCAAACGTCCAGGATACAACAATTCAAAGTTGACACGGTCCATTTGTTTCTTGTTGAATTCTTATCGACGATTACTGACATTCAATGATAGCACTGCGTGTCAGCGGCAGGTAATGTAGACATTTCCCAGTCATCTTAACCTATCTGTCCACATGAAGCAGCGAGTACTGCTGGTATTGTATGGACAACAAGTAAGTGACAGACGTGAGTCGGGTGTGAACCTGTGAGCCACTTACTACGGCACTAATAGTACCCTACTATAGTACGACTGTTGTGGTAAAAGTCTGGGAGTCACGGATACCCAGTGTCAAACTTGGCTAATCTACACGTACTTTACTCGACTTTGGCGTGTGACGAGCCACGGTAAAAAGTAAAATATATATCAGAGATCCAGTGTAATTGATCGTAGTGTTGTGAAACGTAACATTTCTTGTGTTTGGCTTTGCTGTTCGTAACGGAACTAAAGCAGGGAGTACTTGTATTGTACAGACAACGAGAAAGTGACGAGTGTGAGCAACTATGGCACTTTTAGGGCAGTTGGGTATATATTTATTCAAGATTAATTCAATTTCTTGCATTCCATTCATGCAAACCAGATTGTATTTTGTAGCCACATTTGTGTTTCAAAGTAAGACAGTGGGAGACCCTAATAGTTCTGTAACATAAGATATACAAATACTACTGGTAGGTCAGGTACACAGTTTCATTTGGTTATTTGATTCTCAATTTGAGAGTAATCACAATTTCCAGTTGTGTCATGTGTATGTCATATGATTCCTGATGATAAAAAGGTTGCCTTTATTATGAAAAACAAATAACTGAACATAATGAACATGGTATACCAAACAATGACTTTATTTCATTTTGGTTCTTTCACATCTTTGACTTCAAAAGACACATTATAGCATATGTCTTCCGATTTTGTTTTTCAATTTACGGTACATATTTGCTCATGTTGCAGCCTCTTCGTACGATTTACAGTATGGCAGCAAATATAGATTTTTTGAAACAGTGCGCGCGGATTTCATCCATGTGATCAAGTCAGTGTAACCTTAATACTATTTGTCAAAATTGAAAACGACTAGTTTGTCTACTGGTTTGCTTTTAGTTTTAGAACCAATTTTTAACAATTTTTTCTTAAATTTGACCTTCTAATAAGCACTTAGGAGCGAACAATTTCATACCATGACGACATGCCCCCCAGATATGGGTATAAATGGAAGTATATCACAGTTAACTGCAACGATTTAACGCTTCCATTCAGAGGGATTTTGTTTCAGTTGAAAATTCACAACAATAGGTGGAGAGGAATAGCATGTCTGATTGTTGAAAACGCCAGTAAAATGCCTTTAGCGGCAACGAAACACCACAATATGCGGAAAGTGCACGTGAAGGAAGCTACGATGGTGATCAATAAGTCCTCGGCCTCGCCCAGAAATAAGGTGCACAACTTAAATTTTTGGGTATTATTCTAAGGTATAAAAGCTTTTATTAATGTCTGCCAAAATTAAAATCATTGTGATCATTACTTTGCGGATGACACTCAGTAACGTTACGTAAGGTACAAAGGATGAAAACATGGACAATTGAGCTGTGACCTGAGGTGTGCAAGTCAGCTTGCTCTGCTAAAAGTCAGATACAAAATTCTTTTTAGTTGAAGTAAGAAGGAAATTTTCATCAAAAATGTTGACAATGTCTTTGAAGATCTTATGCCGATTCATGGCATTAAGAACTCGACCCACACAGCTCTGATCACAGTGCACCCTTGTTTTTCTTGTCACTTACCTACACGTTTTGAAATGGACGTCCACTAAAAAGCATTGGCCACAATAATTTGAAGTTTAGTGGATATTGCTAGAATATGTCATACTACATGGTTATGCCCCGAAATTGGAGTTGTGAACCTTATTTCTGGGTGAGGCCGAGAACTTATTGATCACCCCTCGTAGAGCCTAATCCTGTCTGCACCTAATCTTATCACACGATGTTGACCATGATAGCGCCGACAACAGCCATCGTCATCAGGCTGAAAGAAAAAAAAACGACAGGCTTATGACAATGAAGTTAGACATGATTTAGCTACACTTTGTAACCGTCAAGCGTGATGATCAAATAAATCATGCACTCTGTACTTGACTTTCTAGTATTACTCGTTTATCATTACCATATGGTTTCATCTCGTATCATACCATATCATACTATATAGCAGGGACTCGAATGATCCTTTTATGTAGGACGAATGTGACCACATCATTATTTGCCTCCATAACCTGGTTTGAATACAGTATACGAACTATGTGCTTTTTACATGACTAATAGCTATAAAGCTTCCGTCAAAATTGGAAAAATGTGCCCTGTCGTGCGTTCATTTTTTTGTGCACTTTTTTTTCCATCGTAGCCCCGTGGGACACCCTGCGGCTCCCGGACTATATTTGGGCACGGCCGGGCCCCGGGGTAACTTTAGTTCCGACTTAAAATCAACCCCACACCCGGTGCATACCCGGCAGTAATCCACCGGGACAAATTTGTGACTTCGGGGTCCGGCCGGGGCTACACCCCCTGTGGACACCGGTGAAAATGTGACCGAAGCATCAGTAGTATCATATTATATCATGTCATATATCATCTCCTACTTTCATACCTGGACACATACGTGGTCATATGTTGCCTCACTCAGTGACCATGATTATGCCCATGATCATGACCTCCCCCGTTAAAGTTCGTAGCGCTGGTGACCACGTCAGGATACGGGTCGGTCCGTCGGCACGTCCCGGGGTAGGCCCCTCCCGACGCCGTGAACGCTCCGTGGATCGACTCCCCCTCCTCCACCACCTCCACCACCAGGCCCATCCCTCTGCCTGCATGGTTCAGGTTGTGACAGTGCACAAACTGTGTCCCCGTGAATCTACAAAGGAGGAGAAAACAGTCGGACATTAAAATATTTCTACACAATCAAAACAAAATTACCTGCCAATATTTTCTGTCTGCTACCTATACCTTCCTCATGACTATAATGACTGGACTTACTTTTCAAAGATACCAAAATGTTGGCAGATACTTTTCTAAAATAGACAATAACTCAGTAACTAAGTAACTATTCACGGATGAAGAAAGAAGCACGTTAAGAAAAGTCAGCAACAACACTAGATTCATACGCAACCATTCCATACTTAATCACTCCAGTTGCAACCTTCTTTCTTTTCAAAAGATATTTCTAACGATATGCATTTTCGATTTTTGCAAATAAACGACTTGCTGCTTCTTCTTCTTCTGCAACAAGATCTTTTGCCCACACCAACAAGTTTTTTTGACCGTGGCGTCGCGGTGGTGTAGTGGTAGGGTGCTTAGTTCAAGATCCCAGAGATACCGGGTTCGAATGCGGGGTTCCCTGATTTGTCCCGTTGACGTTGTGCCGCTAAACACGACTTTCGTGTGAAAATGAGTACCTAGCTTCAGTTAGGGAGCCACCAGGTTGGGGACATCCCTCGGATAGGACGTTAAATGGAGGTCCGTGTTTGAGGAGAGCCACACCTCAAGCACGTTCAAGAACCCAACACACTTATCGAAAAGAGTAGGGGTCCTTCTCGGTGTGAGTGTATCAAACAAATCTGTCCGGATATGCAGCTTGTACTCTTCAATACAAACTGGTGTGTTACGCCTTGATGCGGTTTACCGGGTATGCAATACAAACAAACACCTTTTGAACTGTTTGCCTGTTAAACCAGGCTTTAGCATACTCATTGACCACCTTGAAAGTTCGTCACGCTATGCAATAAAGTTAAAACGTACAAACAAACAAACAAACAAACAAACAATAAAGTTAAAACGTACAAACAAACAAACAATAAAATTAAAACGTATCAAACGAAAACCATGACGTCACCTGTCAGCTACAAAGCGGATGGTCATGCTCCCCAGGGGAGGGGTATCCCGCCATTCCCCGAGCGGGATGTATGCCGGGATACTGTCACGTGACCTGTTATGGTGACCGTGGTACTTGAAGTTAGGGCGGTTTGAGGTCGGCCAGTCCAAGTTATGGGCAAAGTGGAGGAACTGTTGGTCGCACAGATTTCCCTGTAAAACAAACAGTTAACGTCATGCAGCTGCAGATGTATGATTTTAGCGCTTGACATGAAGCACAATTCCTCAACTTGCAGTGACCTAGGCGTCTTGATAAGAAGCATAGGTTAAGTTATGTTAAAGTTAAAATCCTCCCACTATAAGGTGTATAGGGTGGTGCCCATCCCCGTTTCATAGCCATGGGCCACACTGTGGTGCAACCGCTGTAGAAGGGGGCTAGTCCACTGGCAGTGGAGAGTGTTTGACTTCCATACTGTTTCAGAAGTATGTACCATTTTTATGAAGTCTCTGGTATGACTCAATGCGCCTATTGTCCAGATGTGTCCTACCTTGGCTCGAACTCGGGCCTTCTGGTTCCAAGTAATTTGAACCAGATGTGGTAAGTGACAGAAGCGAAGACCACTACACCACAGGGACCCCCCCCCCCACCCACACAAGCATAGGGGAGACGCAACTATCCATTTCTGTAGCCCTTTGGTCACACATCTGTCCAATTCAATACAGCAGGGGGCTGGTCCGCTGGTAATGATGTGTGTTTAACTACCATACTCTTTCCCAAAGACCGAGTGCTAAGCAGATAAAACAGTTAGCCTGTATTTACACAAGCTCTCGGCCGGAGGTTACTGACCCCCAGCCCAAGAGGGCTGGCGGTTACAGGACTGGCTGGCCACTTGGAGCGCAATTCGTCAGGCTAATAAAACAGTATGTTCCATTTTTTGAAAGTCTTTCGTATGACCCGGCCGGGGATTGAACTCACGACCTACCGTGTGGAAGGCGAACACTCAACCAATTAGGCCATTGCACCAGTAATTCATTGAAAATTAGTCATCCAATAAGATAGCACGTTAGTTATAGTCTCTTAAATTGGCACTAGATAAGATACAACGTCCGGTATTCAACATTGTACAAAACAATTAAGCAACTGGATAATTGCTCTAAAGTGTGATACGTTTCAGATAGCATCCACTGTCTTTCATTAGAGCCTGTGTATGCTATCTGACTTTTAGTTATTTTTCCTTGCGTAATGTTCTGCTTGAATGTCTACCCTTCATCGAACTATGATCTTCAAGGTTTGAGTTATATCACTTAAGCTGGAAAGAAATACTGATACTGTGGTGGAAATGCAACATGAAGTTGTTAAGTAGAAACTTATCTTGTCTCCTATATAGGTGTGTAGTTGAATAATTGTAAAGTACTGAACTCAGCTGAAATGATGAAGAAAAATCATGAAGATCCATTAACGTTTCCGTCACTTGTTTTGCCTACATACAAAAAAATGCAAAGTCCACTGCAGTACTGTCGGAAAACGCGAGGTAAACCATTTTTGAACTTGACCTTCATTTGCACAACCACTACGCACCTATCGAAAATCATGAAGATCTATTAAAGGTTTTTCAAGTTATGCTTTTTAAATACATACATACAGACCCACTCCACAGCTGGCATAACCGAAAACTTAAGGTCTCAGACCGGAGTTTTTTTTCGACTTCGTTTGTAGGCCGACACCCTCAGGTCGACGGGCTACAATTCCGCCCAGAAAAGTAGGACGGAAAATGTAATCATATTGGCGAAAAGCGGTTTTCTGCTGCTTTCCGATGTATTTATCGGTATTGTACGTTGTCCCTTTGTTTTGGGTAGAAACCATAGTAAAATGTAAATTTTGGACCAGAAAATTATCTTTTTAGTTACACTTTTTTGATCGAACCTGCATGGAAAAAATTAGTTTTCCTGGGGTCACGGCATATATGCTGAGAAAGCTTAGTAAATGGTGTCTCTGAAAAAGTCATCTGATAACTTTTTCGCAATCTCCGATGACGCGAATTCGGTGAAAATGCATTAAAAACGACGCTATTTGGATCATCAGGCGAAAAAAAACGCATCACCGTTGGCGCGGACTAATACAAAAAGGCTTCGATGGCGAACCAACTTCACCACGCGCAAAAATACTACAACTCATGGGCTTTTCAGGAGATACAAAAAATCTATGCACAGCAGCACAGCTAAAACCATCACCAAGCAATAGGGGGCAGAATTCAGGGTGACGACCACGCACTTCCGGCGGATTACCGTATCATGACCCCCCTGGTCAGATTTGAACTCCGACCCGGAATCATAATCTTCTCGGCGAAGATAATGAAGAACTTACCAGCAAGTCATAGTAAGCAGATTTGGTCTTGTTCACAGGGTGCAATGCGCCCCAGGGATGGGTGTACTCGTTGTACGAAATCACCTGCATTGATACATCAAGATTGCTATTAAAAATGATAATCCAACTGAGGTTATAATTTATACAATATCCACCTCTGTGAATAGTTTCATCAGGTTGGTAAGTGACTGAAAAATCTGATATTCTGACACCTTCCTCGGGGCAATTCTGACTGGTTCACATTGCACTGCAGCATAGGTGTCGCTGCTTATAGACGCGCTACACAACTAATATCTAAATACTTTGCGTTTGGGACCGCATCTACTGTGCTGCAGTGCCGGTTCGTGTGAACCAGTCAGATTTGCCCGGAGGAAGGTGACAGATGGTCACCGAAACATCGGTTGAATACATCGCTTGGTTGTGTAAAAAGAGTCTTTTTATTCCATATTCACTTCAGAAACAACAAGATTTCAATTTAACCTACCTGAAAGTGATTGATGTGAATGTGAAGTGGATGTGGTTTCAGTTGTTCTGAATTGATGATGTACCATTCCTGCAAGTATGGTGGAAGGAGATAAACATTGACACTATTCTACAACGACATCAACAACTAGTCTACTTCAATTGTGTTTAAACTTTTGGATATTTCCGACACGATATCATGTATTGGGGTGCACCCATGTCCCTGTATGCTACGGTCACATTTGCGTCGGTGCCCGGGGGGAGGGGGAGGTAGCCCTAGCCGGGTCCCCAAGATACAGATTTGTCCCATTGGACTGACATACACCGGAAAGGTACCCATCGGTGTTTTCACGATTAGCCTTACGGCGTCTTTTTATAACCGGGTCCCGGGTTGATTTTAACTCCGAGTTATTAACTTTCATGGGCCCGGTCGTGCAAAAATGGCCCGGTAGCCGCAGGGTGTTCTACGGACCACTTAGGGGTCAAGCCCGAAAGTGCAACAAAAAACAGACCATAAACTCACCGGCGGGGCCCCTTTTTCCCATTGTGACCGTAGCATTGGGCAACCTTAGGCCATGCGCTTACGTAACAACCATAGTCAAGTTTATGCATGATGTAGACATAGTAAAATGTTTTTTAAAAGGGGGAAAAGTTCCGTTATCTTACCTGAATGGTACCAACTTTATATTTGTACCGGTGGTACTTAGCATTCTTGAAATGTTCTCTGTTGACCTCGTGTTCGGGCCCAAACTCGATAACAAACCGCCCGTCTATCTCACTGTCGTCTATTGTGCGCAAGTCACGGTAGTATCCGGGGTGGACCGGAAGTGACGTGGGAAAATGCTCCAAACCGAAAAGAGCCGCTTTTTCTAAAAACAGTCGTTTAATAAAAAAATAAGTGACAGATCTTCAAATAAACTGAGAAGGAGGAAATTCTGTAAAATGTCCATTTCTTCAGTTCAACCTGTCTTATTTCGTGGTCTATAATGTAACTAAATGTTTAATAAAACCACTTGGATTTTTTTTTTTTTTACAAAATCATTAGATAATAGTATGTATGTCATACCTAGGCCTGATACGGGTGTTCCGGACCGTATGATAACTATCCGTATCACATGAGGTTCTAGAGTTGTATCACACGGGCCTCCATAGAATATTTCGAATGCATTTCGAGCGCGCCGGTTGCGCCGCCGTCGAAAATTTGAATACCGGATTCGGAGGTTGGAATCAATGTTGTTACAGTTTTTTGTTAGAGGACACAAAACTCCCTCAACTTCTGGCACATTCCTCATTGAAATATGTGTTTTCTCGGGTGGGTATGACATAAATAAAATACAACACGGTGTATTCTATATATATACGAATACTAGGAAAGTTGCTTGGAGAGTTCTCCCCATTCATACAGCATTTAACAGCGATGCAGCATTCAGTAAGCATCCCACTAAGGCATTGTTAAGCTCTTGAAATGTTGATGCCACATAGCTCCAGTGTAAGTTTATCCAGAGGATTAGCTTTATCTATAAAATGACGAAACAGTTCAAGTTTAACAGCACTGTAACATTTAGTAAGAAAAAAATTATATCATCCAACCTAACAATAAAGTATCGAAAGATTTGTTTACCTACAACATGAAGTGTCAGCAGGTTCTGGTTGAATCTCATCATCCAAAACTCAGATGATAGAACAGGGTCATTCTCCTCTGCCATAATCGTCAACATCTGAAAAGGAAAGCGAATATGACGAGAACATTTCTATCATTTGTGTCCAGTAAGTCTACTTTTGTGGTTTTTTTTACCTTCGCCAAAAAGGTTATGTTTTGGGGTGTACTTGTGTTTGTGAAGAACATAAATGAGAAGTTATAGATGGATCTTTATGTTTTTTCGGTATGTTACTAGGTGTTGGTAAGCTAAAGAAAAGATAAGATTTGGGTCCTTCTAGCGGCTCTCTGCTTGGTACTGCAATAGAACGTCCGGTTAGATAACTCTTGTGCTCAGGAAGAAGTTACATACGTTTGGGACCTCTGGCAGCTTTCTTAAGAACTACTGGGGGCGTTTCAATTGCATTCGAAACACGATAAGGCAAGAGGGGGTTAATGTGTTTTCGTTATTTTCGACCAGTTCTAATTCTCACCGTGAAGTCTCCGGAAAACCAGCATCTTACTGCAACGTCAACTCGTGCTCCGCCAGACAGCACTACCATACGAGTTCGATAGGGGGCGTCCACGTATATGCCATCCCAGGCAAGGACCATCATTTCACATCCAAGTTCTGGAAACAAAATGCCAGCTTTTTAGGTTTTAACGTAGGACAAGTTAACAGAAAATGCAATCCACAATACCAACCAAGACCATAACCAAAATCTTTTCAAAAATGGCATTATCTACCAAACTGATTATAGATACTTTAACTGACTTTACATGAACAACGGCTAGAATGCACATAGGATGAAAGTAAACCAATCAAGTGAAATTTAAACTTATACACCGTACCTTTAATGGTGATCTCCAGTACCTCTACCGCTGCACCATTCATGATTCGGAAGCGTTTGACCTCCCCAACAGTCAAGGTCACTTTTGGCCACAGTTGTCCTTAAGAGAAGAGCGTGATAAAAAAAGTTAACAAGTTTAAAAAATTTTATTTCACCACACCTCGAAAAGAGCTGACAAAAACGCTGAGACGGAATAGCCATAACGTGCCATCGAAGAAAAGAGAACTTTAAAAAAATCCAATGGCTAGAAAAGTGTATGCAAATGATAACCATTGCGATGACGTACGTGTTGATGACGTATTGGGCTGACCCCAAAGTTTCGTTGCGCAGTAGAGTGCAGAAAATTTGAATACCTTTATAGTCCCAACTTAAGATTTTTAAAACCTTTCTTTTCCTCGAAATTTTTTGCCCAATCTGGAGACTTTTTGGGTTAGAAGGAACAGGTAGGGTCTGAACTTTCCCATTTGGGTTGAAATTTGTTTAGTTCGCCATTTTAGTGGCGTAAGGATAGATGTGAGTTCTTGGGTCATGCGGATGGATACACCGGGAATCTGGGGTCAAAGGTAGGGTTTCTTTGAAACTGGCAGCTTTCCTCGGAGTTTGAGCTGTACAGCCCTCTGTTTTCTTTGTATAGTTATCAACTAAACCCTTGTGACTTTTCAGTGGAGAAGAATGTTTAAGGTTGAAGTTTCGGTTAGTACTTTTATGAAGCCTTGTTTCAGTGTATCTTAACATGCTTTCCTATGGGCAGCCCTAACTTTGGGGTCAGCCCTGTAGATTACGTACCATTAGTGAGAAGGTAGTCCACGCCGTTGGCAGGGTCCATCAGCCAATCCTCCATGGTGCCGGTACCGGAAGAAAGTGGGTCCAGATTTCTGACAAATTTGTAAATAGGGAATGACAAATATGAACATAAAAACCAATACAGTACCTTCAAATTTTTTTGTTTTAAACTCACATAAAAAATAGTTTGATATCTTGAGTGTTCTTGCTATGTTTTATTAACTGCGATGGACTTTGTGTTAAGCTGTATTATTTCAGTATTGAGTTAATATGCTATGATTAAATATATAATTTTTATATGCAATCAATTTTGTCATCATTTTGTTACTATCATTATCGTCTGATTTGTTGTGATATTGTTATCATTTATTACTATAATTATGTTATGAATTGTTAGATTTATGTTATTTTTTGCTTATGTTTTTGTCAACTGCGATGGACTCTGTGTTAATCTCTATCATTTCAATATCGAGTTATACTATGATTTGATATATTTTCTATATGCAACCAAATAACTATTTTGTCAGCATTTTGTTACTATTATTATTGTCTGATTTGTTGTCATATTGTTATTGTTATCATTAACTACTATAATTATGTTATGAATTGTTAGATTTATGTTATTTTTTGTTAATCTAGATGGGGGAAGACCTTATATAAGCCATCATGTTTTTTTCTTCCCCCAGCACGTGTATTGTTTTGTTATATTCTTTTCAATTATATACTACAAACTGATTTTAATATTTGCAAATAAATCAAATAAAATCAAATAAAATCAAGTGAAGGAGTGTAGAACAGGACACATCAACATAGATATTTCATATTTTCGTCATCATGGTATTTTCAATACATATGCAATAATGGAGTTATATTTGCAAGTCTTTGCCCGGGGGCTAATTACAACATAAAAACGTATATAGAAAAAGATAAAAGTATACAGACATTTTAGTATTACAATGGTGAGAAGTGGAACAAGGAAATATTGCATGATAAGCTAGGGGCTAGAAGCAGCTCTGATGCACAACAACATCTATCCAGCCATCACTAAACCGAGACGGTGGGCTTTGTAAACTTCCTGGCACGGTTGAACAATTGCTGACGCAACGTATCCATACATTCAAATGCCAATAAGATAAGGTGTAAATATCGCTAGTTTACGTTCGGAAGTTATCGGTTATAATTGATCCTGAACGAGATGATAGTGGTAGTTGAAAAATTTGATCCATGAATACATTTGTGTTGGAATGAAGGTAAGCATTGTACTATGATTGCTACCAACACAGATGAGCTTCCATGGTAACATTTACCCTGAGTTTAAAGCTACTGCAAAGTAGCAAAGTTTCCACAAATCTACCTTGACGGATCCCCTAGATCCTTCTGTAGGTAAGCGTAGCTGAGGATTGGGAATTTGTCGAGGGTGTAGCGGAAGTTGGTACCGACCGCCAGCTGAACCTCCTTGTGACAGTTCAGAGGACAGGAGATGGCTGAAAGCTCAGACGACATCGTGGTGACGTCATCTTCAACTATGATAAATCCTACCAGACCTCCCCCAACCTAGAAAGTTGCAGAGAATAAATTCACTTAAGCTCGCTCCTGAAGCTTTGCCAAAAAAGGTAGTTACAGCATATCAAAATGCACGGTGAACGCAGTGTGAGTCATCTGAAGATTTGTATACGGCTGTTCTTTAGAAGAATGTTCTATGGAAATCTAAAAACAAATTCTCTCTTTCCCGCCTTGGCTTCGCAATCAAAATATTGTTCTTTGAATACACAATCATTATATGGGCATACTACTTTACTGATGTCTCAGCAGCGTATTTTGTCCCTATATTTAAAAAAAAACGGATCTGGCATTGAACTACAAATTCTATTCATCATACATGTACATTTGGTTCCTTAGTGTGACTTAAGCGGTCAAGGCCAATCCATGCCATCAAAATGTAGCTAGCTGCTTTAAATACTTTGCATCGTTAGATGAATTATAAAGATATGTATGTGGTCGGCTTTTCTGTGTATTTTCTTAAAACCTGGAGAGAGTTTTGCGAACACAGAAGTGGCTGTTGCCGTGGATATGGTGGTGATAGTAGAACGTCCCGGCATGATGATCCTCTGGTATGTCAAACTCATACTGGTAGGAACTGCCTGGACCAATCTGTGGAAAGCAGAGACTTAATTTATCTATTTATTCAGATTTACCACATTTGTGGAAGTATAAACATAACAGGTGACTATCACCTTTTCAAGATGTCAACCCAGACCAGACTGTAAAGTTTGGACCATCGCACACCGGGGCATGCCCCTACTCTTATTTCGAAAGGTGTGGTGGGTTCTTTAACGTGCACAGGGTGTGGCCGGGACCTCCATTTAACGTCCTATCCGAGGGACGTCCCTAACCGAAGCTAGGTACTCATTTACACCTCATGAGTGAAGTGAGGACATTTGTGTTAAATGCCTTTTTTCAATGGCACAACGTCCGGGCTCATGTCCAGACATGTCTGGGGGACAACCCGGGATCGAACTCGGGTTCCCTTGTTTGACGGCCGAATGTTCTAGCCGTTACGCCACACGACGCCACATCACTTTATTACACACAAGCACGATGGACTTGTGGTCTTCTTCTTCTTCTCGTGTCACCGCTTCTGCCTACTATCAACTGCCAGCCTTGTGGTTAGGTTTGTTGAGGCATAACCTGCAGATAAAGTAAGGTAAGTTAAGTAGTCCCACAGTTTTTTGATAGCCTCTCCCAGGGTCCAGAGGCGGCTGGAAAGAGTAGAAATTGGCCAAATAGACAGAAAAATATGAAAGAGGAGTTAGTCTGCTATAGGGGTACAGTTTGCCGCTCGGATGGCATATTGGACCCTATCTCCGTAGCCTACTCCCTTGGCATACTATTCACTCTATTAGGCCAAATTCTACTATTTTTCCAGCCATCCCGCGGGGCCTGGTAGAGGCTATCCCGTAAGGCAGTGTGTTGTTATCCATTGAGTCTAGGGCATGGTACTGGAAGGCGGATCCCATCCCTCTCCTTCCACCGCCTTTTACCTCCCAAACCGAAGTCAGGTACCCGGTCTTTACACCCGGGCGGAGTGAGGACAGTTGTGCTAAGCGCCCTTCCCAAGGCCACATCGCCAGTGGAATGACAGAGGATTCGAACCCAAGCCCTATGGTTTAGGGCCAAACACCCCTAAGCATTACGCCAAAAAATACGTTACGAAGATATCAAGTTCAAATCCCTGACAGATCACGATACCGTGACCTTGGGAAAGGCACTTTACACCAATTTCCTCAATCGACTCAGGTGAAAATGTGCATTGTCTGTCCCGTTATTGAGGAGAGCCACGCCTTTATCACATTAAAGAACACACCACACTTATAGATAAGGTCAGCTATATAGGGGTCAATCCCGTTGTGATTGTCCGGATATGCAGCTTGTACTCTTCAGTACAAACCTAGTTTGTTTGATACCGTCATGTGTTACCGGGTATGCAATACAAACAACGTTGTTGAACTGTTGCGTCTGACGATCTACAAGACTGTTATTAATGTATGAAAATTTTATTGTAAGGTTTTTTAAAACTTAAAAGTGGTTAATGAGAAATGTACTTCAATTTGCTACTGTATTCGTGTGCAGCTAACGTCAGTGACGTACGCGCACTATTTGCATATTCTATATTTGATATTCATATTGACATTCAAATCTCTCCTGTTTGCCTACCGTCTGGCTGTCGCATTTTATCAAAATTTACGCAATACTCAAGTGTATAATTGGTTATTTATAGAATTATAGGCATATCCTGAAGTAAGGCTGCGACAGTCACTGTGGTGTGGTGTGGCTACATTATATTTGCAATATTTGTGGAGCTAATGACCGCACGAATGTGAGAGAAATCTCATCTGGCCGTCTGATATATACATTTATTTTATTATTAGAAAAAAGATCATCCAGACCTAGATGTAAAGAGAAATTCGATAAAACGACACTGGTGTTTCGTAAAAGTGACAATCAAGTACGTATCCCTATGCCTTGTGTCATATTTTCTCTTGTGATAGCTGTGTGCGAAAGAACTTGTAAATACTGCATGTCGAACAAGGTGGAAGACGAAACATATTTTGTTTCAAGTAGCCCCTTCTACGATCAAGAAAGAAAGGCGCTGTTTAAAGAGGCCACCAAATTCCATCCAAACCTCTCTATGTTTACAGACCAAAAGAAAACTACTCTCCTGTTAACATCACAAAACCCACACATTACAGAAAGATTGTGAGCATTCGTCTTCCACCCCAAATAAGATAGAATTAATATACATTTATAATTAGTGTTAGTATTTGAAGTAGAATAGTCAGATGCTATATTGTTCCCAATTGTCTGTCCGTCCTTCCATGTTTCATGTAACGGGGGTTGCCCGAACTTAGGACGCGCCCTAGCTTAGGACGGACTTTTTAGTGATCTTGTTATGCATAAGTACGCCGTGTTTGTGTCCACTGACTATGCTCATAAGGAAGATAAATAAACCAAGTCCATGCACATAATTTTTATTTGCATTCAAAACATATGTGTACATATTCATTTCTTGTTTTGTCGAGAATAGTATTTTGACAATAATGATGGCAACGCTGAGTAGAGGGTCACTGCGTAGCTAGACGGCCCGACACCTAAATATACGACCTGTGCCAAGCAGATATACAACTATCATACACATAAGAAATATAACTTCATAAAACACAAAAAAATTGGGTCTTTCAGTGTTTCTTGAGAAGAAAACCGACCAAAGAAAACAACGTAAACATCGCTGCCGTCTGGCAACGTTGTTTTCCCGCCATTTTTGGGGGCCGCGATCGTGGCGGACGGCGATTCAACGCACAGCTTTGTAACGCTCTATCATGTGATTGGTACCGTCTATGAAAAGGAAACTGAATACAGAGATGGCGAAGATATTTCCCAATAAGTAGACGGAGTATTGTTGATGTAAGCGGTGTCGTTTTTTCGTAATGATTTTGTAAGTCGGGTCGCATGCAAGACGTACGTCGGGCCGCGTAGTAGCCTATTTCCCATGGGAACATGAGCTGGGATGCGCTAGATATAGCCCTTCTCAAATAACGTTAGAAGTGCACACAGTCAAAATTTTCCGGTCAAAAGAAAGCTAGAATATAGCAGACTTCAAGCCTTATTTACATTTCCCTAACTTCATCACCAACTTCCGAAGAGAGCAAAATTACCAAAGCGTACTAAGTTAGGCACACTATCTGGCGTAGCACTAAATCAGAAGGTACATTCGTGAAAACGTCTCACAGCGTTTGCCGCTTGTAACTCGGAGCGTGAAGGGCCCATGAACATTATGAATACATTTCTTGTCCATGTATGTTCTTTAGATGAATGTGTTCAAAATTCATTCATTAAAACATGACCATTCTGTGGCAACCAGCAATGGAGCGCCGTGAGTTAGAGCGCGTAAAAAAACGTCCTATGTTTGGGCGACTTTCGTTACTTGCAATTAGCCTACGGGCAAGAACTTGCAATAAACTTATTATTATATTCTCTAATTCAATCATTCTCATCAGTCGACGTGCTTACGCACCGTCGGGGTTATAACACCCCTTACGGGGTGACATACATTGTACCCTTTCGTTGGCTGATACAAGACGGGGATGCGCCAGGCCTCCCGTCTGGATGAATTATGTAAATCACCGTATAGCTGGTACGAGATGGAGGTTCGCCAGGCTTCCAAAGGGGTGATTTGTAGTGAATCACCAACTCAGGATAGAAGGATTTGGACCATTGCACACCGGGGCATGCCCCATATTCTTTTTCGAAAGGTGTGGTAGGTTCTTTAACGTGCGTGGGGTGGTGTGGGGTGGCTCTCCCCAAACACGGGATCTCCAATTAACGTTATATCCAAAGGGAAGTCCCTAACCGAAGATAGTTACTCATGTTCACCAGACTGAAGTAAGGAAGGTCGTGTAAAGTGCTTTTCCAAGGGCACATGATCACATGACAGGATTCAAACCCGGGACCACTTGGTTCTAAGCCAAACACTCTGCCGTCACGTTAAACGACCCCACGAATTGAATACTATCAAATGATGACTACAATTACAGCTAGAGCGTGTCAAAAACTGAATATTACCTCTATAAAGACGTTGTCGTGGGGTTCTTTAGGAGACACGTGCATCCCGTGCAGGTGCAAGTTGGTGATGTTGGGGCTGATCGGACCGTGACCTTCCACGCGAACGACGCTGTCACTCCTCATGTTATTCACCTGTAGAACACGTCACAAACAACACATTGAATCAGTCAACTCGGTTTTATTACCCAGATTAAGTCCTCTGTGGTGGTGGTGTGCAGATAGTGCGAAATGGAACGAAATAAGAACGAAATGGAACGTATTTGTAAAGCCCCCACTCACTGGACCCGCGGCACGCTGCCGGTGTCGCCACGTCCTAAACTGGATTTGTGTTACCCTTGACTTTATAATGGGAATATCATTCAAAACGCACAAGGATGACCAAAAGAACACACAAAGCTTAAAAAGATTAGTTTTTGTCGATGAAATTCGTTTTTTGTCAATTCGTGACCAGCGTGTCCAGTGAGAGGGGGGCTTAAGCCTTCTTATGCTTCGGTCCCTATTGGAAAATGGGGCCCAGCCAGGTAGTCTACGGGCTGTTTTTTTTTTTCACTTCGGGCGTACGCGTGACCCGTACGTGGCTCCGTGGGACACCCCGCGACTACCGGGCTTTTTTTTGCACGGCCGGGCCCCGGGGTGACTTTAACTCAAAATCAACCCGGGACCTTGTAACAATTAGACGCCGTGAGTTAATCGTGCCAAAACCATCCATAGGGACACCCCCCCCCCCCCATCGGTCACCACCGGAGCAAATGTGATCGAAGCATTAGAAGGCTTACGTCTTTGGAGATGGGTTTTTCTTTTGTGCTGTTTCCTTATCCTACCTGGTTTCTTACGGTCGCCACCTGTAAGCGTGCTAGGGAGGCTAGATCTTCTTTACGTCTTACAAGGACAGCCGACTTACAAACACGGGTACCGTGACGTTTTGGCCTCCACGAATGTTAATGTCACAAAATTCTTTTGAAAAATGTCTGCCGTCCTGAGGTGTCGCCAAAAAGAAAAGACTCACCAGCTTGATGTAGAGCTTGTCCCCGGGTCGCACACGCAGTGTTGGGCCTGGGATCTCCCCGTTGTAGGTCCGGCGGTGAACGGTCAGCCAGTCTACGGTGTGTGGCGTCAGGTCCACCGTCAGGGTCACGTTCAACAGGCCGGTACCCTCGGACGAGTACTCGATTGGAACGCTAAGGGCTTCCCCACCTAATATGTATATAGAAATACATTTTATATACTAGTAGATCACTCGTAACTACAAAGAGGAATTTCACCTTGATGTAGTTGTCCTAAATCGTAAGGTCACGGGTTTGAATCCAAACGTTTCTGGGCCACCCTTTGTTTGTTTACTTGTTAGCTTATACATCTTGAAAAGGTGCTAGTCACCAGCTATGTCTATCCTTTCATGAAATGTGGTAAATCTCAATAACATAGAATACTAAATAACAGATAAGGTTTCAACAAGTTGTGGGTCGTGTGGCGTAACGGTAGGTTGTTCGACTCAGAACCAAGAGGTCCCGAGTTAGAATCCGCCTGACGCCACCGATGTTGTGCCCTTGGGAAATGCACTTTACACGACTTTCCTCACTTCGCCCAGGTGTATACAAATTAAAATGGGTATGTTGTTATCTGTACGTGGCACTGGCCACTGTTAATATAAGTTATAAAAACTTGAGTGCAGTGCCACGTCGTCCTTGTCTGTCAAAAACCGAAGTAAAAAAAGAAAAAAAAAAAAAAACACAACTTACCAGTGAAGGGGCATGGGTTGGAGTTGTCACAGATAGATTCCGCTTCTGGCAAACCCCAAATCACGCACACAAGCAACGTCGTTACATGACGAACAGCCATTCTGGGGACGAAGAAAAGTAACGTATTGACGTCAAGGTAGCCTGATTGAATCTTATAGCTATGTAGCTTATAGCTATCTAGCGGCCGCCCGTAACCGGTCAGCCCCGCGAGCAGGGGTCATAAAAATCCCGGACAGCTGGAGTTTGCGTTATACAGACGACCGCCAAGGCAGCTTTGATGTCCCAAAGAATGACCAGTTATTCTCACGGCACAACTCCGTAGGCAAACTTCTTTTTCTTGTTCTCGGGTCAACACTGTTCCAGCACTCTGCACATGCTCTTCCACTCAGAAACACTCAGAAACAATACTAATCTGACACAGTTTATACAAGAAATCTTTATCGACACGACTAAAGTACAGCGAGTTTCGTAAGGTCTTCTACAACTATACATGCAAACAACAAACAATGGTTTACAAAATGATTAACCTAAGTACAAGTATCTAAACATCTAAGATCTAAACATTGTTTGATAGATTTACCTATTTGTACACAGTAAGGGCTGTCTCATTCTAGAATGTATTTAAATCTATCTATAGACTGGAATGTATCAAATTCTGTTGAACATGCGGAAAGAAGGTTGAACAGTTTTGAGCGTTTACCATGATATCGTGGACAATCTAGGGTAAAGTGTAATTCATCTTCAATTTCATTTGGACAGAATGGATAAAACCTCTGGTCATTGGTATCTTCCGATTTCCACATTTAATCCATTACTACATATTCTTATCTTAGTGATTGCTCTACGAACTTCAAAATTATGTATATCTGATAGGTATTTTTCTTGTCCGTGCCTTTTATTTAACACAGAATATGCCGTACACAACGTATGCTGAACAGTGCACTATCCTACTGTGTTCGTCTGTTAAATGCCAGTAAATGATAATGTTTCAACAGACTTTTAATTCGTGCAATCTTAGACTCTATTGATATCTAGATATATAATGAATGATATTGATGGATTTTTGATTTGTAATGTTTTGTACAGTCCTGATAAAATATGTAGGACGTATTGTGTACAAAATCCGCAATTCAGCACCTGTGCTGCGAGTTTTTGTAAATATTTATATTGAATAAACAATTTCTCTCTCTCTCTCTCTCTCTCTCTCTCTCTCTCTCTCTCTCTCTCTCTCTCTCTCTCTCTCTCTCTCTCTCTCTCTCTCTCTCTCTCTCCCTCCCTCCCTCCCTCCCTCCCTCCCTCCCTCCCTCCCTCCCTCCCTCCCTCCCTCCCTCCCTCCCTCCCTCCCTCCCTCCCTCCCTCCCTCCCTCCCTCCTCTCTCTCTCTCTCTCTCTCTCTCTCTCTCTCTCTCTCTCTCTCTCTCTCTCTCTCTCTCTCTTTCTCTCTCTCTCTCTCTCTCTCTGAAGGTCACAGTAAACTGTTAAGTGCATTTCCCAGAGATCCAACGTCAACGGGACATGTCATGGGACTCGGTATTTGAACACAGGCGCTATTGTTTCTGTGCCAAGCACCCATCGAATGGTAGTGGTTACATTCCTTGGATGGGTCATTTAGCTACAGGGACGTGTTTGAAAATACTTCACCATGAGCCCGGTTGTATAATAAACATATCCACCCTAACTGGTCGATTTGTTTATTATCCACACTGCGCAATCATCGGATCATCCTAATATAAGTTATGGGACAGTGCCGATGTCGCGCGGAGAGAGCCAAGTCCCCGCAGATGGGCAGTTCTTGTGTATCAGGGTGGGTGGGTGTGTGTGTGGGAAAATCCAGAGCTATCTTTTTAATCCCGTTCTAATCGCCCCTCCTATACCCATACTGAAGGGTCGGCCCCAACCGTGCTCTCCGGTGTTGGGGATGTCTCCGAATGAAAAGGCCACAGTGATAAGGCGCATATGCCTTATATAGGGTTAGTTAATTAGGTTATTTCGGATGACCAATGACAGCGCAGTGTGAATAGGTTACTCTTTTTTCGGCCCATTTAGAAGTCTTTGAGAGACTAGGGAAGGTCATCTCAGGTCACAGGTGTTCAAACGACACCTGATACGGGCCACGTCTAAACAGCCCTACACCTGGCACGGCACTATACGGACATACAACACTTCCGAACACGTGAATGAATGATGGAATTAATGAAGGAATTAATGAAGAAAGGAGGGAATTATTGTGTTTGTGTGTGTGCGTATGTGTGTGAGTGAGTGAGTGAATGAGTCAGTTTGAGTGAATAAATCGGCACCTAACGAATTAACCTAGGTGGGAAATCTAAGCCAAGCAGATACTGTCATATTCTACCGCTAGTGCAGTATGATAAGTGAAGATTAGATATTATGTACCTGCCTTGTATGGGGATCAGGGTAAGGCCGTAACCAAAAATAGCCCGCCAGCCAGAGGGTTTCCCACGGGGCCACGTATACATATTAAAGTATTGACGAAGGAATATCACCTGAAAAACTACGCCAGAAGAACATGCCCAAAATAATACAATTTGAAATACAAATACGATTTGCAGGTATGCAAGACAACACAGAAAGTGTAGCGACCGAACTTGTCTCTGTTGTTGTTTTCAATTAAAACCAATGTTTAATGTCTTCATGATGAAAAATATTGCCATTATGTTAGCAATGTACAAGGAAGAGTGACTAAAAGTTAAGTCTTAGTCCTTTTTGTTTTCCTTTCTCGTGTATTTATCCATACTTAAAGGCGATTGTAAAAGCAGGGACTCTCAAGAAAAATTACAGTCGTACAGAACTTAACACTTTGAAAATGATCGTGATTCGAGACCGCAGGTTCGATTCCGGGCATTCCTTACCAGACGTTGTTCCCCTGCGAAAGGCACTTTACACGACTTCGCTCACTCCTCACAGGTGTAACAAGAGTTCCGCGACCTCATATCTCCATGAACAATTCTATTTATGCAAATGACATACACATCTACATAATATATGCTTAATCATAAACACCTTTATCTTACTTACACATGTTGCAATATTGACAGTCCTACAATTTTCCAATTTGATGAATTCCTGTGTTTCTGCATTAATTATGCAAATGAGGAATTTATTTGCATAATTGGTACCTGTTGATGCTCAACTTTCCATAAACTACATATGTTACATGTATTTGAGTCTTATAATGGAAAACACTGCAAATATAGATTTTCCTCATTAGCTATGCAAATTAAGTCCCAATTAGCATAATTTGCACTTCATTATGTAAATCTCTGTCTAAGCTACCTGCATACTAAATATCACGGATATCCGTCGTTCCTTTGTTCAGTTATTCTCCTTAGAAGGTTTTCACGATGACGCCCCTGCAGTTCCAGAGCAAGCTGCTAGGGGGCCCAAACCTACACTACTTTTTCATTACGTCACAAGCTATCTGCCACCCTAAAATCAAGACCACAGCACGTCCAGGTCAAAAGATACAAAAATTGAAGTTCTGCTGCAGTACCAAGGTCACATACCAGGGGGCCCAAAATTGACCCTGACCTTCGGCTTCACAACACCCGCCCACATACCAAATATCATTGTAATCCATCGAGAGGTTCTTGAGTTATGCTGACTACAAGAGTCCGGAAACACAACACAAACACACACACACACAGACACGCCAAAAACAATATCTCCATTTTTCATGGAGATAAAAATGGGTACTTGGCTTTGGCTGGGGAGGTAAAAGGTGGTGGAAGGAGAGGGTTGGGCTTCGCCTTCCAAAATCGTGCCCTAGATACTGTGGATAACAAACCACTGCCCCTACGGGGCTCTAGGACTATTTTTTTTAACCTCCATTGCTGGCTACAGCTAGTCTCTACCATACCGACTACGCCGGCTAAAGGGAGAATATTTGCCAGGAAAGTTTGGCCACCATGGGTTTTCATTTGCAGGCGAGAGGGGGAAATTTTAAAACTTGTCTAGCGCAAAGAGTCCGACATCGCAAACTGGGCGATCAACTAAATCGCGGTTAAAACTTAATTCTTCACTGTTGTCGAGATACATATGGTCAGTTAGAATTACATAAACTGAACAAATTTCAAACTTACAGGCATCCTGACTTCTTTCAATAAGCACTGGGTCGGTTGCAAGCAAACAGCAACTAAACCGCACAATCACAATAAGAGCGAAAATGTACTTATACGTAAAAAAACGTAAAGTGTACTTAAACCCACCTGTTGCGTCGTTTCAATTGTTCTCACGCAGATGACAACCGCTATAAATTACAGTATATAACGGTAAAATAGTGTTGTCTGGAAGTACAGGCGGCTGCTTTCCACCAAAAGGTTACGATCTGACTTCTCCATCAACTTTTATTCCCAAGCGAGCGTCATAGCAAACACGGTAGCCGGTCGGAACCTGGTACTGCGACTCACAGAAACGTTATTTTTAGAAGTATAAAAGCAAGCGTTATCATAACCTAACATACTATCTACGTAACGATGATTATACACTTTTTTCGCGATTCGCGGTACCAGGTTCTGAACCGACTGCCGTGTTTACTATGACGTCACGAGCTGGAAATTAACTTGATTACCTGGCGGAAAGAATACAAAAAATGGAAGTATGATTTGTAAGATTTGATGTTCAATAACACCAGAAAATGTGTCTGTTTTGTAAAAATGTAACCCCCCATTAACATTGATCCACCTGATTATATATTGAATGAATGAATGAATGAATGAATGAATGAATGAATGAAGACCTTTATTGTACATTCGTGCCACGAGGGGCTAGATACAGGTCCTAACTAACATGTAAGTGACATACACAGTGAAATAAATACACTACATAGTTGAACATAACGTTACATGGTAGACGAACGTGATAAGCTAAGCTAATCCAGTAGAGTCAACTTCTTCTCGCTTCTTTGTACATGTGTAGATGTATGAACAGATCATGTTTCTTGTACAAGGGTTGTCCAGACAAAAAATATCCGTTGCGTTTAAATATTCAAAGTATGGGAACTTCTCATTTATACGTTTGAAAAGAACATTTTTTCTATATCGTAAAGATTACAATCTAAAATGAAGTGTCGCTCATCTTCTATTTGATTTAACTTACAATATTGGCAAAGTCTATTTTCTAGAAGCGTGCGGTTGTGCCTTCCTGTTTCAATATGTAATTTGTGACAACTAATCCTGAATTTAGTCACAGCTACTCTATGTTGCTTATAGATAGATACTCTTCTTCCTTATATAGGGACAGTCGGTAAGTTCAGCCACTTTGAAGAACAGTGGGTGTGAGAGATCTCTAGTGCAGTACTCCTATGCACAGTTTAGACATGCAGGAGTGCATTATACTGGGGGACGTTGGGTTGGAGATCTGTTCGGACATATCTGTTCAGAGTGGGATTATATATCCTAGTGGAATTACGTTAGTAGAAGTTATGTTCATTAAATAATTAAGGGTTAATGACCCGCCCCTTCGCTCACTCGGTGGTTTTATTCGATGGTTATAGCACATGACCAGGCGTTATGACACCATATACACCTCGGGGCGGGTCATTAACGTTAGTATCATATAGCCTATCCAATCTGACCCATATAAGAGAGACAAAGTCTTCTATAACACATAGATCCTTTATTTCATACTTAACATGTAAATCATTCCATGTAACGCAGCATGGCAACAAAGTATTTTACATATTTGCTCAGAAGTTGATAGTGAGTCTAATTCTCGTCTTAAGTTGAATAAAGGATTTTTAAACTAGTACTCACGACTAAAAATTGAGCTACTAGAAGCTTTCAGATGACATCCGCCATCTTTCTTCAGCTAAGAGAGTTGTCACGTGACCGAGTTGTCAAAGGTCACCCAGGTCACGTGACTGGACGAGAGAGTTGTAGATTGGAGGGAGTCTGTGGCGTCCTTGATCACGGTTGAGGGACGGAGAGCGGGACCTGATGTGCACGGCTTCCTTGACTCCCCGTTCAAACCATCTGCTTTCTCTGTCCAAGATGGTGACCTTCTTCGTTGGCTGGTGTTTATAAGTCTGCATGTGTTGTGCAACCGGAGAGGAATCTCGCTTGTGTTCTGAAATCCTTTTTTAAGGGCCCTTTCCGTCTCCCCCACATACTGAGCATCACAGTCTTCGCATGTGAGATGATATACTACGCCGCATGTGTCATCCAGTTTATCCTTGTCCTTAGGAGCAACCAGGAGCCTCCTAATGGTGGTGTGGGGTGTACTATGGACAGCCACCCCTGTTTTCCTGATCTTCCTGGTGATGGCTTCGGTGACCCCCGCGACATAAGGGAGTGTTACATGACCTTTAGGTCTGCTGTCCGTGTGGGTGCGTGGGTGTGGAGTGAGTTTTGTCCTACCGGGGGACTGCCACGCCCACTTACTGTAGCCAGCTACGGATAAGACTGTTCTAAGGTGTTCATACTCTATGGCCCTATCCTCGTCTTCTGTGATAATGTGATCAGCACGATGTCTAAGTGTCCTGATTACCCCCATCTTCTTCCTGTTCATCATCGTCTTAAGTTACTAAAAGTTGAAGGTAAAAAAAAACAGGACCATGACAAGCCCTAATGTGTGAAACATTTTTTGTTACACTGAAATATGGCTAGAAACCAATCAACCATTTTGACCATTATTTTCTTCGTTCGCCATCTTTGAAACCGGTTTGATCACAATATGGTCGGAGTGCCGCAGGAAGAAAGCGACGTAGACGTACACCAGTCGCTGGAGAGATAATGGATCATCAACACGCAAGGTTTTTGTCTCGAACATTTTACTGATGTCACATGCTAGGATGGGTGGATACGCCTTGGCAGTGTCCAATCCATCTCTCTTCAGCTGCTTTATAATTCCAATATACAAGTTATTTGCAGCTTGGAACTCATAGTTGGAATTCAAAATGTTATACTTGCAGTGGTAGGGGGGTCCTGTGAGGTGACGATGAATAGCCGCTCTCAGGCATGCGTAGATTGACTTAGAATATGCCATAATCTTTCCGTACCTCTCCATAGAACAGTGTCAGTAGTAGTGCCAACTCTTGTGAGGAATGCAGCAGGCAGTTCAGTCGGGAGGGTGATCTAAAGAGACATATCCGAACCCACACAGGGGAGAAGCCCTTCAGGTGTGAGGAGTGTAGCAGGCAGTTCAGTCAGCTGAGTGATCTGAAGAGACACATACTAATCCACACAGGGGAGAAACCCTATAAGTGTGAGGAGTGCAGCAGGCAGTTCAATCGGCTGGGTCATCTGAAGACCCACGTACAAACCCACACAGGAGAGAAACCCTACAAGTGTGAGGAATGCAGCAGGCAGTTCAGTAAGCTGGGTAATCTGAAGACCCACATAAAAACCCACACAGGGGAGAAACCCTACAAGTGTGATGAGTGCAGTAGGCAATTCAGTCAGCTGTGTAATCGAAAGAGTCATATGCGGACTCACACGGGTGAGAAACCCTTTAAGTGTGAGGAGTGCAGCAGGCGTTTCGGTCAGTTGAGTGGGCTAAAGACCCACATGCGGACTCACACGGGTGAAAACCCTACCAGTGTGAGGAGTGCGGAAGTTAGTTCAGTCAGTGTTTGAATACTCACATGCGAAAACCCCTACAGGTGCGAGGAGTGCAGCAGGCAGTTCAGTACACTGGAAAGTCTGAGGGCCCACATGTTAACCCATACAGGGGAGAAATTCTACAGATGTGAGGAGTGCAGTAAGCAGTTCAGTCAGCTGAGTACTCTTAAAAGACACATGCAGACTCACAGGAGAACCCTGACAGATGTGAGCAGTGTTGCAGGCAGTTCAGTGAACTAGGTGCTCTAACTCATATGCATGCCCAAGAAAGGTTGTAGGAGCGGAAATGAATCAGATAGCTTAGATAGCTATTGATCCTTATAACTTACATGCACTGACATGTCAGTAATGTCAGTTTCATTCATGTTGTTAACAGCATATCTTTATTTGATTGATTTATATTCAGTTGGATGTGGTGTTATAGAATTTAGTGTCCAAGTTGTTTAGTTTTCTTGGAAGTGTATCATTTTTAAGTTGATCTCCTATCTTGTATTTGTAGCTTCCCTGATTGTCGGTCATGTTTGATTATTTTGACCTTAACATTGTTTTCGTATATTTGTTGACAAATGAGTTGTACCAAGGTAATCTCGACAACAGAAAGGCTGCTTCACGAGTGAACTTCTATTACAACCTTAGATGATGATTTTTAACTAAGATTAAACTTTTTCTCCAACACTGTAAAGAAATCGGGACTTACACAAATTTTCCGTTGACTTCACGGAATGGAGGCAGAATGGATGGATGATGATATCGATAATAGTCTTTTATAATTTTCCTTTTTTAACAATAGCAAATCCACCCAGGTTATGTATGTAACATTATATGACCTACATGTGTAGTTTGAGCTTAGATGAGAGAGCAAGAACATTTAGCAGAAGCATTTATGATTTTGTAAGATAAGTCTAGTTTAGTAACTATTAGTAATCATTCATTGTTGATTTCGATAGTTTGCCAATTATGTTATGTTTGTAATAATGTGAAAAAGAGGTATTTCTTAAGCACTTATTATAAGTTTCTTTGTAACCTATTTTCTTGGTTGAGATTTTAATCCTTTTGTTGGTCTTTTGTAGTGATATTAGATCAACACAGATTCAAGATATATAAGGTTTTGTTGGATTGTGTTGAGCTGGAAGTTCGTGTAGATGAAGATTTACAGCAGTTTGTTGGTTCAAGTTCATTTTCCAAATAAAGTTACTCGTTTCTTGTTCACCTATGTGTAGATTCCGATTTGGGAATACGGGTTGTTTAAGTATCCTTATAGCTACAGCGATTGATGTAATGCAATAGCGTGAAAGACAACACACAACAAGAAAGGTGTTATCTTTAAGACGTAAATTCCATGTATTATGACCTAACCTAAACATCATACCTGGCAAATGCTTTAAACGTTCGAGACTCACGTATTATAAATGCTTCTGGACGACTATGCCAGAAATGATCCTCATTATATCAGTCAATCATCTTCTTGTTTAAAAAAAGTATGAAAGTCTTAGTAAAGCAGGCTATTATAACATTTTCACAAGTATGTAAATGAGTTCCTAATTTGCATAACCTGTGTCTAATGATATTTACCTTAAGTTTCGAATTCAGCCCTTCAGCAGTGGCGTCGTCAAAAGGTTTTGTGACATTGGCCATATATTGTCTGGCGCCTTACGTCAGACTGTCCCAACACATTCGCTGACATTTTGAAAAATCAAATTAATGATAATTCATTAACTGTTGCATTCCACAAATATATCCTATTCTTACCTTACTTCCTTGACGTTCCAATGATATGGAATGAAATCTACGTGGTCAAGAAGGACGAACAAACTTATGCATATGGTATACGGAATAATACATACTTCACTTTTGTCCTTTCACATCTTTTCTTTGGCGTTTTCCAACTTCCATCTGCAGCATGTATGTTTTCCTTTTGCAACTGCTTTGTTTGATTTACAGTATGGCTGAAAACTTTTGTTTTTGAAAACGGACGAAAATTGATACGCGCGTGGATATCATCCATGTAATCAAATCAACATAGCCTAAGTACATCTATGGAAGGGGAATCCATTCGACACCAGCAAGATTTAACACCATATACAACTTAGATAAACATCCACGCTAGGAATAAGAACTATAATTTTGCGATGAGAATGGTTTTGAGTTGAGATGGTGTTGATAATGAGTTTGAATTCCTCCTATAATCTAATTCAGTAAATCGTTTTCCTGATCTGAGCTCTAGCAAAAAATTGGGAGAACCTCTGGGCCGACATTATAAACCAGAAATGTATCAGAATAAATCAAAACTTTATCATAATTAAAATAAAAAGCCTGGACAGTGTCAGTCTTGGAGATATATACACAATCTCTTAATTTATCCAAGGAGGTTTTATCGAACAAATCCTGACTAAGTAAAGTTGCGACAACTGTTGGGTAACCAGGAGATGATATTTGACCCAGGTCAACCGAATAATTCCGGGTCACCTGCCTGTGACTTCCTGTTTGCTGGAAGTGGCGAGAGTGGCAAGCGGTCTTCAGAAGTTCCTGTCCTTCACAAGCAAAAACCACAACATTCGCGGCTTTAGAGACGGTCGATTTGTGTTTTTGTGCAAGGCTAGGGTTCGACTTTCTTCAGGTAAGACGATCTGTTGTATTTTGACACTAAGAGCTTTGTAGATTTGATAGAAAAGTGAAGACGGTTTCGCATAGAAAAAATGTTGAAACACCAATGCAAGGGGGTCTTTGTTACGGTAACTACATTTTCTGTCGCCTGTGACTGTTTGAAAGTATACCATAGCTGTGAGGGAAACATAATGAAAATATGTCATTTGCAATTTTGTTGGTAACACCGAAAAAGGCAGAAATTCCTCGGACGCATTGAGGAATGGGGAGGATAATGTAAACAACGAGGGTTTGAAAGGGATTTACGGAGTTAGTTTTGATGAGACTTTTGAAAGTTGTTTATTCAAAGACATGTGAACATGCAAGTGTTTGTAGATATACTTTTTAAAGAGTCGAGTTTATATAGGCCATTGGTGTTAAGTATTCGCTTCATACTGCATCGTATGACATACGCAGTTGATTAAATTTGTAAGGTATACTCCAAGTCCCTCTATCCGCCCTTGGCACGGAAACCTCCCGCCATTCTAACATCTGGTGTTCATAACGGCGTGTTTCATATTTAGGGGGAGGTTCAGTATCTGATGTGGGGAGGCTCAGTGTCTGGTGCTTCTACATATAGCTACAAGTCAACGTTATGAATGGTTAAGGGTATAGGTTAAGGGAGGGTTCACTATTTTTTTGGTCTGTCTTTGTTTGCCAGCAGATATATGGATTAGATCAACAGCCTTGTTGGAACTACAGATTGAATGATGCAACTTATTCGTCGTATTTAGTGCTGCATACCTAAGCCCCGGAGTTAATGAGACTTGACCTAACGTTGAGGTTTAAGTTAAAAAAAAAAAAAAAAACTAGACGTTTTTAAACAAGTCCGGACCTGCCCAAAAATTATCTCTCACTTATATTCTCCTTGTTCTGAACCATCAGAACCTTCTTTAGATTATGAAATTTCCGTTGAAAAAGACAAAAACATGCTGTTTTTGTGTTTATCACTGAAATTTTGTGTTTACAACTGAATACGACTTTGCATGTATAGTTTTCAAATTTCATGTAAGATTGCTGTTCTTTATGCAACCGAAAAAATATATTTTTTTACACACATGTTGGACTTGAATCCGGACCTAAACCTGAAAATGAGTCTGGGTATGCAGCACTAGTCGTATTTGTATTTATTGTTGTGTTGGTAGTATTCAAAGAAGTAAGTACAAAGGTAGACTTTCTACCAAAACAAAGCTGTACAAAAAAATTTGATCTATGTACACCTTTGTGTTGGTAGAAAGTTAAGCATTGCACTATATTTGTCGTAGTGTTTAGAATTTTATTTCAAGTAGGGGCACCAATGTACAAGTAACATAACCATGAATCTACAGTCTCTTGTTATAATGATCGTTGTCGTTTCAGAAGTTGCACCGAATATATGAGGATGGCATCAACAAGTAACGTGCAGAGTTTGAATGACGTCAGGGGAAAGGCAAAAAAAGGTTATAATGTGCGATCTAGCAAAGAGAAGAAATGCTACAGGTGTGAGGAATGCAGCAGACAGTTCAGTCAGCTGTGTGATCTGAAGACCCACATGCGGATTCACACAGGGGAGAAACCCTACAGGTGTGAGGAGTGCAGCAGGCAGTTCTGTCAGCTGGGTGATCTGAAGACTCACATGCGGATTCACACAGGGGAGAAGCCCTACAGTTGTGAGGAGTGCAGAAGACAGTTCCGTGAGCTAGGTTATCTAAAGAAACATATGCGGACTCACACAAGTGAGAAACCCTATAAGTGTGAGGAATGCAGTAAGCCGTTCAGACAACAGAGTCATCTAAAGAGTCACATGCAAACCCACACAGGGGAGAAACCCTATAGGTGTGAGCAGTGTACACTACTAGGTGCATAAATGTGAAAATTATGTGAATTTTTGGCAAAAGTTGAAGAAAATGTGATAAAATGTGATATAATGTTAAAGATTTTGAGGTCCAACAGCATCACATTTTTTCACATAAGTTGACAGATTATAACATAAAATAACATTCAGGTCACATTTCTGAAGAGTGACACTAAAATGTGAAAAAATGTTATTATTTTGAGTCACATTATTTCACATTCACCCTGAAAGGTCTAGAAAATCACATTTTCAAATGTGAAAATATGTTATCTAAATGTGAAGTTTGCTGTTAACGCATTATGTGAAGTTATGTGACTACCAGTGAGTTTTTCCGCCGCCTATATTTATGTGATTTTATGTGAAACGTACTCTCGGTGAAAATGTGAAATAATGTTATATCAAATCACATTTTATAAAATGTGACTTCATGTGAAAGTTATGTGAAACGCGGTCTGCTGCAAAATGTTAAAAGATGTGAAAACAGCTAGCAAGCGGAGAAATGTGAAATTTATGTGATGTTCAAAAAAAGCGAAATGTGAAAAAATGTGATATGCGAATCACATTAAATTCACATTCTTTACATGTGAAATTAATGTAAATTGCCTTACACAAGATTTGAAGACATTTGAATTAACAGAATATGCAAAAGGTAAGTGTTGTGATTTTTCCCGATGTTTATATGTGACGTCTATACTGTATTTAAATACACACTTCCGCTACCACAAGGCGCCCCACGTTTACACTTGAAGTCTTTCTTTCAAAGCATGGTAATTCACCATCATTGAACGGTAACATTGTAAGCGAGCTAGAAGGTAGCTTTTTTTTTTCCCCGTCACTTTTCTTCGTCGATTAAGCTAAACATTTTTGAGATATGCTCGCAAAATATGCGTTGCAAACGATATAAGTTATTATAACCAACGCTTTGCGCTGTGACTTGACTATCATTTAGCATTCAGACAACAATTAACAGAAGGTGTGAAAAACTCCTCCTCTCCCCACGCGTGCCACTGTTTAGTTGTTGATTAACTAATTTACACGTGAAAGCACCTAATGTCACGCCCCATTCACACTTTGACAGCAACGCCCAGCCCCTCGCCTTCATGTGAGAGTCAAGACGTTCCTGCTCTTTTTGAAACTCGTCGGCCCAGTTTATAAAGATAGTCTGTACAAAACATTTTTTGTGAGCGCTATGGCCGACATTGAGTAGATGTTTAAACTTTGACAGTTGTTTGGAAAACCGAATTAATGAGTCACCAAGTCCCCCGACGGACAAAAAATGAACGATCTTGTCAAACAGTCCCATTACTGACCCATTGTTAGGGGATCGTTGTCTGGACCAATGGATATCAAGCTCATCCTTCTTAATTTACCTTTACTAATTTCAAACAACCGACACACAAGTCTGATATCAAATAAGCATGGCCGAGTTCCTTTTATTATGTCATATCAAAAGTAGTGGACAAATCTTGGAGGGTTTTTTTCAACATGATTGGGCTAAATGCCTCCTGTAGAGGCTCAAGAAATTATGCTTAGCATACTCCCCCAAAGACAAGATAAAAGGTATATGTCAGTTATTGTTCGTATATAGTAAACATCGGCTTGCATATCTACGTATACATAACTAAGCAATTTCAAGAAGGAAGTGCACTATGCTTGAATTATTACATCCCAGAAGACTCTTTTTACCTCGTTGCTCCGAGGTTATACAGGCAAAACAAAGAAATCGATAAGTCATATTTACAATTCCCACCGTCATATATAGCATACAATTATACAGTGTTCATACAACAGGTAACATAATGATTGTAGTACTGATAAGGTGGAACCGCAGACTCTGCTGTTTGCTCAAAGAGCTGAAGGTGACAGTAACGTGAAAACATTGCACAACCACGCCGACCCCAGCCCGCCCCCCCCCCCCCCCCACAGAATCATAGCCTGGAGTCCAGCTTTCTTAGCTTTCAAGTGAGTCCGTTACCCAAGCTCCGCTCCCGCCATTTTGATAGCCTATACCAGGCTCCGCTGATCGCTGGGAAAATAGTAGTAAAAAGCGTAAAATAAAGTGAATGGTATGCCAAGGGTAGTCCTTGGCTGGTAGCAGACTAAATCTAAAAAAGGCTGGAGTCCATATTCTCCTAGTAGAGGCTTCGATCGAGAGGGGTAGTTTTGTCCAGGATTTTTAACGTCTAAAAATCTAAAAGTCACTTTGAGATTACCGCCCGGCGGCATCAAACAATAACAAAGGGCGCCTTCCCGCCGGCGGGGTCATTTTCATGATAAGTATCCGTAGCCATCGGGGAAAAGATATTGTATAAAGTAGTTTTCGCTTTCCGATAATTACTTAAGTACTGTTTAGCACCCTTGCGCAAAAATGTAACCTGGCGAACTGCAATTACAAAGCAGAAGCGAGGCTTTTTCCCCTATGAAATGCAAAATTGGGCAAATAGATAAGTGGCGTCAAATAAAGTGAATGGTATGCCAAGGGTAGTCCTTCTTGGCAAGTAGCTAAAAAGCTAAAATGTCTGGAATCCATATTCTCCAAGCAGAGGCTTCGATCGAGAGGGGTAGTTTTGGCCGGGATTTTTAACGTCCCTCTCCGGACAAAACTACCCCTCTCGATCAAAGCCTCTGCTTGTCGAATATGGACTCCATGCTACCGGAATCGTAGGCCGTACACCGTAACGCGGCCCCTCAGCGCATTCCCATATCGGTAGGCAAAGGTATTATCGTGCTTCTGAGCGAAACCCGAAGTGATGCCGAAGGCACGAGCGGCGGGTTCGGCGAAGCCGAACAGAGTTCGTCCGAGCCGAACAGCGAGCCCCGAAAGTAAGAGGTACTTAAGCGCAAAGGACGACAGGAGAAACCGTCGAGGGCATGTGAGCGAAAACATGTAGTTGATGTACCGCGGCGGGTCTTCAAAATAAATACCAAAGCCTATAGCCCGTTGTTCAAGCAGCTATATTTTTGAGAATATTCTAACTCGGTTGAAACAATGCTTTAAATCAATTCACCCTCACTAATCTTGTAACCAACAAAACAGGCAGTGCGATATGTTCATTTTCATCTCATATTTTATTCAAATGCATTAGGTTTCTGATGGAAACATGATTATGATCTACAAATGCAAGGATCGCACTAGTGTATTTTCCCAATTTGCAAGCACACAATAGAAACTCTTTGTTGTTCGCTGACATTCATTTATTTTGTAAAATTTCTGCCGTGTTCCTTGTACATATGCGGCTTTATTGTATTGAAAGGGCTCATGCAAGCACCGCTTGAGTAAACGACTCTTTGATATTCAAATAATTGTTACTTTTCGCGAAGGTGTGAAATGCCAGAAATATACATGTTAGACCTTTCACAGATACAATTCCCATGTGCCGAAGCAGGGATGTGCCACTGTCTCAGACACATACAGAAAAAAACCTTGTGTTTTTTTACAATACTGTCTGTGCACGTCATTAACGTATTCGCTATTTTTGCCTATATCGCCCTTCCCTGTTATTTGGACTGTCTTAATCACTACTGATTACCACTGAATTAGATACAAAAAATTACTTTCAATGCTACTAAAACCATGCCCAAAAGCTACATTTGTGAAGAAAAAAGCTATAAATTAAAACTACAAAGACTATGGCAATACAACTAGAATTTGTCGATTGTCGGACATAACCAAGCAGATGCTGGCTCTGACACCGTCTCCTCGTTTTCCGCGCGTGATTTTGTGACACACCAATCATATGTTAGTTGATATTTCTTCACCTCTTACTCTCTCCGTTTATTGTGGGGAGTAGTGGTTTTAAAAATCATAACTAAAATCACGCGTAAAAGATTGAAACTGGGCGGGACCCCGCATCTGCTTGGAAATAATCCATGTCGTATCTATTTACATAATGCGCTAAGAGCGCTGCTGTTGTGAAATTTTTCTTGTGAAATAACAAGGCTTGATGAAAATAAGTTGTATTGAACTCAATTATCTACACATCTCTTAGTTTATAAAGGGCAAAACGCTACTCTTCTTCAGAAAAGGGAACAAAGAATTCGTTACACACTTCTCTGCAGTATCTTCTGACAGCAGCAACCTGGAATATGTTAAACAGCGGTTGCTGTGCTCGATTGTTATGTCCTGTTCGCTTGCAATGGCGCTGCATAGCTGGGAGTGACTTGGTGATGTCATTGTGGCCACATTCTGAACAAAAGTTTGGCCCGAAATGTACCTTACGGACATGATCCGCAACCTGATGCCTCCTTCTTCTCCCGTACCGACATGAAGGCCAAGGTCAAATGTAATATCCATGGCCGTTATTCTTTCTCAGCTCCACTTGAATCAGGCATTCAGTCTGCATTGTGTTCACTCGAAACTCCACAGCAGTGCTAACAACACCATAAGTCTCCTCTTCCTGGCGAAAAACCCTCTCCAGTTTTTCAAATAGCTTGTCAGTATCACGGCGTCTGGGAACGGCCGCTCGTAGAATCAGTGGATTATCAGCTTGCCTTGTCTCCAAAATCCGGAGATGCGTTGTTCACAGAACCCTGACTGCTTGCCTCCGTATTCGCTTCAGAAGCCGTATGCAATCCGTCCATACTGCTTCGAGGTCTGTCGCGCTGTGATCTGCGAAAGCTGGGCTAAAGTTGACAAGTCTGGCCAAGGTGTTGTTGATATGACAATAAGAGGCAAAACGGGATTAAACACGATAAAATATGCAACAAGTATTGTTTATTACTCTCCAAGCAGAGGAGGGGTTTCGGCTGATTTTTGACGTGTTTTTAGGCGTTTTTGTCGCGCTTTCATTTAAAACCAGCCGAAACCCCTCCTCTGCTTGGAGAGTACTAGCAGTCGTTTATATGACAATTAGGGTCAACACGGGATTAAACACGATAAAAATGCACGATAAAAAAATTAAGTAAGGCCGGTGGTGACAATGGATGGTGGTGATTTGTCTGAAACAGCCCTAATCCAGAACCGACAAGTATTGTTTCTGACATCCTAGTAATTAATTTCTAGTAACGGGTGTTTTGTGGAGGATTTGTAAAATACTTCTAAAAAGTTAAAGTTAAACAACGCACTTCAAATAGTTTTGGTGCACGCCCTGATACACATTTACTATATCGTCTCGTATTGAAAAGTTGATGATTCCATGTTGTTTTCTGATTTAAGGGACACTGTAGGAAGTGAGAAAAACTTGTTTTAACGTTACAAGCTATCTAAGATTAAAGTATGATATCAAATAAGCCTTGGACGACTTGTAACGCGTTTTATAATTTGCATCCGGGCAGAAATATGTACAGCGCAGATTTCATACACATCATGCCAAACGTCTGTCGGGCAGTCTTGTACTGGGAAAATTAGAAGTTCCGTGTTGTTTTCTAAATCTGAGAACCATCGACACCCCTAAATCATGTTATAATATGACAGGATAGGCAGCATCCTAGTATTTCGTTTTGACTAACGAGTGTTCCATGGGGATTGGAAAACAAGGCTTCTGAATTTAAAGTTAAACAGCGTTAAAAGAGAATGGATGCACCCGCTGACACACTGTTGTAAATCGTCTCGCTTTGAAAAGTTGATAATTTCGTGTTGTTTTCTAGTGTAAGGAACACTGTAGGAAGTGAGAAAGATTTGCTGGAACGTCACAAGATATCCAGGATTTTAGTATGAGATCATAGCTTGCGGTTGACTTGTATAGCGTTTTACAGTTTACATCCGGGCAGAGATATATCGGCGCTTACTTCATACACTTTATGAAACAGGTCTGTCGGGCGGTCTTTTAGTTCCGTGTTGTTTTCTAAACCTGAGAACCTTTTAAAACGCTAGAAACATATACTGTATCATGACAAGATATACAGCATCCTAGTTATCCATCTTGAGTAACTGGTGTTTCTGTAGGATTAAAAAAAGGCTTCTAGATAGAAGATTGACAGCGCAGTTAAAAGAGTTTGGATGCATGCACTGACATACTATTGTAAATCGTCTCGTATTGAAAAGTTGATAATTCCGTGTTGTTCTTTGGCGTTAGGGACAATGTAGGAAGTGATAAAGTCTTGTTGTAACGTTACATGATATCCAAGATTCTAGTATGGTATCATGTAAGCTACAGACCACTTTTAGAACGTCTACAAATTACATCAGGGGAGACAGGTTTACAGCGCTGATCTCATACCTGTCATGTCAAACGTCTGTTGGGCAGTCTTGTATTGGAAATTGAAAGTTCCGTGTTGTTATCTAAACTTGAGAACCTTGTAGACAGGTAGAAATATAGATTATACCATGGCAAGACATACAGCATCCTAGTTATTCATTTTGAGTAACGGGTGTCTTTATAGGATTTAAAAAAAGGCTTCCAGATAGAAGATTGAAAGCAAAGTTAAAAGAATTTGAGTGCACGCAATGACAGACTATTGTAAATCGTCTCGTATTGAACAGTTGATAATTCCGTGTTGTTTCCTGGTGTTAGGGATACTATTGGAAGTGGTTAAATCTTGTTTTAACGTAACATGATATCCAGGATTCTAGTATAAGAGCAAAGCCTGCGATTGACTTGTAGAGCGCTTTACAATTTACATCCGCGCAAAAATATGTACAACACTGATTAAATACACGTTATGAAACAGGTCTGTCGGACGTTTTTTTTAATAGAAAATTGAAAGTTCCGTGTTGTTTTCTAAATTTGAGAACCTTGTAGACAGGTAGAAATATAAATTGTACCATGGCAAGACATACAGCATCCTAGTTCTTCATTTTGAGTAACGGGTGTCTTTATAGGATTTAAAAAAAAGGCTTTTAGATAGAAGATTGACAGCACAGTTAAAAGAGTTTGAGTGCACGCAATGACAGACTATTGTAAATCGTCTCGTATTGAAAAGGTGATAATTCCGTGTTGTTTTTTGGCGTTAGGGACAATGTAGGAAGTAATAAAGTCTTATTGTAACGTAACATGATATCCAGGATTCTAGTATGGTATTATGTAAGCTACAGACCACTTGAAGAACGTCTACAAATTACATCAGGGGAGAAAGGTATACAGCGCTGATCTCATACCTGTCATGTCAAAGGTCTGTTGGGCAGTCTTGTATTGGAAATTGAAAGTTCCGTGTTGTTGTCTAAACTTGAGAACCTTGTAGACAGGTAGAAACATAAATTATACCATGGCAAGACATACAGCATCCTAGTTGTTCATTTTGAGCAACGGCTGTCTTTACAGGATTGAAAAAAAGGCTTTTAGATAGAAAAATTGACAGCACAGTTAAAAGAGTTTGAGTGCACCCACTGACAGACTATTGTAGATCGTCTCGTATTGAAAAGTTGATAATTCCGTGTTGTTTTCTGGTGATAGGGATACTATTGGATGTGATGAAATCTTGTTGTAACGTAACATGATATCCAGGATTCTAGTATAAGAGCAAAGCCTGCGGTTGATTTGTAGAGCGTTTTTTAATTTACATCCGCGCAAAAATATGTACAGCACTGATTACATACACGTTATGAAACAGGTCTGTCTGGCGGTCATTTAATGGAAAATTGAAAGTTCCGTGTTGTTTTCTAAACTTGAGAACCTTGTAGACAGGTAGAAATATAAATTGTACCATGGCAAGACATACAGCATCCTAGTTCTTCATTTTGAGTAACGGGTGTCTTTATAGGATTTAAAAAAAGGCTTCTAGATAGAAGATTGAAAGCAAAGTTAAAAGAGTCTGAGTACACGCAATGACAGACTATTGTAAATCGTCTCGTATTGAAAAGTTGATAATTCCGTGTTGTTTTCTGGTGTTAGGGATACTATTGGAAGTGGTTAAATCTTGTTTCAACGTAACATGATATCCAGGATTCTAGTATAAGAGCAAAGCCTGCGATTGACTTGTAGAGCGCTTTACAATTTACATCCGCGCAAAAATATGTACAGCACTGATTACATACACGTTATGAAACAGGTCTGTCGGACGTTTTTTTAAATAGAAAATTGAAAGTTCCGTGTTGTTTTCTAAATTTGAGAACCATGTAGACAGGTAGAAATATAAATTGTACCATGGCAAGACATACAGCATCCTAGTTCTTCATTTTGAGTAACGGGTGTCTTTATAGGATTTAAAAAAAAGGCTTTTAGATAGAAGATTGACAGCACAGTTAAAAGAGTTTGAGTGCACGTACTGACAGACTGTTGTATATCGTCTCGTATTGAAAAGTTGATAATTCCGTGTTGTTTTTTGGCGTCAGGGACAATGTAGGAAGTAATAAAGTCTTATTGTAACGTAACATGATATCCAGGATTCTAGTATGGTATTATGTAAGCTACAGACCACTTGTAGAACGTCTACAAATTACATCAGGGGAGAAAGGTATACAGCGCTGATCTCATACCTGTCATGTCAAAGGTCTGTTGGGCAGTCTTGTATTGGAAATTGAAAGTTCCGTGTTGTTGTCTAAACTTGAGAACCTTGTAGACAGGTAGAAACATAAATTATACCATGGCAAGACATACAGCATCCTAGTTGTTCATTTTGAGTAACGGCTGTCTTTACAGGATTGAAAAAAAAGGCTTTTAGATAGAAAAATTGACAGCACAGTTAAAAGAGTTTGGGTGCACCCACTGACAGACTATTGTAGATCGTCTCGTATTGAAAAGTTGATAATTCCGTGTTGTTTTTTGGTGATAGGGATACTATTGGAAGTGATGAAATCTTGTTGTAACATAACATGATATCCAGGATTCTAGTATAAGAGCAAAGCCTGCGGTTGATTTGTAGAGCGTTTTTTAATTTACATCCGCGCAAAAATATGTACAGCACTGATTACATACACGTTATGAAACAGGTCTGTCTGGCGGTCATTTAATGGAAAATTGAAAGTTCCGTGTTGTTTTCTAAACTTGAGAACCTTGTAGACAGGTAGAAATATAAATTGTACCATGGCAAGACATACAGCATCCTAGTTCTTCATTTTGAGTAACGGGTGTCTTTATAGGATTTAAAAAAAGGCTTCTAGATAGAAGATTGAAAGCAAAGTTAAAAGAGTCTGAGTGCACGCAATGACAGACTATTGTAAATCGTCTCGTATTGAAAAGTTGATAATTCCGTGTTGTTTTCTGGTGTTAGGGATACTATTGGAAGTGGTTAAATCTTGTTTCAACGTAACATGATATCCAGGATTCTAGTATAAGAGCAAAGCCTGCGATTGACTTGTAGAGCGCTTTACAATTTACATCCGCGCAAAAATATGTACAGCACTGATTAAATACACGTTATGAAACAGGTCTGTCGGACGTTTTTTTTAATAGAAAATTGAAAGTTCCGTGTTGTTTTCTAAATTTGAGAACCATGTAGACAGGTAGAAATATAAATTGTACCATGGCAAGACATACAGCATCCTAGTTCTTCATTTTGAGTAACGGGTGTCTTTATAGGATTTAAAAAAAAGGCTTTTAGATAGAAGATTGACAGCACAGTTAAAAGAGTTTGAGTGCACGTACTGACAGACTGTTGTAAATCGTCTCGTATTGAAAAGTTGATAATTCCGTGTTGTTTTTTGGCGTCAGGGACAATGTAGGAAGTAATAAAGTCTTATTGTAACGTAACATGATATCCAGGATTCTAGTATGGTATTATGTAAGCTACAGACCACTTGTAGAACGTCTACAAATTACATCAGGGGAGAAAGGTATACAGCGCTGATCTCATACCTGTCATGCCAAAGGTCTGTTGGGCAGTCTTGTATTGGAAATTGAAAGTTCCGTGTTGTTGTCTAAACTTGAGAACCTTGTAGACAGGTAGAAACATAAATTATACCATGGCAAGACATACAGCATCCTAGTTGTTCATTTTGAGTAACGGCTGTCTTTACAGGATTGAAAAAAAGGCTTTTAGATAGAAAAATTGACAGCACAGTTAAAAGAGTTTGGGTGCACCCACTGACAGACTATTGTAGATCGTCTCGTATTGAAAAGTTGATAATTCCGTGTTGTTTTTTGGTGATAGGGATACTATTGGAAGTGATGAAATCTTGTTGTAACATAACATGATATCCAGGATTCTAGTATAAGAGCAAAGCCTGCGGTTGATTTGTAGAGCGTTTTTTAATTTACATCCGCGCAAAAATATGTACAGCACTGATTACATACACGTTATGAAACAGGTCTGTCTGGCGGTCATTTAATGGAAAATTGAAAGTTCCGTGTTGTTTTCTAAACTTGAGAACCTTGTAGACAGGTAGAAATATAAATTGTACCATGGCAAGACATACAGCATCCTAGTTCTTCATTTTGAGTAACGGGTGTCTTTATAGGATTTAAAAAAAGGCTTCTAGATAGAAGATTGAAAGCAAAGTTAAAAGAGTCTGAGTGCACGCAATGACAGACTATTGTAAATCGTCTCGTATTGAAAAGTTGATAATTCCGTGTTGTTTTTTGGCGTTAGGGACAATGTAGGAAGTAATAAAGTCTTATTGTAACGTAACATGATATCCAGGATTCTAGTATGGTATTATGTAAGCTACAGACCACTTGTAGAACGTCTACAAATTACATCAGGGGAGAAAGGTATACAGCGCTGATATCATACCTGTCATGTCAAACGTCTGTTGGGCAGTCTTGTATTGGAAATTGAAAGTTCCGTGTTGTTGTCTAAACTTGAGAACCTTGTAGACAGGTAGAAATATAAATTGTACCATGGCAAGACATACAGCATCCTAGTTGTTCATTTTGAGTAACGGCTGTCTTTACAGGATTGAAAAAAAGGCTTTTAGATAGAAAAATTGACAGCACAGTTAAAAGAGTTTGGGTGCACCCACTGACAGACTATTGTAGATCGTCTCGTATTGAAAAGTTGATAATTCCGTGTTGTTTTCTGGTGATAGGGATACTATTGGAAGTGATGAAATCTTGTTGTAACGTAACATGATATCCAGGATTCTAGTATAAGAGCAAAGCCTGCGGTTGATTTGTAGAGCGTTTTTTAATTTACATCCGCGCAAAAATATGTACAGCACTGATTACATACACGTTATGAAACAGGTCTGTCTGGCGGTCATTTAATGGAAAATTGAAAGTTCCGTGTTGTTTTCTAAACTTGAGAACCTTGTAGACAGGTAGAAATATAAATTGTACCATGGCAAGACATACAGCATCCTAGTTCTTCATTTTGAGTAACGGGTGTCTTTATAGGATTTAAAAAAAGGCTTCTAGATAGAAGATTGAAAGCAAAGTTAAAAGAGTCTGAGTGCACGCAATGACAGACTATTGTAAATCGTCTCGTATTGAAAAGTTGATAATTCCGTGTTGTTTTCTGGTGTTAGGGATACTATTGGAAGTGGTTAGATCTTGTTGCAACGTAACATGATATCCAGGATTCTAGTATAAGAGCAAAGCCTGCGATTGACTTGTAGAGCGCTTTACAATTTACATCCGCGCAAAAATATGTACAGCACTGATTACATACACGTTATGAAACAGGTCTGTCGGGCGGTCTTTTAATGGAAAATTGAAAGTTCCGTGTTGTTTTCTAAATTTGAGAACCTTGTAGATAGGTAGAAATATAAATTGTACCATGGCAAGACATACAGCATCCTAGTTCTTCATTTTGAGTAACGGGTGTCTTTACAGGATTGAAAAAAGGCTTTTAGACAGAAAAATTGACAGCACAGTTAAAAGAGTTTGGGTGCACGCACTGACAGACTATTGTAGATCGTCTCGTATTGAAAGGTTGATAATTCCGTGTTGTTTTCTGGTGATAGGGACACTATTGGAAGTGGTGAAATCTTGTTGTAACGTTACATGATATCCAGGATTCTTGTATACGATCATAGCCTGCGGTTGACTTGTAGAGCGCTTTACAATTTACATCCGCGCAGAAATATGTACAGCACTGATTACATACACGTTATGAAACAGGTCTGTCGGGCGGTCTAGTTATAAATTAATAGTTCCGTGTTGATTTCTAAACCGGAGAACCTCCAACACCCCTTAAAATCCATATTCTAATGTAACAAGATATACACCATTCTAGTAGACACATTTTGAATAACGGGTATTTTGTGGATGATTTGAAAAAAAAAAAGACTTCTAAACAGAAATTTCGGAGCTTGGGTTTACAACGGAGAGTGGGGCGGGGTCGGTCTTCGGGGGGGGGGGGAGGGGGGGGGGAGCGGGAGGGGGGGCCGGGAGAGCTTCGGCGCGCGTGCGGTGCTCGGTGGCGCGCCGATTACGGTGTCTGGACTCCCAGGTTACTTCTTCCTGTATTCAAGTTAAGGTCACTGTAAGAAGTTTGATGGACGTGTTTTAAAACACCAGTGTTAAAACACCAGACGATATGCAGGATTCTAGTATGATTCCTCGGGCTCGTTCCATTTTAGTACCCTACACAAGGAAGCCATTGACCTGACATCCGGTCTACCCCGGGGTAATATTTGGCACCCGGTAGTAGTTTTACGTGGTCGGAGTTTAATTGTTCCCCGTGTATCGTTGTGGCCGATCAGATTTTTACCACGTGAAAAATCCAAAGATAACCCTGACCTTAAAAATCCCAGTCTTCCCCGAAGAGATCTTGGCCTAACATAGCCCTAAGCCTCTACTAGGCTTCGCTGATCGCTGGGAAAATAGTAGAACAACGCCTATTGAACTTCCTGCATAGCGGACTACCCTTGGCACACTACTAGTATTCGACTCTATTTGGCCGATTTCTACTATTTTCCCAGCGATCAGCGGAGCCTGGTAGAGACTAGTTTTTGGCTACAACAGTTTGTGACAGGGCCAGTAGGATGCCTTCGTGGCGATCTTGAGTGGATACGATGTGTTTGTTTTTACGTTAGATTTAGACTTCCGACAGGGGCCGTTAAAACATTTTGTTTTCAGGCCATACCGTCCTTCCTCAACTCACCCGACTCTCTTGTCCATCATTGCCTTAAAAATGGGCCTCTCTTGCATCAAAATGCACCCAAAAGACAAGTTTGGCTATCAAAATTCAACAAAGCAAAATGTTTGTTTCCCGCTCGATCGCTGCAGATTGACCGCACAGTAACGCAAATATCGCGTTAACAATGATCATATTACATTTTGTTACAAAAAAAAGAATCAGCTCTAGACCATTTTTTCCACAATGAAAAAATGTTGTTTTCTTTATATTTCAGCAAGAAAATACCGAGAATAAAAGCATCTCAATAAAGAATATAATTTTCGTATGTTTTGCTGGCACCCCCTACTTGACCTTTGACACAGGTGGCTTCCCTACATGGGCTACAATCACGCCCGGCCGCGCCCCACTGGGCTAAGAAGCCAAACAACAGCGGAAATCTGTACTTCATCCAGCCACGAGCTCACTTCGCACATACTTGATAATGATTTTAAAATGTGAATATACCAGAGATTAATTCTGATAGCATTTACAAGAGGGTCGGTAGATGCTGGAGATGAAAAGTTTGAAAGCTGATGCATTATGTCTTGAGAAATGGCGGTAAATGCATTTATTTTTGCTTCGTCTTGTGGAGCGCGAAATCAAAGTATGGTGGACATTTTGTTTCACATAAAATCACATTATCAGCTAGGGCACCGGCAAATGTGAAATTATGTGAAACATTTTCACATAAAATAACATTCTCACGATTATGTGAAAAAATGTGATTTGAATTTCACATAATTTCACATTTGACTCCTTGCAGTTTTCGGAGGAAAATCGCTTCACATTTCTTCACATTTTTTCACATTTCACATTCACATTTTTTTGTTCACGTTTTAGGGTTGTGCGATTTCACATAATGGTTTCACATTTTTCAAACGGTCACATTTTTTCACATATAATAACATTTCGCGATTCACATTTTGAAAAAAAATCACATTTTGTGTTTCACATATTTTTGATTGGATTCACATTATGTCACATTTTCTTGAAATTTTGCAGAAAATTCACATAATTTTCACATTTATGCACCTAGTAGTGGTAGCAGGCAGTTCAGTCAGCTGAGTAATCTAAAGAGACACATGCAGACTCACACAGGGGGGAAACCTTACAGGTGTGAGGAGTGCAGTAAGCAGTTCAGTCAGCTGGGTCATCTAAAGGGTCATATGCGGACGCACACAGGGGAGAAACCTTACCGGTGTAATGAATGTGGCAGGCAATTCAGAGTCCTAGGTGATCTGAAGGCTCACTTGCGAATTCACTCAGGGCAGACACCGTACAAGTGTGAGGAGTGCAGCAGGCAGTTCAGACAGCTGAGTAATCTTAAAAGACACATGCAGACTCACAAGAGAAACACGACAGATGTGAGCAGTGCAGCAGGCAGTTCAGTGAGCTAGGTGCTCTAGCTCATGTGCACCCCCAATAAAGTCTATAAGAGCGGAAGTGAATCAGATAGTTTAGTCAGCTGTTAATCCTAAATACTTGAATGCACTGACATTAATGTCGTTAATGTCAGTTACTTCATGTTGTTAAGGCAGCATCTCTTTAGTTATTTGCTTTATTTAGATTTCACATCAATAGTTCAGTTGGTTGTGGTGTTATTAAACTTAGTGTCTAAGTTGTTTAATTTTCTTGGAAGTGTATCATGTTCAAGTCGATTTCCTATCTTCTATTTTTCGCTTCCCTGATGGTCGGTCATGTTTGATTGTTTTGAACTTATCATTGTTTTTGCACATTCGTTACAAATAATGAGTTGTACCAAGTTAATCTCGACAACAGAAATGCTACCTCCTTCATGAGTGAACTTCTATTACAACCTCAGATGATAATTTTTAACTAAGATTAAACTTTTCATCCAACACTGTAAAAAATTGGGACTTACCCAAATTTTCGGTTGACTTCACGGAACGGAGGTAGAATGGATGGATGATGATATCGATAATAGTGTCTTATAATTTTTATTTTCTACCAATAGCAAATCCAACCAGGTTATGTTTATAACATTATATGACCTATATGTGTAGTTTGAGCTTAGATGGGAGAACAAGAGCACTAGAGGAAGCATTTATGAGTTTGTAAGATAAGTTTTGTTTAGTAGCTATTAAGTATCTTTCATGTTGATTTCGAAAATTTTCCCCACATATATCTACATACAGTTTGCCAATTATACATTGCTTGTAATAATGTTAAAAGAGGTATTCCTTAAGCACTTTTTATATGTTTCTTTGTAACCCATTTTCTTGGAAGAGATTTTCATCCCTTTTTGTCTTTTGTAGTGATATTAGACTAGCACTCACTAGCACTTAACATGCGATTTTGTTATAGATTTCAACTGGAAGTTCGTGTTGATGAATATTAACAGTGGTTGGTTGGTTCAAGTTGTTCATTTACCAAATGAAGTTACTCGTTTCTTGTTCATTTATGCGTAGATGTCAATTTGGGATACGGGGTTTAAGTATCCTCGTAGATTCCGATTTGGGAATATGGGTTGTTTATGTATCCTTATAGCTACCACAGTCATCGATGTAATGTAATAGCGTAAAGGACAACACACACATGTATTCGTTATGATATCTACGTGGTCACTAAGGCCGAACAACACTAGGGATAATGAGTTTAATTTCCTCCTCAAATAATCTAATACAAAAAATGTTTTTTCCTGATCAAAGCAGAGCTCTAGCAAAAAATGGCGAGAACCTTTGGGCCGACTTTATAAACCAGAAATGCATCACATTTAATTTTAGACTTTTTTTGTTATCAAAGTTAAAAGCCTGGAAAGTGTCAGCCTTGGGGAATGATGCACAATTTCTTTTTTCATCTAACCAATACCGACCGACCGAGGTTGCGACAAATGTTGGATAATCAGGAGATAATGTTTGACCCAGGTCAACCGAATACTTCTGGGTCACATGTCCGTAACTTCCTGTTTGCCGAAGTGGCGAGAGTGGCTAGCGGTCTGGAAAAGTTCCTGTCCTTCCAACGCAAAATCCACAACATTCGCGGCTTTAGAAACAGCTGATCGGTGTATTTGTGCAAGGCTATGGTTCAACTTTGTTCAGGTAAGACGATCTGTTGTATTTTGACACTAAGACCGTTGTAGATTTGATAGAAAAGTGAAGACGGTTTCGTAAAATGTTGCCACCCCCTTGGGCTAAAGGTAACGTATTTCTGTCGTCTGTGACTGTTTGAAAATAGACTTTTTAATAGCTGTAAATTATGACAACGTTTGTCTTTAAATTTTGTTGTTAACACCGAAAAGGCAAAAATTCATTGGGCGCATCGAGGAATGTGAAGGATAACGAAAACAAGGAGGGTTGAGAGGGGTTTACAGAGTTAATTTTGATAAGACGTTTGTAGGTTTCTAATTCGAAGACATGTGAAGATGCAAGTGTTTGTAGGCGTCTGCGAATTGTAGAGTCAAGTTTGGATAGCTTATTGGTGTAAAAGATTGATACTGGTACAAAGAGCGCAGTTGATAGAATACGTAAGGTATACTCCAAGTCCCTCCATCCGCCCTCGGCACGGAAACTTCCCGTCGTCGTTTGTGACATCTGGTGTTCGTAATGGCGTGTTTCATATTTAGGGGGAGTTTCAGTATCTGTTGCGGGGAGGCTCAGCACCTGATTTTCTACATACAGCTACAACGTTATGATGATTAAGGGAGGGTTCACTATTTGTCAGCCATTGTTTGCCGACAGATACATAGATTATGAGCCATGCATGTTGGAACTACAGATTGAAAGAAGAAAATTATTCGTCATATTTGTATTGATTGACAATGATAACAAGTTATCACACTGGGTAAGCCTAGGCAGCTATCGCTGGTAACAGCTGAGCGACAAAAATACAGACGAATATACGACTTGTATACATAACATACAATTAAAGGAGTAAAAATGTATAATCATGGAAGCTCATTTATGTTGTTAGTAACCATAGGACAATGCTAATCTTTCTTCCAACATAAAGGTATGCATTCAAATAAATCTGATAAATTTGATCCACGTACACCTTTCTGTTGGAAGAAAGTTTAGCATTGTATTATATTTGTCGTACTTCTCTGAATTTTCTTTACAAGTGACATAACCATGAATCTACAGTCCCTTGCTATAATGATTGTTGTCGTTTCAGAAGTTGCAGCAAATAAACCAGGATGGCATCAACAAGCAGCATGCAGAGTTTGGATGACGTCAAGACAAAGGCAAAAAAGGATGCTTGCGTGCGATCTGGCAAAGGGGAGAAAAGCTACTGAGGAGTGCAGCAGTCAGTTCAGACAGCTAAGTTATCTGAAGATCCATATGCGGATTCACACAGGCGAGAAACCCTACAGGTGTGAGGAGTGCAGCAGGCAGTTCAGTCAGCAGAGTCATCTGAAGAGTCACACGCGGATTCACACAGGGGAGAAGCCCTACAAGTGTGAGGAATGCACCATACAGTTCAGTAGATTAGGAAGTCTAAAATCCCACATGTTAACCCACACAGGGAAGAAACCCTACAAGTGTGAGGAGTGCAGTAAGCAGTTCAGTCAGCTGGGTCATCTGAAGACTCACATGCGTATTCACACAGGCGAGAAACCCTACAAGTGTGAGGAGTGCAGCAGACAGTTCAGTGATCTGACTGCTCTGAAGACTCACATGCGAACTCACACAGGTGAAAAGCCCTACAATTGTGATGAGTGCGGTAGACAGTTCAGTAGACAGGGAAGTCTGAAGACCCACATGTTAACCCATACAGGCGAGAAACCTTACAAGTGTGAGGTGTGTAGCAATCAGTTCAGTCAGCTTTGTAATCTGAAGACTCACATGCGGACTCACACAAGGGAGAAGCCCTACAGGTGTGAGGAGTGCAGCAGGCAGTTCAGTCTTCTAAGTGACCTGAAGACTCACGTGCGAACACACACAGGCGAAAAGCCCTACAAGTGTGATGAGTGCAGCAGACAGTTCAATAGACTACGAAGTCTGAAAACCCACCTGTTAACCCACACAGGGGAGAAACCCTACGGATGTGAGGAGTGCAGTAAGCAGTTCAGAACGCTGAGTCATCTAAAAAGACATATGAAGACTCACAAGAGAAACCCGGCAGATGTGAGCAGTGCAGCAGGCAGTTCAGTGAGCTAGGTGCTCTAGGTAATGTGCATGCCCAATAAAGGTTGTAGGAGCGGAAGTGAATCAGGTAGCTTAGTCACCTGTTGATCCTGAATAGGACTAACATACACTGACATGTTGTCAGTAAGGTTAGTTCTGTTCCTGTTTAGGAAGCTTCTCTTTCAGTTGTATGATAAATTTTGATTGCACATGGATATTTAGTTCAGTTGACTGTGACCTTGTACAGCATTTAGGTTCCAAGACGTTTACAGACTAAATAGTTTTGTTGGCAGTGTATCATGTTCAAGTTGATGCCCTACCTTGTACTTGTAGTGTCTCTGATAGTTAATCATGTTCGATTGTTTTGAACTTAACATTGTTTTTGTACATTCCTTGACAAATAGTATTCGTAGCAGGTTGATCTCTACAACGAGTGAACTTTTATTACAACCTTAGATGATGATAAAGTTATATGATAATTTTCACTTCAAACAATAGGAAACTTATCAACGTTATGTTAATGATTTAGACCTACAGTTTGAGTTCAGAGGGGAGAACAAGAACACAAGCAGAATTATTTGAGTTTGTAAGAAAAATGTAGTGCAGTAACTATTAATAATATTTCATGTTAACTTCGATAGTTCGACAATCATGTTATGTTTGAAATAATATGAAAATATTCGTATTTTTTAACCGCTTATTTTGAGTTTTTTTTGTAACCCATTTTTTTGGTAGCGATTTTGATCCTTATTTTTCGTATACCGATATTGGAACCAAGACCTATTTGAGATAAGTAAGATTTTGTTAGATTTTGTTGAGCTGGAAGCTCGTGTAGATGAAGATTTACAGTAGTTTGTTGGTTCAAGTTGTTAATTTTCCAAATAAAGTTACTCGTTTCTTGTTCAACTATGTATAGATTTTAATTATGGGATACGGGTTGTCTAAGTATCCTTATACTAGTTATAGCTACAGTGATTGATGTAATGCAATAGCGTGATTGAAAGACAACAGACATGAAGAAGGCTGTTTTAATTATGAGAGAACACCACGGCGACGTATGTAAGTTCCGTGACCGTGTATGATGACATAACCTTAGCCTCATACCTTTGGCAAATGATAACATTTACGACTCCAGTATTATAAATATGTCTGGACGATTATGCCCAAAAAGGTCCTCATATATACCAGTTGATCATCTTCTCTAGCCAATAACACAAGTTGCATCAAAGTAGTACGTATGAAAGTCCTAGTAAAGTAGGCTATTGTAACATTTACTAAATTATGTAAATGAAGTCCTAATGTGCATAAGGTGTGTCTAGTGATATTTACCTTAACTTTTGAATTCTGCCCCAGAGCATAGGCGTCGCCAAAATGTTTTGTGACATTGGCCATATATTGTCTGGCGCCTCACGTCAGACTGGTCAAATACATTCTTTGGCATAGTCAAAGATCAGATTAGTGATAATTCTTGTCTAGCCTCCGATGCAGACTCAACCCGGCTGTTTTCTTTTTCAAGTTATTGTTTTTATACTATTATTTTTTTCTTCTTATTGCTGGCTGGGATAGAGTCTGCGTCCAGTCGGCGGCACAAAAGGAAATTAAAAATCACTTAGTGGCAAATTTGAAAACAAATCAATTTGCCATGGTCAGCTAGAAACTCCACCAAATAATCTTTCCTTTGACGGCGGCTGATGGCCTCAACCTGGGGGAACCCACAAACCTCCCGTGCAACAGTTACAGACTCCTCTCGGGAAATATCATCAATTACGGGCGTATGTCAAACCAAGGAGGTTCTGTATTACCTGGTTAGTTCCTGACTTTCGTGTTTTGAAAGAGACGGTGACCCCAATGCACCTCAAATTATGGAAACTTGTCAGGACAATGCAGGGCGCATGGTTACGGCGTGAGAACGTGGAGCCAGCGGTGCGTGCACCCTCCGCGGAGCGCGGACTTCACAAGTCCATGCCGATTGCCACTAAGTGATTTTTAATTTCCTTTTGTGCCGCCGACTGGACGCAGACTCTATCCCGGCTAGCAATAAGAAAAAAAAATATAATAGTATAAAAACAATAACTTGGAAAAGAAAACAGCCGGGTTGAGTCTGCATCGGAGGCTAATTCTTGTCTTACTTTCTCGGCGTCCCGATCAGATACACGACATTCGTACTGGGGTCAGCTGTAGGATGGTTCCTAGCGTGTGTGCTCCCCAGTTGTTATTGATCTGTTCGATCTTCGAATGCTTGCTAATTGTTTAATACTGTGGGTGTCGATGACATTGAGTAAGATCAAAGTAAATTTACATTCGTTTGTCATCAGTTCCGAGGTTGAATTCCTCCTCAAATACAATAAATCGTATTTCCTGGTCAAAGCTGAGCCCTAGCTCATTAGATCCGTACAAACTTATGATTTAAGACTTCATCATAATTTTTGCAAGTAAAAAGCTGGACAGTGTCAGCCTCGTAGAGAGATACACAATGTCAAACCGATTCCGACTTAGTGATGTCGCGACAACTGTTGGAGAATCAGGGCATGATATTTGACCCAGGGCCACACAATACTTCCGGGTCACCTGAGACTGACTTCCTGTTTGCTGGAAGTGGCGAGAGTGGCTAGCTGTCTGGAAAAGTTCCTGTCCTTCACAAGCAAAAACCACAACATTCGTGGCTTTAGAGGCAGCCAATTGGTGTTTTGTGCAAGGCTAGGGTTCAACTTTCTTCAGGTAAGACGATCTGTTGCAATTTGAAACTAAGAGCTTTGTAAATTTGATAGAAAAGTGAAGACGGTTTCGTAACTGTTGACACCCCTTGGGCCTTTGTAACGGCAAAATGTTTCCGTCGTCTTTGATTGTTTGCAAATAAACTGTAAAGCTGTGAGTGGAAAATTATTAAAACGTTTGTTCAGAAATTATGTTGTTCACACCAAAAAGGCAGAAATTATTCGGGCCCATTTAGGAATGTGGAGGAAGACGTAAACAAGGAGGGGTTGAAAGGGGTTTACAGAGTTCGTTTTTGAAAGTTGTTTATTCAAGGCAAGTAAGAATGCAAGCGTGTTTTATAGGTGTATCCTAAGGATGGAATCAAGTGTGTATAGTTCATTGTTGTTACCTTGTAAAGAAATGCATACCGTTATGAAGATCACAGTTGCAAATAACTTGTAAGGTATACTCCAAATCCCCCTTCCGACCCGGGGCCGAAAACCTCCTGCCATTCGTACATCTGGTATTCGTTACGGCGTGTCCCATGCCTAGTTTTACGGGGAGGGTCAGTATGTGATGCGGGGAGGCTCAGTACCTGATACGGGGAGGGTCACTACCTGATGCGGGGAGGGTCACTACCTGATGCGGGGAGGGTCACACTACCAAACTCGAAACTGCCTTTTCACCCCTTTGAAGTGAATGGGAGGGTATAATGGTAAATCATGCCCGTAGCCAGGATTTTGAATGGGGGGGTTCTTTTTAATGTTTAAGGGACCAGCGAGCGCCGTAGGCGCGAGACGAGCGGCGCAGGCGCGAGCTTCCCAGGGGGGTCCGGGGGTATGCCCCCCCCCCGGGAAATTTTAAAATTTTAACCTTCTGACATGGCATTTCCTGTGTTTTTGAGAGGATTTCAAAGAAAGAAATCAGAGACAAAGTTAGCAGTTTTTCTAGGATTTCAGCTCCGTTGGTGATCATACAAATAGATACAGCTTGAAAAAAACAACCTTGGGCGTTAATTAAAAAGTGGACCCTTGAGCGTTTCAAATTCTAAGAATTGAACCTTCTGAAAGGGCATTTCCTGTGTTTTTGAGAGAATTTCAGAGGAAAATTCAGAGACAAAGTTTTTTCTAGGATCCAAGCCTCTGTGGCATTGCTGGTGATACAAATAAGTCCACCTTGAAAAAAAATCTTGAACATCAAAAAGTGGACTTTCAAGCCTGTGAAAGTGGACCTTCAAGCCAATGGGGGGGATTCGTCCGAACCCCCCGAACCCCCCCTGGCTACGGGCATGAGTAAATGGTGGTGAATTTGGGTGAACAGACGTGAACCAGATTGGCATTGTTCCCATGTAAATGTGGAGTGGTGAATGTTAAACTTGCGCCTACGTGACAAATTAGGGAACGTGTTGAATTGGAGTGAAACCAATTATTATTGCAATTTGCAAATACAAAGGCGGTTCCATCCTTGCAAGTACGTCATTATGTGCGTTGTTTCAAGGGCTGAACAAATAGATCTCCAGTGTACTCGATCGGGCACTGGGCTTTGGTTGTGAAATATGAGTCTGAATCTTTTCCAGATCGAAATGATAATAACAGTTTATTCATGTAATACTGTAAACAGCTCAATAATTCATAACTTTCCTCTCTCAAAACAGAAAAATAATGAATGAATAACAAAAGAGCAAGAGACTCAGAAGGGTTTTGAAATTTTCATAACTGTAAATCTTCCACTGTTGACTTACCTTTACTTTGTAGATTTCCATTTTGTCCTGTTAATTCTGTTGCTTGAATCAAGGAGGTTACTAGACATGTATATAGACTATGATAACCTCCTTGTTTGAATTGAGCGTTACTGAGCCATTCGAAAAGGTGTGATTGCAATGTGCATTTGCATACAGGAACAATAGCGATTGTAGTCTGTCAGCCTGCATAAGAATATGAATACATTATGTTTTCTCTAAAATTGGTTGACGTTTGTGGTGGGGATTCCCAATGTGCATTGACGATTTCAAACTTAACTGCAAGGTTTAGGGGTAACTAAGTAGGCTACAATACAGCTAGCTTAATAATGCATGGCCCGTACTTGAATCTAAAGAAATCGGAGATAAATGACTCTTTCAACTAAATGGCCAATTCAAAAGATGATAAACTTCACCAGTGACAGACATGCTCCCTACTCTCCAAGCAGAGGAGGGGTTCCGGTAGGTTTTTGACATGTTTTTAGGCGTTTTTGTCGGGCTTTCTACTTTGTCATTTTTTTGTGTGTGGGTTGGCTATACGTAAAAAAATGACAAAGCAGAAAGCCCGACAAAAACGCCTAAAAACATGTCAAAAAGCTACCGGAACCCCTCCTCTGCTTGGAGAGTAATTGCTCCCGACCACTCTACCATTCTCTATAGAATTCACAGAATCAATTCTAGATTAAATGGACTGCATTTGTAACAACTTCTACCAGAGGGGTTAATTTCAGCGGAGGGAAATGCGGTGAATTTCCATTGTCATCTGGTGCAAAGTAAACAGTTTATAATTTATGACGACTTTGTTTACTTAGCACAGGAAATGTGATAATTGCTCCAAATTCACCCACTTGCAAAGTAAACAAGAAGCGGCTAAGAACAATGACATCCCACCATTTTACCCATTTTCACCAACATTCCCTCTGTAAAAGGGTGAAAAGGCAGTTTCGAGTTTGGTAGTGTCAATACCTGATGCGGGGAGGGTCAGTATGTGATGCGGGGAGGCTCAGGCTCAGTACCTGATGCGGGGAGGGTCAGTACCTGATGCGGGGAGGGTCAGTACCTGGTGCGGGGAGGGTCAATACCTGATGCGGGGAGGGTCAATACCTGATGCGGGGAGGGTCAGTACCTGATGCGGGAGGGTCAGTACCTGATGTTTCTATATATAGTTACAATGTTATGAATGGCTGAGTGAGGGTTCCTATATATTTGTCAGTCTTTGTTTTACAGCAGATACACAAATTCAGTTTACCTGATCCATATTGAAATCAGATTATTCGTTGTTGTTTCTGGGAAGCTCAGCTGTGTTGGTAGAAATTATAGAACAATGCTAAACTTTCTTCCAACACAAAGTTGTACAAATCAATTTGATAATTTGATCTGTGTACACCTTTGTTTTGGAATAAGGTTTAGCATTGTAGTTTCTGTACTTTATTTGTCGTAGTATTCAATTTTTCAAGTAGGGGCCCCAATGTTCAAGCAACAACCTTGAATCTACAGTTTCCTGCTATAATGATCGTTGTCTCTTCAGAATTTGCAGCAAAGATATGAATATGGCATCAACAAGCAGCGTGCAGAGTTTGGATGACGTCAAAAGAAAGACTAAAAAGGATGCTTGTGGGCGATCTAGCAAGGAGGAGAAATGCTGTCGGTGTGAGGAGTGCAGCAGGCAGTTCAGTCGACAGAGTGATCTAAAGAGACATATGCGAACCCACACAGGGGAGCAGCCCTTCAGGTGTGAGGAGTGTAGCAGGCAGTTCAGTCAGGTGGGTCATCTGAAGACCCACATGCAAATCCACACAGGAGAGAAACCCTTCAGGTGTGAGGAGTGTAGCAGGCAGTTCAGTCAGCTGAGTGATCTGAAAAGACACGTACTTATCCACACAGGGGAGAAACCCTACAAGTGTGAGGAGTGCAGCAGGCAGTTCAGTCGGCTGAGTCATCTGAAGACCCACATGCAAATCCACACAGGAGAGAAACCCTACAGATGTGAGGAGTGCAGCAGGCAGTTCAGTCAGATGAGTCATCTGAAGACCCATATGCAAATCCACACAGGAGAGAAACCCTACAGGTGTGAGGAATGCAACAGGCAGTTCAGTCAGCTGGGTACTCTTAAGACTCATATGCGGATTCACACAGGGAAGAAGCCCTACGGGTGTGAGGAGTGCAGTAAGCAGTTCAGTCAGCTGGGTCATTTGAAGAGTCACATGCAAATCCACACAGGAGAGAAACCCTACAGATGTGAGGAGTGCAGCAGGCAGTTCAGTCAGCTGGGCAATCTGAAGACTCATATGCGGATTCACAAAGGGGAGAAGCGCCACAGGTTAGAGGAATGCAGCAGGCAGTTCAGTAAGTTGAGTGATTTCAAGACTCACATGCGGATTCACAAAGGAGAGAAGCCCTACAAGTGTGAGGAATGCAGCAGGCAGTTCAGCAATAGTAGCTGCACTAATAGCTCCATGGAGCTGGCTCCATGGAGCTAGCTCCATGGAGCAGATTAGTGCAGCCTTGCGGCAAAGTTTTTCTACCTCCATGGAGCTGGCTGGCTCTACGCACTTTCAATGCAAAATCAGGGTTAACGTCACCCCTAAGAAAAGTGTAAAAATCTCTATTCGGAAACGCCGCCCTACCGCCACCATGCTCGATAGCTGCTATAACGTGTATTTCAATGCCTCTACGCACTTTCAATGCAAAATCAGGGTTAACGTCACCCCTAAGAAAAGTGTAAAAATCTCTATTCGGAAACGCCGCTCTACCGCCACCATGCTCGATAGCTGCTATAACGTGTGTTCCAATGCCTCTACGCACTTTCAATGCAAAATCAGGGTTAACGTCACCCCTAAGAAAAGTGTAAAAATCTCTATTCGGAAACGCCGCTCTACCGCCACCATGCTCGATAGCTGCTATAACGTGTGTTCCAATGCCTCTACGCACTTTCAATGCAAAATCAGGGTTAACGTCACCCCTAAGAAAAGTGTAAAAATCTCTATTCGGAAACGCCGCTCTACCGCCACCATGCTCGATAGCTGCTATAACGTGTGTTCCAATGCCTCTACGCACTTTCAATACAAAATCAGGGTTAACGTCACCCCTAAGAAAAGTGTAAAAATCTCTATTCGGAAACGCCGCCCTACCGCCACCATGCTCGATAGCTGCTATAACGTGTATTTCAATGCCTCTACGCACTTTCAATGCAAAATCAGGGTTAACGTCACCCCTAAGAAAAGTGTAAAAATCTCTATTCGGAAACGCCGCTCTACCGCCACCATGCTCGATAGCTGCTATAACGTGTGTTCCAATGCCTCTACGCACTTTCAATGCAAAATCAGGGTTAACGTCACCCCTAAGAAAAGTGTAAAAATCTCTATTCGGAAACGCCGCTCTACCGCCACCATGCTCGATAGCTGCTATAACGTGTGTTCCAATGCCTCTACGCACTTTCAATGCAAAATCAGGGTTAACGTCACCCCTAAGAAAAGTGTAAAAATCTCTATTCGGAAACGCCGCTCTACCGCCACCATGCTCGATAGCTGCTATAACGTGTGTTCCAATGCCTCTACGCACTTTCAATACAAAATCAGGGTTAACGTCACCCCTAAGAAAAGTGTAAAAATCTCTATTCGGAAACGCCGCCCTACCGCCACCATGCTCGATAGCTGCTATAACGTGTATTTCAATGCCTCTACGCACTTTCAATGCAAAATCAGGGTTAACGTCACCTCTAAGAAAAGTGTAAAAATCTCTATTCGGAAACGCCGCTCTACCGCCACCATGCTCGATAGCTGCTATAACGTGTGTTCCAATGCCTCTACGCACTTTCAATGCAAAATCAGGGTTAACGTCACCCCTAAGAAAAGTGTAAAAATCTCTATTCGGAAACGCCGCTCTACCGCCACCATGCTCGATAGCTGCTATAACGTGTGTTCCAATGCCTCTACGCACTTTCAATGCAAACTCAGGGTTAACGTCACCCCTAAGAAAAGTGTAAAAATCTCTATTCGGAAACGCCGCTCTACCGCCACCATGCTCGATAGCTGCTATAACGTGTGTTCCAATGCCTCTACGCACTTTCAATGCAAAATTAGGGTTAACGTCACCCCTAAGAAAAGTGTAAAAATCTCTATTCGGAAACGCCGCTCTACCGCCACCATGCTCGATAGCTGCTATAACGTGTGTTCCAATGCCTCTACACACTTTCAATGCAAAATCAGGGTTAACGTCACCCCTAAGAAAAGTGTAAAAATCTCTATTCGGAAACGCCGCTCTACCGCCACCATGCTCGATAGCTGCTATAACGTGTGTTCCAATGCCTCTACGCACTTTCAATGCAAAATCAGGGTTAACGTCACCCCTAAGAAAAGTGTAAAAATCTCTATTCGGAAACGCCGCCCTACCGCCACCATGCTCGATAGCTGCTATAACGTGTATTTCAATGCCTCTACGCACTTTCAATGCAAAATCAGGGTTAACGTCACCTCTAAGAAAAGTGTAAAAATCTCTATTCGGAAACGCCGCTCTACCGCCACCATGCTCGATAGCTGCTATAACGTGTGTTCCAATGCCTCTACGCACTTTCAATGCAAAATCAGGGTTAACGTCACCCCTAAGAAAAGTGTAAAAATCTCTATTCGGAAACGCCGCTCTACCGCCACCATGCTCGATAGCTGCTATAACGTGTGTTCCAATGCCTCTACGCACTTTCAATGCAAAATCAGGGTTAACGTCACCCCTAAGAAAAGTGTAAAAATCTCTATTCGGAAACGCCGCTCTACCGCCACCATGCTCGATAGCTGCTATAACGTGTATTCCAATGCCTCTACGCACTTTCAATGCAAAATCAGGGTTAACGTCACCCCTAAGAAAAGTGTAAAAATCTCTATTCGGAAACGCCGCTCTACCGCCACCATGCTCGATAGCTGCTATAACGTGTGTTCCAATGCCTCTACGCACTTTCAATACAAAATCAGGGTTAACGTCACCCCTAAGAAAAGTGTAAAAATCTCTATTCGGAAACGCCGCTCTACCGCCACAATGCTCGATAGCTGCTATAACGTGTATTCCAATGCCTCTACGCACTTTCAATGCAAAATCAGGGTTAACGTCACCCCTAAGAAAAGTGTAAAAATCTCTATTCGGAAACGCCGCTCTACCGCCACCATGCTCGATAGCTGCTATAGCGTGTGTTCCAATGCCTCTACGCACTTTCAATGCAAAATCAGGGTTAACGTCACCCCTAAGAAAAGTGTAAAAATCTCTATTCGGAAACGCCGCTCTACCGCCACCATGCTCGATAGCTGCTATAACGTGTGTTCCAATGCCTCTACGCACTTTCAATGCAAAATCAGGGTTAACGTCACCCCTAAGAAAAGTGTAAAAATCTCTATTCGGAAACGCCGCTCTACCGCCACCATGCTCGATAGCTGCTATAACGTGTATTCCAATGCCTCTACGCACTTTCAATGCAAAATCAGGGTTAACGTCACCCCTAAGAAAAGTGTAAAAATCTCTATTCGGAAACGCCGCTCTACCGCCACCATGCTCGATAGCTGCTATAACGTGTGTTCCAATGCCTCTACGCACTTTCAATGCAAAATCAGGGTTAACGTCACCCCTAAGAAAAGTGTAAAAATCTCTATTCGGAAACGCCGCTCTACCGCCACCATGCTCGATAGCTGCTATAACGTGTGTTCCAATGCCTCTACGCACTTTCAATGCAAAATCAGGGTTAACGTCACCCCTAAGAAAAGTGTAAAAATCTCTATTCGGAAACGCCGCTCTACCGCCACCATGCTCGATAGCTGCTATAACGTGTGTTCCAATGCCTCTACGCACTTTCAATGCAAAATTAGGGTTAACGTCACCCCTAAGAAAAGTGTAAAAATCTCTATTCGGAAACGCCGCTCTACCGCCACCATGCTCGATAGCTGCTATAACGTGTGTTCCAATGCCTCTACGCACTTTCAATGCAAAATCAGGGTTAACGTCACCCCTAAGAAAAGTGTAAAAATCTCTATTCGGAAACGCCGCTCTACCGCCACCATGCTCGATAGCTGCTATAACGTGTATTCCAATGCCTCTACGCACTTTCAATGCAAAATCAGGGTTAACGTCACCCCTAAGAAAAGTGTAAAAATCTCTATTCGGAAACGCCGCTCTACCGCCACCATGCTCGATAGCTGCTATAACGTGTGTTCCAATGCCTCTACGCACTTTCAATACAAAATCAGGGTTAACGTCACCCCTAAGAAAAGTGTAAAAATCTCTATTCGGAAACGCCGCTCTACCGCCACAATGCTCGATAGCTGCTATAACGTGTATTCCAATGCCTCTACGCACTTTCAATGCAAAATCAGGGTTAACGTCACCCCTAAGAAAAGTGTAAAAATCTCTATTCGGAAACGCCGCTCTACCGCCACCATGCTCGATAGCTGCTATAGCGTGTGTTCCAATGCCTCTACGCACTTTCAATGCAAAATCAGGGTTAACGTCACCCCTAAGAAAAGTGTAAAAATCTCTATTCGGAAACGCCGCTCTACCGCCACCATGCTCGATAGCTGCTATAACGTGTGTTCCAATGCCTCTACGCACTTTCAATGCAAAATCAGGGTTAACGTCACCCCTAAGAAAAGTGTAAAAATCTCTATTCGGAAACGCCGCTCTACCGCCACCATGCTCGATAGCTGCTATAACGTGTGTTCCTATGCCTCTACGCACTTTCAATGCAAAATCAGGGTATCGGAAACACCCCTAGTAAAAATGTAAAAACATCTCTACGGAGAACGCTAGCGAACTTTATAATGATTACAAGCTGTGGTCGCTTGTATGCAATACATTATAGCAATCGCATGTTGTGGGGGTCAAAAATTTAACGTAACGTTCGGCAAAAAGTTCATATGATATTTATGTTATGTTCACTTGCAACATTTAAAAAAAGGTGCCGCTCGCTTTGGTCGTCCCATGGTACTAGTGGGTACCTTTTTTATTGTTCGATTTACATTTTAACAGTTATGTCAGCATTTAGATTTTCGTCTCCAATTTTATCGTACAAAACAAAGGCGCATAATACTACTTTGGTCAAGGATGCATTTTTTTATGCTCTCGTTCGTTGTGGGTTTGTTTGTGTGCAAGAAGCCGACAAGTGCCTTTGATCTAAACGCCTTTTTGCGCCTCCAAATAAGAACAATATGAACTCGCGCGGTGGTCCCGTGTCAACATACTACAGGCTGCATGTTGTTTACATTATTATATCCCGTAGAGACTTTCGGGGGCCATTACCATAGCAACAGCCAGGCGACACATTTTTCACTCCCAGAGAGTACCGTGGGCGTGTCTCACAGCGCAGCGGTCCACCATGTTGCCTGGTGTGAAAGTTTCTTTCTGGCGTCCGCCGCGGGCCCTATAATGGGGGCTCTAATCTGTAAACCCCCCCTTGATTAAACCTTCTTGGTAAACACATGGTTCATTTTTATTCAGTTACAAAAGACAATGAAGTTGTTGCTTTCACAGTCAGTTAAAAATTTAGCTATAACAAACTGCATATAGCCCTAATGTTTGTTTGTCAACGCACACGTACAGCATTGACGACAATTAAATTTTAATTTCGTTACACTGTGATCAAACTTGCATGCAATGATGTCCCTAGACCTTACACCAAGAAATTGCAATGTTTTCTTTAATAAAGGACTAATTAGCCAGTAGAGTCAGTCCACACTGAAGTTAGAGCACAGCCATCTGTCCTTAGCCAATCAGGAGCGGGTATTTTGCTGTTTGAAATCGACATACATGGCCAAAGTTAGTTCGCGCACCTCTGTCCCTTGAGGCAGAGGTACGCGAACCAACCTGGGATCTGGTCTCAGCCAATGTGGAGCCAGGCTTTCTGCCCTCTCAAGGGAGAGCCGTGCTCTAAGGGACTGTACGTTATTTATCTGGGGGGGGGGGGGAGGACCGGTCGTCAGAGGGTCGGGTTAAATGACATTTTCCTAGGCCCTCCCCCCAGGTCAAAATTTTTTTCCTAGGCCCTCCCCCCAAGCCAAAAAAAATCTACTAGCCCTCAAGCCCTTTGAAACTACTAGTTTCAAGCCCTCTGAAACGCTATTTAACGTAATTTCAGAGGCAAATTGTCCTTGAGCAAAGGGGGACCGCCGGCAGCACATGAATACCTAGCACATAATTTTTGTAACTTTCACCCAATAGCATCGTCAAAACCACACTTTCCATTTGTTTTTAAATGTACGTTTTGAAGACCTGGCCCGAGAAACACAGCACTCAAACCTTACTACAGTCCTGCGAAGCTTAAGGATCCTTAAGTAGCCGTTGAATATAGTCTGGGATTTTTTTGTGTACTTCTACATTTGCCATCTTCAACTACAGAAGTCACTGGAATTGGATAAGACTGAAGAAACAGCATGGAAAAGTCCGCCAACAGTCCCAGAACCGCCACACGCCCCTATGTGACCATGTACACGGTTTCGTGATCTTACTCTTAGCTCCGCCCCACTGCAAAATTCCCGCGAAAACCTGGATCATTGCGTTTCTGCCACGCCCACAGCAAAACTTCTAAAGAGATGAAAGGCACACCGCTGTCCACCACTCCGCCACCATGGTAACCGTGCCAAACTCCGTCCCAACAGCCCAGGATGTAAATTTGCTACATTTGTGCTTTTGCTTGCAGTGAACCATGTGCAAGGAGGCACTCCAGAACTTATCAAGCGCAAGTTTATCCGACGTGTATCATTCGGAAACTTAATTGATAGAACTTACCGTTTTGGAGCCCTCTTCAGGACGAGAGGTGCTTGCACTGTGGTATCAGATTCGAACCGTGGCCGTGACGCAAAAGGGGGAGGGCGTTGTATAGCTTTATGCCTCATGTGTAATAGGGTACATGTACCTACTGGCTGAGCTTCAAGGTGAATATTAAAGGTGAATACAAAACAAGTAAGTTTGTGTGACGATCGTTGAATATGTTTTAACATCTTGGAGGTGCCGCTACGTAATGGCATTGCGTCAAACGAAACCACTATTTTTGTTTTGTAATTCAATGTCATTTTTCTTGCTTTTTTAGGACTTATCATAGAATATATTGTCAGTTACAAATCATTAATTTAGGCCGGCCATTACCTGTTTTGTTTTATGTTCTCGGCCGTCATATTTTTTCAAGATGGCACCCACGTTCAAACAACGCGCGGTATCGGTTTCCTTATTCCTTATTAATAACTTCCGTAAATTTTTTGAAGTTTTTATGGGTGCTATATGGTCACAGTGTATGATTTGATATTTCCAAAAGTACATTGCTGGACATAGGTCAATCAACCTGACGGAAATATTCTGGGAACTCTAGTGTAGTACAGTTCATAAAGGTCGCGCTGAGCGTCTCCTCTCCTCAGCGCAGAACGCCGCTCTGCACATGATTTGTATAGAGTCGCAAGCCACGTTTATACTATATATCAATATATATCAAAAGGATATTTTAGTATCATATCCATCCACCATAAATATCAAGATATCTGACGTTGCATTTCTTATTCTAACCTTACCACTGTGACAATGTATCTGTACATGCGCCGTGAAGCGGCGCGCGCTCAGCTACAAGCGCAAAACATGGGGTTTTCTGAGTGGCTCGGAGCCCATTTTTAGACATTTAGATATGTGTTTGAAGATTCTGAAAGGGATCAAATTTTTTCCTAGGCCCTCCCCCCTTGCCAATTTTTTTTCCTAGGCCCTCCCCCCAGGTCAACATTTTTCTCCTAGGCCCTCCCCCCCTGACGACCGTCCCCCCCCCCCCATAAATACCGTTCAGTCCCTAACCAACGCGTGTTAGAGCACGGCTGTCCCTTGAGAGATGATCAGATGATCCTAGAGGAGAGCCAACTTTTGACCTGCTTGACCTGGGTCACTACAACAACAACAAGAAGACAGACATACAATGAAACCAAACAGATCAAATTAAGGTACATTCTTAGAGAGCTACGCCCTCGGGATGCCAACAAGCTCCTTGGGGGCGGGGCCGCCAAGTTATGTTTATCGTTCTGTAAAGCCCCTCCATGGAGGAGTAATTTCTATTTTTGTCAAGGTGACGTGAACCGTGTATTGCATTCATTGTTCGCGGAGCCGCTAAGTTATGTTATGTAAAGCCCCTCCATGGAGGAGTAATTTCTATTTTTTCAAGGTGACGTGAACCATCTATGGGGCTAAAACAAACGATATAAAAAATTTCTTGAGGGTGACGAAAACCATGAGTCTGCATTCATTGTTCGTGGAGCCAGAACCTATATACATGCGGAGTATTTTTCTTTTCTTTTTTTTCTTGAGGGTGACGTTAACCATGAGTCTGCATTCATTGTGCGTAGAGCCAGCTCTACGGAGCTGGAAAAATTGTATCAATAGCTCCATGGAGCTAGCTCTATGGAGCTAAAAGGGATACAAGCTTTCTTGACGGAGACGTGAACTATGAGTCTGCACTCATTGTGCGTGGAGCCAGCTCTATGAAGCTTGTTTATCGTTAAACAGAGCGTATGTCCATGGTGGAGTATTAAAAAAAATTGTGGTGACGCGAACCATAAGTATGCATTCAAAGTGCGTAGAGCCAACTCTACGAAGCTGGAAAAAGAGCCAGCTCTACGAAGCTGGAAAAAGCTGCCGTGGATTGGACTAATAGCTCCATGGAGCTAGCTCTTTAGGGTGACGTGAACCATGTGTCTGCATTCATTGTGCTAGAGCCAGCTCTATGAAGCTTGATTTTTTTTAGTTAGATTTTTTTTCAAGGTGACGTGAACCATGCATATGTATTTTTCTTGAAGGTGACGTGAACCATATAAATGCATTCAGATAGCGTAGAGCTAGCTCCATGGAGGTGGAAAAAATAGCCGCAGGGCTGTACTAATCGGCTCCATGGAGCTAGCTCCATGGAGCTGGCTCCATGGAGCCGATTAGTACAGACCCTTCTCCAGTTCAGTCAGCAGAGTCATCTGAAGAGTCACACACGAATTCACACAGGGGAGAAACCTTACAGATGTGAGGAATGCAGCAGACATTTCAGTAGACTGGGAAGTCTGAAGACTCACATGTTAACCCACACAGGGGAGAAACCCTACAAGTGTGAGGAGTGTAGCAGGCAGTTCAGTCAGCTGGAACATCTAAAGGGTCATATGCGGACTCACACGGGTGAGAAACCCTTCAGGTGCGAGGAATGCAGCAAGCAGTTCAATGACCGTAGCAGTCTAAAGAGACATATGCGGATTCACACAGGGGAGCAGCCCTTCAGGTGTGATAAGTGTGGCAGGCAGTTCAGTGTCCTGAGTTATCTGAAGACTCACGTGCAGACCCACACAGGGGAGAAACCCTATAGTTGTGAGGAGTGCAGCAAGCAGTTCAGTAGACTGGGGAGTCTGAAAACTCACATCCAGACTCACACAGGGGAGAAACCCTACATATGTGAGGAGTGCAGTAAGCAGTTCAGTACGCAGAGTCATCTTAAAAGACACATGCAGATTCACTCAGGGGAGAAACGCTACAGATGTGAGGAGTGCAGTAAGCAGTTCAGTACGCTGAGTCATCTTAAAAGACACATGCAGATTCACACAGGGGAGAAACGCTACAGATGTGAGGAGTGTAGTGAGCAGTTCACTGCGCTGAATCATCTTAAAAGACACATGCAGATTCACACAGGGGAGAAACGCTACAGATGTGAGGAGTGCAGTAAGCAGTTCAGTACGCTGAGTCATCTTAAAAGACACATGCAGATTCACACAGGGGAGAAACGCTACAGATGTGAGGAGTGCAGTAAGCAGTTCAGTACGCTGAGTCATCTAAAAAGACACATACAGATTCACACAGGGGAGAAACGCTACAGATGTGAGGAGTGCAGTAAGCAGTTCAGTCAGCTGAGTACTCTTAAAAGACACATGCAGACTCACAGGAGAAACCCGGCAGATGTGAGCAGTGCAGCAGGCAGTTCAGTGAGCTAGGTGCTCTAACTCATGTGCATGCCCAATAAAGGGTGTAGGAGCGGAAGTGAATCGGATAGCTTAGTCAGCTGTTGATCCTAAAGACTTACATACACTGACATGCCAGGTATGTCAGTTCCTTTCATGGTATTACGGCAGCATCTTTTTAGTTATTTGATTTAGATTCCACATCAATAGTTTAGTTGACTGTGGTGTTATAGAACTTAGTGTCCAAGATGTTTAGTTTTGAGGTAAGTTTATCATGTTCAAGTTGATTTACTATCTTGTATTTGTAGCTTATCTCATGTTAGATTGTTTTGAACTTAACATTGTTTTTGTACATTCGTTAAAAACCAGAAGTATGCCTCCTTCACAAGTGATTTTTTATTACAACCTTAGATGATGGCTTTCCACTTCAAACAAAAGCAAATCTAGCTACGTTATGACATTGATGTAACATTATATGATTTAGACCTTGTTTGAGTTTAGATGGGAGAACAAGAACACTAAGTCTAGCAGAAGCATGTATGAGTTTGTAATATAAGTATAGGTTAACCACTATTAATAATCTTTCATGTTTATTTCGATTGTTTGCTAATTAACCATTGTTTGAAATAGAAATAGTGTTTGAAATTTCGTATTTCTTATGTAAGTTAGTAGATTAATATACCGCTTATATAAGTTTCTTTGTAACCCATTTTTGTGGAGATTTTAATCCTTTTTTTGTAGTGATATTAGAACAGCACATATTCGAGATAAGATTTTGATAGATTTGAGCTGGAAGTTCATGTAGATTTACAGTAGTTTGTTGGTTCAAGTCCTTTGTTTTCTAAATAAAATTTCTTGTCTCAAGTGCAGCTATGTGTAGATGCCAATTTGAGAATACGTGTTGTTTATGTATCCTCATAGCTACAGTGGTATATTGTTGTAATGTAAAAGCGTGAAAGACGAAACATACCAAGAAAGGTGTTTGTTTTTAAAGAACACCGTGGCGACGTTTTTTCCACCATGTTACACTAACGTATTAAACGTCGTACGAAAGAAACGATTGGATATCTCCAGCACATAAACTTATGGATGTTGCTTCTATGCATCACAATATAAAGGTAAACACATTTTTTTCACATAGACTAGAGTAAATCATATAGCTCATAGGAACCATGAATACATGTCCTGATGTTCGGAATGTATTGTTACATTAATCTGTTTACATGATATGGTGTCACTTCTTCATTTGCTGCTGCAAAATTAACATTTGTACATAATAATCGTTGCACCAGATCAATATCATTTATCACAGAGCACACATCATTTTCGGAATTCGAACATGGCCAACAAGAAAACCTTCATCATCAAAACATACGTGAGAACTTTCGGGCCTCCTTTATAAACCAGATTTGTAAAACATATTATTCAGATTTCATCATAATTGTAGCAACTGAAAAGCTGGACAGTGTCAGCCTCGAAGAGCGATACACAATGTCGAACCGATTCCGACTGAGTGAGGTCGCGACAACTGTTGGATAACCAGGAGATGACGATTGACCCAGGTCAACCGAATACTTCCGGGTCACCTGACCGTGACTTCCTGTTTGCTGGAAGTGGCGAGAGTGGCAAGCGGTCTTCAAAATTTATTGTCCTTCACACAATCAAAAACCACATCATTCTCGGCTTTAGAGACGGCCGATTGGTGTTTTTGTGCAAGGCCAGGGTTGTTTTGATACTGAGTGATTTGCAGATTCGATAGCATTACGATCTGAGCCAATTCAGCACCGGGAAATGCCTAACAGGCCAATTGCGTCAAGTAGGCGGGGTTTATTGACTCACAGCCTGGTGTGAATTATACCCTAATCTCCTCAGTAGCCACGGAGAGCAACAATACTTGTATATATCGCTAGATGGCGCTGTGCCCACACAAGATCCCTGGTCTGACGTTTTCTCTAGTACTCCGCATCGGTGCGATGGCTGGATTCAAGCTGCTCTTTGTTATTACGTATGTTTGAGATCGGTAAATAAAACATTGAAAGATGAAACTTGAACTGAAGAAGGAGCTCTACGACACGCATTACGATCTTTTGTCGGACTTTATAATGGAGTGAGAAACAACACAGGCCCGACAACAAAAGCACTGCATTCAGAAATTACTCGTAGCTAAATTGAAATTGCAAAGTGCAGTGTTAACATGTTGAAAGTGCACATATTTGATACATGACTCTAACCATAGTTATAGTTGTAATCTGGCCACAATTTAGGATTTATTTTATGGACTGAACGATTCGGTTGTTGCTCAGGGTGTCTTGCAAGCTGAGACCTATTTGAACGGATACCAGGTTTATGATAGATCAGCTTTGAAGTTGATTTGCCGTCCCACATTCGGTCTCAGGAAGAATTTAAGGTGAGCGATTATTTCTCTGTGTCTTTAATTTTCCTATTCAATTGTTTGAAAGCTTATTTTTGTGTATATGCGATCATGCATATACAAGTTGTGGAGGCCTCTCATTAGATCAGCTTGTCAGTTTCCGTAACGCAAACTGTAAACAAAGTTTCCTGGGGTACCGGTGTTTAGGGCTTTTATGAATCTAAGACGCTAGCTATCTTGCAATATATTTAGCAATAGCGTCTCGTTCCCAGAGAACTGGACTTACTAATACATCTGCCGCTGCTGTCCAGATTTTTTTTCCCACACGTTTCTCATAACATAAGGCTTCATTGGTCAACATACGAGCCTTTGATTTTGTCTAACAAATTGCTCTTCTAAGAATTGGATCAAGACAGGTTCCTTGCCCTTATTACTCTGACCTTGGTAAGTCAAAACAACTAGTAAAACTTGAAAGATGTATACCAGGCCATTTTTTTATTCATCTAAATTTTTAATAGGTTTCTGACTTGTATCTGTACCGGAACATGACAAAATCAACACGCAACGTATTTACAGGTACACATGTTTTATTAAGAACCATCTACCAACACGTTTACATAATCTGCGCAAGGCAAGTCTAACCTATAGCACTAGTCTTGGTTTGTTCAAGGTTAAGAATAAATGTGCTCCACATGTTCAAATAATGTACTATAAGATAGAAGAAAACTCTAACACTAGTAACTCTGATGCATACGTTCCTTTACACTAAAACATAACTTCATTTCGTTTCATCTTCATGACTCATGCACAAATGGAAAAAAAAACCTCTAATACTTTTTTGGACTTTTGCTTCAAAGCCAAGTAATCATCGAACAAAGAAATATCGACGTGTCTTTACCATAAAAAGTACGAATCTTGATGCTTTACAGAGCATATGGAACAGCCTACATCAGAACAATTGGTTCAGTTACTGTAGCTTTTATTCACCGCTGTTGTTAAGTAAGTTGTTTAAGTTGAAGATAAAGTCGATGTTGCAATTTCTTGTCGATAACTTTGAGTGAATGGTCTTCCACTACTGATGTAGTCTAAAGTGCACACGAGACATTTTGTTTTATCTAGACGGAAGCATGCACTAGTTACCACTAAATAGTGTGCGGAAGTGTCCGTTGTGTTTGGTAGCTTAATGTCCCATTGCGCCCCTGCGATTTTGTCGATCATAGCGAAGTCCCCAACTGTTCCAATATAGAACTTCCGGCATAATGTTTCGTCCATTCCGAATAAGCTCTTGTCCACATTAAGCTGAACTGGACCAATCTTAAAGGTTTTTCGGCGGGCGTTTTTGCTCAGACTTTCTGCTTCCCTTCTGATGCAAGACCCGACGCTGTTTTTTCTCAGCAAGAACTGGTAGGCACGGTCGCCAGCATTCTTAGTGCTAGAGTCTACAGCTCTGTTCAGTGCTTCTTGCCTCGTTTTCGTGCGCAAAAGTTTGAACTGTCTGCCAAAGTTCTTTGAGTTCCCTCTGTAGATGTCCAAATGGCGGACATTGCAGGTTAAAGTGCAATCATCTTCCACAGCTGTCAACACCTCCCCCTCAGCTTTGCATTTTTTCAATGTACCAGTGACTGTGTCCTGATCATTAAGGATAAGCTTATCCAGCAAGAATTGCACTTGCCCTAAAGAGCACACGTCACCGCAGCAGAAAAGGACGCCATCCTCTCTCAAATGTTCATCCATCTCACGCAGGACAGATGTGGTTTGCACTGACTCAGACTGTGTTTCTCTTCTTTCTTCCATGTCATCGTGGGCGGCTGGTCTGTCCTCTTCTGTAACTCGTCGTTTCTTTGCGCTAACTGCTGCACGTGCAGGTGGTTTCCGTTTAGTCTTCACAGGCTTTAGACGAAGCTGGTTAAACGGGACTACTGTGGGCGTGCTAGTGCCATCTTCAGCTCCTGTTTGGACAGCCAACCTTTCGGTGAATGGGTCTACCCATAGAACACAGCCATTTTTCACCTGGTCATCTTTGCTAAACCAAACTGTATCTTCGGCAATTATCTTTGCCACATCAACCTGACACTTGTCAATTCGTCGTCGCCGCTTGGTGACTTGTGGTGGTTCTATGCGCTGTCGCACGTCGGTAGAATTCACTCTATTGTTGAACTGATTACGCCAACCGTCAAAATTCACTGTGATTGTCCCATCATTGTGAATCATGCAAATTGTGCCATTACTCCAAACGCAATTTTCGTCTGGGGCTTGGATTAGTGAGCCAACCGCGAACCGTTCTGTGACTGGCGTAATGCCTGGGAATGGGTTGTCTTCCGTGTCAGAAGTGGTCGTCACGGTGGCCGTGGAGTGCCGGCAGGAAGACATCATGCAGGGTGTGTCACAAGAAGCGCTCGTCTCTTCACCGGCTTCGGCGGGGTTGATCATCTCGCTGGCGCTGCGTTGGGCCAACTGAGCGTTTGACTGAAATGCCCTCAACTTTCGTGCAAATGGTTTAGACGACTTTGTGGGCGCAGGGGTGTGGCAAGGGAAAAAGTGTTCGCTTTTAAGTGTATGGCAGGCAATAGAGAGAGGACATGGACACACTGCCGATATGTAAGCAATGTGTTTAATGCCGTGTAAAGGATTATCTGCCTTATGCTGTTTGTGTTCCTAGAACGATTTTGTGTTGATTTTTCCTTTTTCCTCAATATTGGTAGCTTCCGTAGTACTCGTAGGCCATTGGTCAAGACTTGAGTGTCAGTCATAACCATAAAAAACACGTGACTTTTTCACCATGATCAGAGCGGAGGAGTCAGAATTCATTTCAGAAACCGATACTGTTCAGTACCGCGTACACACCTCCGAGTCACCGAGTCCGCCGCCATGCCGCCCGACAAGCAGAGACAGAGAGCAAACAGGAGAGGGAATAGGAAAGATAAAATAGATAAAATGCAGAAACGCGTGGACGAGCTGAAGGCCCAGTTGAGTGAAGCGCAGAGTCAGTTGGGGCAAGTGCGGAGTCAGCTGGAAGAGGCGCACGTGACCATCATGGTCAAAGATGAAGAAGTTAGAGAGAAACTTTCCGACATTGCACTGCAGCCCAACCTGCCCAAGCTGCCGAAGATGTACAGCAATGAACTCTCTGACCCCCCCGGCGGGGAGATCTGTCTGGGACAGGGAACTTTTGGCAAGGTGTGCTTGAAGCAACTCAGACGTAAGTGGCAGTCATTTAATTTTGTTGTCTCTCAAAGAAAAAAAAACAAGTACATATATACTAGTAGATTTTATCAAGGCCGGTTGCATGAGTTTTGATTGTCAGGTGAAGAGCTTGTTTTTGTACATCAACTTGCAACATTCTTGCGAGTGTGAGATTATGGTTGTTACCCCCATAAAAATAGGTGATAATCTGGCCCTACTGTCTGTATTCACTGATGGACACGGTTGCCTTTCAGTGTGTTTATTTGTGTGTGGTCTATATGTTCCGGTATCATGGTGTGTCTGAAATTCTTTCGTCTGCCGAGTTGGCACCTCAAAATCGGCTTGGGGATTAAACAATAGCGACCTTTGAGGTAATTTGGAATTGACTGTAAGCAAGCAAAAAAACTGTCTCGTTACTCTATGTTGTACCATATAACCTCATTGGTTGTACCCACGGCACTAATTATGGACACATTTACATTCACTGTCTTGTCCCCGTACTAACTAAATCTTCGTTATGTTCACAAGTGTTAACCATACGTGTTTCATTACAGGCGTAACCACCTGTCAATCTAACCTCACATGACCAGTAAAGGAAATATGTACAGGTAATGTAAATCTGTCATAATAAAATACCATATATTGTAATACCTTCTCTTACGTATTTAACATTCAAAGTGCACTAACCTGTATATTGTAGGTGGTTTACATTGTGTTATCTATTTGTTTTGTTTTTTGCACTGGCACTTAACAATAACCACTCATTGTGATTCAGTCTTTAAAACACAAGGGGAGTAGAACTGAGATCGTATCGGTTGTTTATCAGTTATGGAGAGAGCTTCAGGCATTAGCCTCAAGCGTCAAACCTCTGCACGTAAAAGAACCCAACACACTTATCGAGAAGAGTAGGGGTGACCCGTTGTGCTTGGCCGAATACGCGAGCTGTAGCGAAGCCGCATTGCACTACCACTAGTAGCCTCCGTTGCAGTCCTTCCCACTAGCGACTTTTTAGCGATTTTTTAGCGATTTTATTTGGGGGGGGGGGGGGGCGTATCTGCTTGAGCCCCCGTATTTGCTTGGGATCCTGTTACCGCTGTGAGCCCGTGATCGCTGTATGGCCCTTTGTCGCTTCCAGCAAAGGCCTGTCGAAAAACAGTTATCACCATTGCCATTGATGTGCGAACTTCCCGTAATGACACGCGGCCAGCGCATGGAAATCTTCACGCCCCTTTGAGCAGCGACTCGTCACGAGTCGCTGCTCAAAGGGGCGTGAAGATTTCCACGTTCTAACGGTTGTCGGGATGTCTTTTCAAAACACGACGGACGTGCGGACACCTAGATAGCGCACCTTTCGCTTTTTTTCCTTTGCACATCCATCGAAGTTGCTATACTGATGATCTTGTGATTTTTGTGCAAGAAAACGTGTCTCAAACATGTCTAACAAAGGCGTGAGAAAGCTGCAATACTTTCTCCACGCACGCCGCGCTAAACAATGGCCGATCATAATCTAACCCCTGATCCTTTGTTGTCTCCTATTTCGAAAATAAAAACACTATAAGATACGACGGCTGAATTCACAGAAGATATCAGCAATGGAAGGAAGCATCAGGCCACTTTTGAGAAAATTTGTAACGCGACTTTGAAGACAACATGATAATCCAGGAAGCATGCGTCACTTCACGCGGGCTTTGTGCAACGTAACATTTGAATTGCTTCTCGCGGTACTGTGAATTACTTCTCGCCGCTACATACACGCTGCGATCACGGGCTCACAGCCAAGTAACAGGATCCAAGCAGATACGGGGGCTCAAGCAGATACGCCCCCCCCCTCCCCCAATAAAATCGCAAAAAAAAGACTAAAAAATCGCAAGTGGGAAGGACTGCAACGGAGGCTATACCACTAGCTACTTGAAAAAGCATTAGCCTCACCTCACGTGAGGATGTCTTGAAACGGATCGAATAGGTTTAAAGAAAAGTAAAGCAGTCATCCTCAATTGAAGTCTCAATTGAAGTGAAGCATTATGCTTTTTCAATTAGCTAGTGGTAGTGCAATGCAGCTTGTAATGGATAGGTTACTATACCCATATTTCTGTTTCTGACATCTCACGTGTTTTGCAGGTGCCCAGGGCTGCGTTGTGGCAGTAAAACAGCTTGCACCACGCGCCCGTGTCCGCGCAGACTTGTTACAGGAGGCGGACTTCCTGGCTAGGGTGTGCCACCGACCCATGTTCACATACGTGTTCGGTGTGAGCTCGGAAAGGGAATCGGTGCACTTCCTAGTCAGTGAGTTCGTCTCCTGTAGACCGGGTGAGGCTTCATCCATGACGCTCCAGGACGCCTTGGACAGACCAACGGAGCTGCTAATGAAGGACTACGATTACATCAACGTGCTTCATGAGGTGGCGACGGGGGTGCACTATCTACACGCTCAACACATTCTACACAATGACATCAAGGTGGGTAAAACTTCTGCAACTTAATTGATACCATTTCTGTATCAACATTTCCACCTCAACACGGCCGACGCTATATACATACAGGTAGCGTGTGGAGTATGTTGGACGTATGTCCGCCCCCTTTTCATGGTTAAAAGTCCCGCTTATGGCTATGAAAACTCCTTTTGCCAGTTGGATACGGTCTTTGCCACCGTTAGATCTGCCCCATGCTTTTATTGTGTAGTCATTATCATGTAGATGGTCTCCATCACTTGACTTGACTTTGACTTTATTGGAGTGTTGGAACATAAGGTTTACACCAAAACTCTAAATACCTCCCTCCCATAGGTTTGAAATCTCCTACATCTTGTTTTCAACTAGTTACCGACTTTTATCGACACTGATCTGGCTTCACTTTATATCTTTCACACCAATTGAGTTTCTGAACTGACTAGCCGAAAATGAAAACAAAGGACTTTCTTTTGATAGTCGGCAACCCTGTCGTTCCGTATTGGTTAGTCATTGGTGATTGGTTTTGGTCGGTGACTTCCCCGAGGCAGAAGCTATCTGATTGGTCCTCCGCCAGAGTCCTCGATTCGTGTGCCACGTGCACCCTGGACAATAGAGCCGATGGCTATACCATGCTAAATATGCGTGGCACGCGAGCATTTCACACCTCTTGTCCTTCCGAAGTTTGTTTGTTTATAATTGTATTATCTTTTGTTGTGACCTGTACTTAGCCAAGTGTGGCAGAAATGTGCAATAAAGGTCTTCATTCATTAAAAACTACTTATAATGAAGAAAAATATCTAAGTAATTCAAATATGAGGGTCAGGAATGCAGTCACAAGACTAAGAATCAGCTGCCACAAACTACATATTGAAACGGGAAGACATACATTGTACTTTGAATAGAGTAGAAGACGAATGTCATTTTGTGGTAGAATGTGTATTATATACCAAAGAAAGAAATGAACTGTATAAACTTGTAGAAAACCTATTTCCCTACTTCACACATTTAAGTACTGTTCAAAAATTCATATTTCTAATGCGACTAGACAAACCTCCCATTGAAAAACACGTCTGTTCTTTTAACGTTATATCTACTATAACCGAAAAGCGAGGAGAAGTAGAATTTATTCAATGATAGTCATGTTCTTTTGTATCCGCTAACTGTACTTGTATTATCTTTTGTTGTGACCTGTACTTAGCCAAGTGTGGCAGAAATGTGCAATAAAGGTCTTCATTCATTCATTCATTCATTCATTATAACGGCAATTCATTGTAATGGAGCCTTGTGAAACACACGCGTGACCGCACCCGTGTACTTAGCATGGTACTGCCGATATGATGTGAGTAGTAAGACAAGAGAGCCTTCGGCATTTTTCTAAATCCTTTGAGCGAAGGTTCATTGAAAGGTACCCCTGTATGGTTTCCTTGAACTTTAAGTTAAAGATCATTATTTCTCTCTGGGTAGGTATAGGCTGAGAATTTTAGAATTACTGAAAAAACAATACCTTTTCTTCATCTTTTGTTGTTTCAGACTGACAATGTATTGGTCTACAGAACCGCCGACCCGAGGGCCAAAGCCAGAGCCAAACTGATTGACCTCGGCAACGCATGCTGGGAGAGTCGTCCCGCGTGTTTTGATGTTGACAGCAGCCGGTCTTCACACATCGCCCCAGAAGTAGCTGTTGGTGGACCAGTCTCCTCGTACTCGGACATATACAGCTTCGGCTATCTTGCAGGCAACGTAGACGATCACCCAGGACAAGTCGTCGCCGAGAGGCCATGTGTGAAGGCCATCGCTGACGGCTGCGTCAAACAGGCGCGTCCTACAGATAGGATGACGTTGGGTGCAATCATCCGGCTGTTGGCCGATGAAGCGAAGCCGCCGGCCTAACTCTTGGCTGCTACATGTACCTTTGTAGCCTCCGTTGCAGGCTCTGACGCGGCTTTTTGGGGGGTAAATAATACACTTTTTGCAGCCAGCCCGTAACCATCAGCCAACCCCGTAACTATCAGCCGATAGTTACGGGGTTGGCTGATGGTTACGGGCTGGCTGCAAAAAGTGTATTATTTACCCCCCAAAAAGCCGCGTCAGAGCCTGCAACGGAGGCTATACCTTTGCAGCTCGCATTAATGCCCGTACAGTGCGTGTGGTGCTAACCCCTTGGTTTCTCTTTTATATGTAAAGATAGTTCTTCTGGGTCTCCACAGCGACTTTTGTACCAGAGATTAGAGTTCAATAGTATCTACTTTTGCAAGTTAAACATCTTCCCTGTAATGTACATAGACTGAGAAAAGAACTGTGTGTTCCTGGCCATTTTGCTCGACTAGAGATTAAATGTGTGTGGTAAGGTTTACCATTTTTCATATTGTGTGTTATTCTGGGTCTCCACAGCGACTTTTGTATCAGAGATTAGAGTTCAATAGTATCTACTTTTGCAAGTGTAAACATCTTCCCTGTAATGTACATAGACTGAGAAAAGAACTGTGTGTTCCTGGCCATTTTGCTCGACTTGGGATTAGATGTGTGTGGTAAGGTTTGCCATTTTTCATATTGTGTGTTCTTCTGGGTCTCCACAGCGACTTTTGTACCAGAGATTAGAGTTCAATAGTATCTACTTTTGCAAGTGTAAACATCTTCCCTGTAATGTACATAGACTGAGAAAAGAACTGTGTGTTCCTGGCCATTTTGCTCGACTTGGGATTAGATGTGTGTGGTAAGGTTTGCCATTTTTCATATTGCGTGTTCTTCTGGGTCTCCACAGCGACTTTTGTACCAGAGATTAGAGTTCAATAGTATCTACTTTTGCAAGTGTAAACATCTTCCCTGTAATGTACATAGACTGAGAAAAGAACTGTGTGTTCCTGGCCATTTTGCTCGACTTGGGATTAGATGTGTCTGTGGTAAGGTTTGCCATTTTTCATATTGTGTGTTCTTCTGGGTCTCCACAGCGACTTTTGTACCAGAGATTAGAGTTCAATAGTATCTACTTTTGCAAGTGTAAACATCTTCCCTGTAATGTACATAGACTGAGAAAAGAACTGTGTGTTCCTGGCCATTTTGCTCGACTTGGGATTAGATGTGTCTGTGGTAAGGTTTGCCATTTTTCATATTGTGTGTTCTTCTGGGTCTCCACAGCGACTTTTGTACCAGAGATTAGAGTTCAATAGTATCTACTTTTGCAAGTGTAAACATCTTCCCTGTAATGTACATAGACTGAGAAAAGAACTGTGTGTTCCTGGCCATTTTGCTCGACTTGGGATTAGATGTGTGTGGTAAGGTTTGCCATTTTTCATATTGTGTGTTCTTCTGGGTCTCCACAGCGACTTTTGTACCAGAGATCTACCCTTGAAAGAGACCTGTATGTACATATGTTAGAAATAAATACTGTGTTAATCCTGATTAGTGCTTGTTTCCACGTGTGTTTAGTCAATGAAAAAGATTACATGTGACTTAGAGTACCATGACCCCATTCCCCGCCAACTAGTTAGTAAGTTTCACATGAGAATAATGTTACCCCGGGGTTTCACCGGAGAAGAGCCATATAGAAGTTCTCGTAATTCTTTAAGGTGACAGTCTACATAACAATTAACAGGTTAAAATTTGAGGTTATGTTTTCTTGGTCGGAATCTTGGATTCTTGAGATAATTGCACCTAATTTTTGTCACTGACTTCCCCGTAGGAATGCGACAGACACTAACTAAGACACTTAAACTTCTAACGAGGTCAACTGACGCGCGCCCACTGAGCTGCTTCTTTCAAATGCAAAGTAGTCAATTAACGCCGACTTACTGGCACGCGAGCAAGATCCGTCGATTACTGGTTAATTGTTGACAGTGGCAATAGATTTACAAAGGAACTTTTCATACAATTTAGACACAGTTTTTCCTACTGAATCAGTAGACATCTGGGCCAGAGATGTCGGGAGGCATTATACACACCGGCAAGATGTATTGCAGGACACCCGTGGAGTTGGAATGTAGTAGTGATACATCGTGATAAATTGTGTTTTAAGATAAAAGTCTGCTTCCAATAGTGCATTCAATGACATTTGTTAACTTGTTAGAATCACAAGGATATCTTGATTTTACCGATTATTACTGTATGTGTCACTTGACGTGAAGGAAGGAAGGAAGCTATTTGCGGAGAGGAGACTCGGTAGTCGGTAGCTATGATAACGGTTTGGATCACAGGCTAGGCAGGAAGTAGCTACTCTCAGCAGAGGAGGGGTTTCGGCTGTTTTTTGACGTGTTTCTAGGCGTTTTTGTCGGGCTTTCTACTCAAGTTGTCATCTTTTTTTTGTTGTCTAGCCAACCCACGTGTTTCTAGGCGTTTTTGTCGGGCTTTCTACTTTGTCACATTTTTTTTGTATAGCCAAGTAAGCCAACCCACGTGGGTTGGCTATACAAAAAAAGATGACAAAGTAGAAAGCCCGACAAAAACGCCTAGAAACACGTCAAAAACCAGCCGAAACCCCTCCTCTGCTTGGAGAGTAGCTACTGATACCTGAATAGTAGAGAGAAATTTATATTTTATTAGAGAAAATTGCACTGCTGACAGGATCATCCTGTTAGTAGCAGTTGAAAAATCTTTACTACTGACAGGATCATCCTGTCAGCAGTGCAATTTTTTTCTACTGCTGACAGGATCATCAGGTCCTGATCGGATGATCCTGCCAATAGCCTTTTATCGAAGCTGTAAGAAATATAAATTTCTCTCTACTATTCTGGTATCAGTAGGCACTTCCTGCCTAGCCTAGAATCCAAACCTAATTTCCTAGGCTATAGCTCCCGAGTCTCCTCTCCGGCAAAGGTTGTGGCTACTGTCAGGATGATCCTCTCAGCAGTAGAAATTTTTGCACAGCAGACAGGATGATCCTGTCAGCAGCGGAAAAATTGGCCCTGCTACTACTTTCTACTGCTGACAAAATCATCCTGTCTGCAGTGCAAAAATTTCTACTGCTGAGAGGATCATCCTGACAGCAGTGCATATTTTTCCACTGCTGACAGGATCATTTTGAAAATCTAAATTTCCTGATAAAAAGCAATTGTTTGCCTTCTATTCCTCCATATGTTAGAAACGTACAACAGTACAAATGATTCATACTACTTAGATCAAAATCACACGTGTCTGTGAATTCATGGGATTTGTTGAACGTGGCAAAGATTCAGTAATCAATATACCCAGTGGGAGGGGGGTGAGTACTTTTAATTTCTCAAGACTCGGTTTAAGCGACTCAGTTTTCAGCATACAAAGTGAGTCCGAGTTGTGACAACGAACGGCTGTAAGTGTTACTTGCACGTCAAGGCAATAGGTACAAATACGCGTCACTCATGGCTAAGTTCAGCGCAAAATCTAGGGTTGGAGTTATCTGGACATGTTCTCGATGTGACGTTCGATTTCGAACGCGTCATACGTTAACGCAAGTTGAAATTTGGCGGTAAACAGGACATTAGAGACAAACCCCCACTACAATCGCCCTTAATACGTCCCACGCTTCGATTTACGCCCAGATGAACACAGTTAAAATTGTAAAACATTCAGTAAAACAATATCCGTTGGTACAGCCAGTAACATATGCCAACAATTCTTTGAAAAAAAGGAAAATCCTGTCAGCAGTGGAAAAATCTGCACTACTGACAGGATCATCCTGTCAGCGGTAGAAAAAATTGTACTGCTGTCAGGATCATCCTGTCAGTAGTGCAAATTTTTCTACTGCTGACAGGATGATCCTGCCAATAGTCTTAGGCCTCCGCAAATAGCTTCTGTCGGCCTCCGAAATTGCAGCCTCTTATTGCCGCAAAGGGTCAGCATTGTGCTGGCTTGTCGTAAAACTCGTTATGTACTACCACAAAGCGGGCTCGATATTGTCGTAAATGAGCCCTCTGTACACGCTGCGGCATCTTGAAGTTTTGCAAGATGGCGGCGACCGCGGACGTGCTATCCCGGCTCTCACACGTAAGAAACGTCTGCCGGACTGTCCGTCCGAAAATTGTATCCAGTTGTTTGAGTAACTATTTTTGGTCCGCTTTTAATTAGGGCAACAATTTTGTTTCCTGAGGTGAAACTTGCTTCGCTAGCCTTTAGCTTTACCAGGCTCTCGCGGATCGCTGGAAAAATATAGTAGAGATTATGACCAAAATAAGCTAGTTCACGGTTGCTACTTACGCATGTGCAGTGTCAAAGGTGAAGGGTATGCCTAATATATAAAACACCTCACCCAAACTCATCCGAGTCAAATTTGCAGTTTGCATGGGGCAAGAACTTTTTATAGCGCTCTGGATACATTGTATATGCAATTATGAATAAAAAATCTTTATCTTTTAAGTATTTAAATAAATAATTACCACTTTTTGTATGTTTCTCTGCTAGTTTCCATGATACCGTAACATGATATACTGTACGTGCTTGTATTTGAGGCTGAAAAACACATTGTGCACACTGATGTTTAGTTGATTGCGATACAATTTAATGCTATAATATAATCTATAATCAAAACAGCATCCACCGTCTTGCCTTATTCTCCTGTCGACGGTCTGTCAAACTACAAAAAAGGTATCAGCGGATCTAAGTAAGTGGGCCCCAACAATGAGAATCCAATATGGCGGGCAGACATTCCTTCTCATTGTGGAACGAGAGGGGTAACATGAAAAAACTAGTTAATACTTCAGATTTGCTGCATTTTAAAAATATTCATAATTGCATACACAATATATCCAGAGCGTCAAATAAAGTACTTGCCCCGTGCATACATACGTTTTAAACTCGGTTGAGTTCGAGATTGGTTCAGGTGAGTTCGGTTGAGTTCGGGTGAGATGTTAAGGCATATCGAAAGGTGAAGGCCCCTGGCTTGATTCATCTTCATTTAGAGTACCCTCTAAAAACCCCTGAAGGGATATCGCTGAGGCTTGTGGTAGCAGAACACGGTTTTCGGCCTATTGCTTTATTATTGGTTTATTTACGCCTATGGGGGTGTCTAAAGTAAAGGACCACAAAGTGAGCGACATCAATGTGGATAAAATCATAGTAGGGTACCCTACAAAATCGCGATAAATGAATCTGTTTAAGTTGAAGGTACGATCTACTACATAACTGAAAAATTAAAAAAAGATATGGTTTTTTAACAATGTCACGGCCACTTTGATAATGGGGTCATGCGGGGTCATATGGAACTGCAGCCGACTCACCTCAGCAGGCAGCTGCAAAGGTCACATGCATATGCTGAATGGGAAAACTTCACAATCTCATTTGTACAATCTAAAAGTCCACTTATCATACTGCCATACAGTAAAGTTTGTGCCTCGCTGGCATTCATGTGAACGTTTTACATACGGTTCAAGATTTTGGGCGCACTATTTTTTTACCACTACTTGGTGCTACCTTGTAAACAGTTCTCGTCTGCACATTGTCCAGATTTGCATAACAACGGGTTTTGTTTTCGTCTCGGGAGCCTGTACCTTTGACACTGCACATGCATAGTCTCAACCGTGAATGGGCTTGTAAATTGTAGTACAGTACTAGGGGAGTCAGCAAGAGAAGAAGGGAAGGCAGCCATAGGAAGGGGCGTGCACATGTTATGAATTATGATACTGAACAAGATGCATTTTTGTAGATTTTCTGTTCTAATTTTTTTAATGAGCCTCTACATACTCTGTAGTCCAATAGAGTATTTGCATCTACACTAGTCTATCTAAAGTGTGCATGGATAGCACTTTAAAAGCTGTGCTTTAATTTGAACATCAAAGAAGTTAATTTCTAGGTTCCTGTTTACAAATTTACTGTTAATTTTGAATTACATTGGATGTTTTATCAATACAATACAGTAACTTTGTCCTCTTTTATTTGGGGCTGTCCTTTGCAAAAGCTAACATCTGCCTTTTAAAGGTAATGGTGATGGCATCCAGAGAACAAGGCCATATTAAACGGCAGATGATCTCTTATGTTCTACACTGGTCAGTGGAAGTGTACTACTTACTACTCTTCACAAGTCAAGTTGAGGGCCGTAACCATCTTCCGCTGGTGTGTTGGGAGACCGATGACACGCCTCCCACCCCACCAGAGTATGCACCCAGTGTGCCAGGTACGTCAAATTGTTGTTCACCTTGTTTTTTAATTGTTTTACAGTTTTGCTGTAATATTATTTCCATCTAAAAGTTAAAAGTATTTATTTGCACAGGTAATGTTGTCTCAAGCGCTTTATGCCAAGTTAATTTGGGGATAAGTACATTCCGGCAAGACCAAGTAAACAATTTCTGCATGCTTTGTTATATTTCTGTAGGTGTGCAAAGTCACTGGCATTGCAGAGAGGATGAAATTCAAGAGGAAGATGGAGAGACAGAAAGTACATGTAAACAACTGACTTTCAGGTTGGTGCTGCCTTTTTTATGGGATACTTTACACAAAGAAAATATGAATCTACCTTCAAACTTTAATCTTAAATGAATCTACACGGTAATACCTATTTAATTGCTAAGTCTAATTTAATTGCTAAGTACAGGGTAACTATAGAGTATATTAATACATCTACCTAGGTCAAGCAATAAACAACACCTTTTGCAATTTCTCTGTAGGGAAGTGAAAACTGAGGAAGAGACTGCAAGTATCTGCCAAGTGCCAATCAACCAGGCATCATCCACTTTAATGAAAATGAACAACCGATGGGGCTGTAGGTATAAAGGTTACACACTCAGTTATCACATTTTCTTAGAAATTTGAAGAGGACAAGTTGAAAGAGGACATTGCACATTGAAAACCTATGTACTGTACATGTATATGAAGGGGACTCTTTCATTCTGGTCAGTTGTACAGAGTGGTCCAAGAACAATTAATGTTGTGCCCTGACAAGCTCACTATTTTCACCTGTGCCTTGTTTATGGCTGTTTTACAAGCTCCTTAGATTGAGTTTTTTGTCTGTTTAACTTTCATGTACAGGGGTAATACAGGGGCCTACTGCAGCAATGTTTGACTAGATTTTTTTTTTCTATCAATTTTCAATCTATGACAAATGATTATTTTTATAGCTTCAACTCTGGATGGCTGACCACCTGTTGAGTTATTGAGAACTGTCGGGAACATATTGTCCAAGATCTTGATAATAGTACTTAGGATATCATGTCACAACCCTACCCTGCATTGTTATGATTGACAGCGGTTGGTTCTAAACTTGGGTTTGCTTTGTACTAGGCATTCTGGCTGGGTTAAAGTTCTAGTGTTCGATTTATCCAGCATACATTACCTACACTACAAGGTCTGTCTTTTCCCTCTATATTCTACTGTTAGTACTACTAGTACCATCTGATTACGCTGTCAAAGGGTTTCCTGTTTACGAATAAGATGTCACTGATATTAAGATGTCATGCCAGCAGAAAAACGTCTCCACAGTATACGTACTTTCTGGTTGTACACCACTTTGGACAAACTTTTTTCTGTATGGATATCGCTCCCATACAAAATAGAATAGATTGGAGAGGGGTAATTACTCATAATTGATCTAGTAAATAGAATGCTGGATCCTAGACCTAGACCATGCTAGCATGTATGGTCAAGATATTACCGGTATACAGGTCAAAATAATATTTATGGGGTGCAAGACACTAAATGATTAAATTGAATTCCAGTCATGCAACACATAGATGCCACAACACAGTATTTACGTCAACACCATGATAACTTTTATTTGATTTCGAAACGGAACAAGAGCGCAACCTAAAAAGCTTGTTTGACAACATAAGCTGGCAATATATCTTATATATATATATATAAGCTGGCATTTATCTTCCCAACATAAAACTTGATACTTTACAGAGAAAAGCCAACATTAGACCAATGATTACAGTAACTGTTAATTACATGTTGACGATAGCGGTATCAAAATTCACATAGTGATATGCCAAAATGAGGTATGCTGTCAACGGAAAACTATTAAGGTTAGATATAACAACTTTCACAAACTCATGGGTTTTTAAGTTTGTACTAATGTTAAACCTGGTACCTATCAGGTTAAAAACAATATCTCAAGTGCAGGAATCACAGTAAAGATAATGCAATTTCATGTCAATAACTTTGGGTGAATAGTCTTCCACTACTGATGTAGTCTAAAGTGCACACGAAACATTTTGTTTTATCTAGACATAGGCATGCACTAGTTACAATTAATGGGCTGAAGTGTCTGTTGTGTTTGGTACCTTGATGTCCCATTGCGCCCCTGCGATATTTCGATCGTAGCGAAGTCTGGCAGAATGTTTCTTCCATTCTGAATAAGCTGTTGTCCACATTGAGATGCACTCGTGTCCAATCTAGAAGGTATTTTGGTGGGCGTTTTTGCTAAGACTTTCCGTTTTCCTTGTGATACAGGTCCTGACACTATCAACAATCCTCTCTCAGCCTTACACAATGTAGCGGTGACTGTATCATTAGCATTAAATAACAATTTAACCAGTAAGATTGGCGCTTATGCCAGAGTGTACACCTCACTGCAGCAGAGGATCCTGAGGAGTCACTTCGCTTGATTGTTTATCTATTTCATCACGCAGGGCAGATGTGGTTTGCACTGACACAGACTGTGTTTCTCTGCTTTCTTCCATGTCATCGTGGGCGGCTGGTCTGTCCTCTTCTGGTTGACGCTGTGCGTTATCGGCAACTCGTCGTTTCTTTGCTCTAACTAGTACTGTTGCACTTGCAGGTGACTTCAGTTTAGACTTTGCAGTGTTTTTTGCTGGCTTTAGACGAAGCTGGTTAAACGGGACTACTGTGGGCGTGCCAGTGCCATCTTCTGCTTGAGCTCCTTTTTCTACAGACAATCTTTCATTGAATGGGTCTAACCCCAACATTAATGGGGATAGTCCTGCGATTGCAGTTTTATATGCTGGGCTTCTGTTTGGATGGTCTTCTTTGGGAGACTCGGTTGATTTTTCTAATTGTCTTTTCTGAAAGGACTTCCTCGATTCCTCCGTGAAGTCTCTTCTTTGCTCCGATGTCAAGGTTTTCCATCTTCTTGATATTTCTCTCGCGTTTTGAATGCAATTGCCTCGTTTCATGTGCCCCTAAAGAAATAAAATGGAAACTCCGTTGCATGTATTTTCTGAAGAAAGAAACAATTTTGCTTTTAATAGCAAACATCTGCACCAATGAGATTTAACCATGCATTTCTTATACGTGAAAGGAAGATGTGACTAAATAATTCTGCTACACATATATATATATGTACTGAGGACAGCTATTGTGAATGGAATCACTGACATGATCAAAAATGTGTTTTGAGGCATTATTCTCACAAGTTAGAGCAAGCTGATCTTTATTTAGTAACATAGAAATTGCATCAGATAGCAAAATGTGATCATATCATTATTCATGGGTAACATTTGCTTACAATTATAGCTTTCTAACTTTGCATGCAAGTATGTCCGTCGTCTGAAATAAGTACAGTTTCTCACCTTTAGTTTTTGTGATTCCTTTGAGACGAATCTTGCCCATATTGAAAGCCGTTTGGTACCTTTTCTTTTAGTTTTCATCACTGTTAAGAAGAAAAAGAACAAAGCAAATAATTTAACCAATGTCCTTATTAACAATAAGGGACTGATATTCAAGCTACTGCTATTTGTAATACAGTGTAACATTTTTGGCATGTAAGCATTGTAACATCTACTCTCATAATTCCACCAGGGTACAAAGTAGATAATTCTGCCACCCTGAAAAAAGACATGCCCAAACAGATCGTACCCAGCGTTCCAAGCATAATGCAAATTTGTGTATCTCAACTCTGCATTTTACTGGGGGACATTAGGCTGGAGATCGTTTTGGACATGTTTTTTTCTTTCAGGGTGGCAGAATTATTTACCCTGGTGGACATTATGAGAGCAGATGTTATCTGTAACTTATTTTTTTATGAAATGCAAGTAGTGTGCTATTTACCAGCCGTTTTTCTCTCTTCAAGCCTTTTTTTGCCATATGATAAAAGCCATCTTTAGTTATCTATATTCAGTAACTAATATCTAGACATTTAAATATGACAGGAAATACCATTGATTCTAAATCAGACTTTCTGCAAATTAATTGCAGTTACACTATCTCCACGAAGTAAAGAACAATAGATATCCCAATCGACCACATTGTTTCAGAATGAAAGGTTTAGTGTCATGAAGGACAATTTTGTTTCTTCTATCAAAAAAAGTTGACACTGTTCAGGTAGGGGGAAAAGATGTACACAATCTACCGGTAAAAATTATTTTGAAAAATAAACAATTGTAATGTTACGTTATACACTGTATTTACTGAAGTCTATTTACCTTTTGGCTTCTTGTTTGCTTTCATTTTTCTACGAAGTTGTGTAATGGCACTTCGCCCTTTACTGAAAAAAAGTACAGGTCACGTAAGTCAAGAATGTCAATTAAAAGCAGAAATCTATTCTAGATAGCAGGTGTTTCATTTTAGAGTAGAAGACAGGAAGAACTGAGTTTCAGTCAGGCATTGTGAAAAGACAATATACATGTATACCGTTAACTACACACCTTAGTCATACACATGTACATACAGACATAGATGATGTGTCTAAAACACCACACTTTCCCTAACACACTGAATCATCAAAATTCCAGGGAATAATTTGTGTACCATCCTCAATGTGGTCATTTGTTTGTCCAAACTGGCAGACCACTTTGATTTCATATTGAGAGCAAATATTTTTTACGCATTTTTATTATTATTTATGGGTCATTTTGTGGAAAGGTGCATTATATGATAGTTGTGCCATGCATACAAGGAGGTTTTATATAAAACCTCCTTGATACGTATATATTGCATTACATTGTATATTGGAGGCAGGTCCGTATGGGGGTACATTCTTTGATGAATAGAAAAGGATTGTTGTGTAAAAGACGCTGAGGTAAATTAGTCGTAAAAGTTTATATAACAATCTTAAGTTTTAGAAAATAATACCTGTTTTCAAACATCTACATCCATATGATACCTGGCAAATTCCTTGCTCTGTGGAGCGTCCCATCCAGAGAAGGATAAGCTACACTGCTTAGAAGTTATACTTACCCGAAATACAAGGACTCTGGTAATGTCTCCTCAATGCTTGCCAGGCATGTCGATGGTGCTTTTTGAAGCGATTCCAGATTTAGGAAGTAGTCATGCTTGTCCAAAGTACTTGTCAGTTTGATACAATCTAGCACATATTGGAACGACAGAATCTTCCATTTCCGCTGAAAAGCTTTTATGATGGTATCATTTGGTTGAGGAACTCTTGACGAACGACTTGACAATCTGCTTGCATTTTTACAGCTGTCCATTCCTTTATCAATTTCTTTCTGCGTTGTTAGAACAGTAATGTCAACTGAAACTCCACGAGGTGGTACCTTGTCCATGACTCTGCCCCCATTCTCTCTTATCATAGCACACAAGTCCTGTTTCTTCCCACAGTTTGCTGGAATTCTACCACTTAGGAGAAATGTATGGTTCTCCAGGGGTTTCTTCGATGAAGGTTTTTGGTCAACCTGCTTTCTGTTTTTGATCTTGGTGGTATATATTTGTCGCTGAAGGTATCCTCGACAATGTGCAATTATGCGATTCCAGAACATATGGAGCTTTATGTACCTTTCGAAGTTACGGGATGCCTCTACAGCCACAGGGTTTTCAGAGTGCTTGTGTTGACCAATAAGGTAGCGCAGGTTCCTCCACATCCACTGAAACAACATTAATATGGTGTCTGGTTTGCCTCTTCCACCACCACGGGGTGTGTGGGAATAGTAGAAACACATATGCATATAATGAACATGCTCTGGTCCTTCCGTGGAAAATCGCATCATTGACCTGCATGGTAATTTCTGTACTAAACGTGGAACTACATCTATCATTTTCATCATATAAGGTGTGAGCTCTGCTCCTCCATACAGATGGCAAAATAGTCCATGAAATATGTCAGCATATCTCTGATACTTTTCAATTTCTTCATTAGTGAGGCCAACTTTTAAATCAAAAACATCATTTTCCTGTGCTTGCTTGTCATGATGTGCCTGTTTTGGATTGGAATCATGCCTTAAGAACATATACATCATTCCAATGTTGTAATACAGTGCTGTTTCAAGTTCAAGTTCAGTTATTATGGTTGAGTTCATCTGTGTCACTTCTCTGAGCTTTTCAGGTAGGGTATTTGTCTCTGCTTTTTTTGAAGATACTCCTTCCAATATGGGGACAAATGATTCTTCAAAGAATTCTACTGGACAAATGGTGACATAGGCATCCGTTTTGTTAAAGGATATAGGATATTTTAGTGATCCATTTGACTCAAGGTCAATTGAGAAATGCCCTGACTTTACCCCTCTTGAGTTCAGATTTGCTGTTAGGTGAGCCAAACTGGAATTGCGAAGATGGATTCCTTCCTCCCCCTTGAATATACTTGATAATTGAACAGACTTCATAATTCGTAAGGTTATAAGCTTTTCAGCAATTCTAGTAATAGCATGATCTATGTCAAAAACAACTCTTTCAATGGGTATTGAAGGCAACAGTGAAGTTGGATGCACCCGATTAATCACTTTTTCAACACCAGACCGTAGACCAGTGTGCACAGAAACTTCCCCTTTACCGTCCTTACTATCATACATGTAAATGTTGTAGCCATCATTAGTGGTGCCACCAAGACCTTTCTCTGCCAACACAGAATCCAGAAATGGAGAGTCTCCAGTAAGATAGAATTTGTAATCAATGTCTTTTTGCAACTTAGAGATGTTTTTATCCAGATAACCAGGGCCACCATGGCCATCACCAATGTTTGTTTCTAAGTTCATTCGGTTGTCTTTTCCATAGAATATTTGAAATGGCCAAAAATGTTTTGTACTGTGATATTTGATGCCTTGTGTCAGCTGTTCATTATCTACATTTTGCATTCCGAACATAACTGTTGCCTTTCTCCCATACGTTCTTGCGTCACCATACAGTTTCCAGTTTTGAGATGTCTTAGGTAACCAGTAGTACAAAAATGATAGGCATTCTAAAAGTCGCTTAGGACATATTTTCCAGCCAGTGGCAGTCCTTTCAGGGCACAAAATGGTCTGAAACTCACTTTTATAAGACTGTTTACATGTGTCTACCTCCTTACGTGGTGCAAAAATGAATGGTATCTTTTCTCGGAGTTTGTTAAAAAGGTCATAGCCTTTGAAGTTGTCGGCCAAATATATCAGCTCTTGTGCACTTATGTTGTATTGATAACTATTCTTAAAGAATTTTTTTGATACTGTTTCCAAAGCTGTGTATTCAGTCTTCTGTTTTTCAGTAGTCTTACTAGTATGCTTTTCAGTTGCTATATCTAGAACATATTCAATGTCCTCTAAACATAAAGCACCTTGCCATTCTTTTTTACCTTTTCCTATATTTGTGGATATGTCATAAGCCATTGCTTTCAGGAAGTCCTCTTTGCACCCCATGTGTACTTTTTCTGCTATGCTTTTGGTCATAATTTGATGTTGCCTAATTCGTTTTTCTAGTGTTGTGCATCGAACGTATTTGCCTTTTTGTTTCTTTTCATACAGGTCTGAAATATAAGATGATGTTCGTTTCAAGGGGGAACCAATAACAGTGTTTACATTTTCAGTCTGGGTTTGTCTGCTTTCAAATTCTTGCATTGCCTCTATATGCTTAGAAGATTTCTTCTTCGTATCTAAAACTTCTGACAGCAGATGTTTTTTCAAAATTGATGCCCACTGTTTTCTTATGCCATTATTCGCTGAGTACTGATGGAACATTGTAGGTGGCAAGGAGAACAAACAGAAGAACCCTTCAAATGACACTGCTTTCACTGATTTTCCATCTTCTGTTTCGATTTTGATAATGTTTTGACTTAGATCTAATCCACTATTGACAATGTGATTGTAGATTCGTTTGTATCCTCTTTTTTTGACATTGATTTCTTTCCTCAATCCCAAAGCTTCTAATGTTTCAGTTAAGTTGAAACATAAATCAGAGTTAGATTTTAACCAATATTGAATGCTTTTTTTTTCATGCTTTGGAATCCTTGAACTTCCTCATTCAGAAAGCCGGACTTCATGTAGCATGTTTTTGGAAGTTTCTTAGGATCAACAACAATAACACTCTTTTGGGGTTTCTCCTTTTTTTTGTCAGATCTCTTACTGGTTTCCCCATCAGTTTTGCTTTTGTTGTCTTCCACAACTGTAGTGACTTGCTCAAGCATTGATTGCTTCACAATTGGACTTTCAATCCTTTCTTCTGATTTGAAATTATTCTTTCTATCCCTTATATTCTCAGAAATGGCCTCCTTCATGGGGCCTTTTTTAAGATCTAGGGATTTCTTTGCTTTCCTTGGGCCTGGCAGTACAACATTTTCTTTTTCATCAAGGTATTGTTGTCTTTCTTGTCTTCCTTTGTGGTCGTTGACCTTTGATTTGAACTTTCTATCCTTTTCACATGAGACGGTGGCACTTACATCAATTGTTCTTCTGACGACTGAGTGGACACGGGGGGTATCTTCCTTCCTCAGGGCTCCAGACTTTCCTCTCTGTGTGAGCAGGTGGCCATTTTCTTTATCCCTTGTCGTTGTAGATGATTCTCTTCTCATGGGCATGATTTGGCTTGTTGTCTGAGCTAACTTTTTGCCAAATGTGGCCCATGGCCTCCAAACACTGGTAGCTGAGTTTTCCACCGAGGATAGTGGAACTCTTGTTTCATCATTGTCACTTACTTCTGTATCCATATCTGACACAATATTTGCAGCTTCATCATTGTCACTTACTTCTGTATCCATAACTGACACAATATTTGCAGCTTCATCATTGTCACTTACTTCTGTAATCATATCTGACACAATATTTGCAGCTCGCTTGTAGACAATCATGTGTAGAAGGTTACCCGGTGCTGTTGTCAATACATCTCCTCCTTGATCAAAGATGTTGGCAAGAGTATGTCCCTCTTTAACAGGAGCAGGGCACAAATCATCTAGCTCATACAGCAGACCTCCCCTAGAAACAATGGCAGTAAAGTGGCCAGGTTTGGCACGTATGCCGCCCACAACTTTGTAGGGCTGTTCCCTCAGTGTGATATGCTGTTCAATCCTGATTCCACAAAGATTGTCAAATGTTCCATGTTGTGGGACATAAGGAACTTCCACAAACAAGTATTCAGGAAGCTGAATATCTTTTAACTCACACTTTACACTTTGACCCCCACATGAGGAGCAGTGTCCTACACCTTCTCCCCTGCTAAGAATCATATTAATTGCACTATTCATGCTCTTGTCCGCATCAAACCAGCTTGCTGAGGGTACAAGTGGACAGTATTCTCTGATGTCCTCTTTTGCACAGTTGCATTGGACGCAACGCCGACTGAAAGTCTTTGTTAGTGCAAAATACTTCTTCTCCCAATTTGTACATGTTATGTGAGAGAAAAGCTCATCTATACAAGCTCTCATTGTTCTACCTGCGAAAGTTGCGACATTTTGAATGGCCCATTCCCATGTAGTTTCGCGAGCTCCTTGTACGTCATGTGGTGTGATGGCTTTGTCTCTTGCTGTGCAGGTGGAAAGAACTTTTGATAGTAGTGGTCCGAGGTTGTTTGTTAACTGACTGAAGTCTGGAAGCTGCTTGTATATGGAGAAGAAGAAAAGTTCAAGGAAGGAATCAATAGCGCATGAATACTGCCCTGGGGTGGATAAGCAGGTGTTCTTCAGACAAATCGGTGTTTTGGGTTGGCCTCCTTCCATCAGACATTTTAGGTTCACTGTGCTGTTTCCAAAAACTGAACAATCTGCAAGCATTGCATTTTCAGGTAGGGTCCATCCGTCATGCACCAGCCTGTACTGAGCATGCTTCGAAGATAAGATGTTTTCTTCATACTTCTTGATGGCCTCCTTTTTCAGATGCTTTACCTTTCTTGTGGGATCATACTGAACATACAACACCCCTCCATTGGGCAATATGCACGAAGTCATCATTCCAGCTACATTATTTTGCTTATGATGGTCCTGTGCCCAGATGAAAGCCAGAAGTACCAGAGCAGTCCTTCCAAGTAGTCCTAGAACTGAAGAAAGTCAGAGACTGTCATTAGAGTTGATGGAAACATTTTGTTTCATAAAATGAGTAGTATATTACTTTAAGCAAGCTAGGAATGCACAAGTCCTAATTTGAATGCTTAGCAAATACATGTAGATGATTCATTTCTATAGAAATACCAATCTAGAACTCTATATGTATTGGTACCAACATGACACATTCCAAGATTAAGTTTCTGTCATTTCACATTTAACGATTGAGTATCGTGGATTTTCATATTTGGTTACACAAATCATGTCTAACAATGGACTTTTTTCAAATATCATGTACATATCATGAAGTTGACGTCTGAGTCAATTGCATGCATTACATACAGTATAACTTCAGACAGATGGCTGAATAAACCTCCTTGGTATTTAAGGATTCTAATTACTGGTCGTATTATTAAAATATCATTGGTAACAATAACATAACAGCTTACATCAAAACATGTACATACTAGTATTTGAGTTTGCTAAAACTAGTAAGACAAGAGACGGAGGTAGGGGGTTCTGCAAGATACAAAATGTAGTTTAAATGGAGTTATTAGCAGCCATCTTCCCACAAAAAAGAATTTTAATGTCTAAAGCAATAGGACTACTTAAACTGGTATGTTTTGTTCTATACAATGTTCTCTACTTTTCAATACCTTTAGAGAACCGAAACTGCTCTCTAAAGTTGGTGAGAATTGGCTAACCAGATGTGGGCTATTGAAAAAAATCTGTGAAGGAAAATGTTGATAAATTCATTTAGAAATTAGAGTTCCACGAACACATTATCTTCGCCAAATAATCAAGGCTTATTGTGGAGAGTGAGTAATATTTACATGCTTATCACCCCTTGCAAACTTGATCATACACCATACCGTTTGAATGTTATGATGGGGGGGGGGGGGGGGGGGGAATGAGTCCAGTCTAGATAGGGATAAAACTCATTTGGTGGTACAGGACTAGTATATGTGTATAGCGTGCTGATATATGTTATAACTGGTCATCAAAAAAATTGAAAGTTATAATCAGATGGTACAGTCAATATATATGAATAGAATAAATCTTTGTTCCATATCATACACATTTTGCAATACATAGTACATGTTGCTTTTCCATACGGTGCTAGGTAATACCTAGCAGTGTACTCTCTGAGCAGAGGAGTTGGTCCGGCTGGTTATTCACATGTTTTAGTTGTTTTGTAAGGCTTTCTATTTTGTTCCCTTTCTGTTATGTCTCCAGTGTGTTTGACAAAAATGCAGAAACTGAACACTTAAAAAAAAAACGGACTCACACATCTGTTTGACTTGTAGTGAGACTGCCCCATTTGTTTATTTATGTACACCATCTGTTTATTTACACTTCTAGGCAAGGCCTTCTGCTGGCCTGTTTCGGGAACACTGTCACACACCCCATTATGGAATGTAATGGATTTACAATCATCCCTACTAATTATGCAGATTAGCTCCTGTTTTCTATAATCAGACATCGATTGTGTAAAGCACCATCTGAGCTCTCTACATACAAAACTTCACGACAATCTCTTCACCCCTTCTCAAGTAATACGTGTCCGAATGTCAAAACAAAAACACCCACTGCAGTTCTAAACAAGCCGCTAGGGGGCCCAAACTTACAGAACTTACTTCTTGTGGCATGAACTATCTACCACACAAATATCATGACCATAGCACTTTCAGAAAATATGCCATAAATTTTGAAGCTCCGCTGCAGTACCTTAGGTACTCGCTAGAAGGCCCATTATCAAACTTGACCTTCCTTTCCGTAAACCCTACCCATCCACTAAATATCATACAGATCCATCAACAGCTTCTTGAGTTATGTTGTCCACAAGAATTACACATCTACACAAAGCCCACTGCAGTACCGACGGAAAATGCCAGGAGAACCATTTTTCAACTTGATCTCTGTTTCCACAACATCTACACACCTGTGAAAAATCATGAAGATCCATCAACGTTTCCATCACTTTTTTCGCCTACATACAAACACACAAAAATTAAAAGTCCGCTGCAGTACTGTTGACAAACCCAAGGTAAACCATTTTTGAACTTGACCTTTCTTTGCACAACCACTACACACCTACCAAAAATCATAAAGATTCATCAAAGGTTTCTTGAGTTATGCTCAAGTACGAAATTGGACACCACAAAATAGGTCATCTGTCATCGAGTGTGTCAGGGGGTTCACCGAATGTAGTATTCTAGCTTTGAAAAGGGTTTGCACATCCCAGTTGATATATTATCACAAGAACATGCTGAACATCATGCCTCCCACCAAGAGACCACTGTGAAAACAAAAGCTTGAGGAAATCCAAGCATATATAGAAAGGCAAAGTTTTTAACGGAACGATAAATAACTTGGGTTACAGCTTGTCTACACTGAACGCTTTACGGGTAGGGGTGCGGTGTCGGAAAAACAACAGTGGCTCCTCAAAAATACATTGTACATCCTACAGAGCTCGAATAACAACCAATCGATCATAGGAGCCCCAGCAAACCGAATTTCTAAACTTCTGGCCTAGACTCTCACTCCACCTATCCAACAATGGCAGAGAAAAGACACTGCAACGGGAGTGTTCTCTGGCCTTTCGATATCGATCTGCTAGGAACTCCTCGAGTTATGTCACCTTTCTATATCTGCTTGGCAGATGCCTTTCTGGTTTCTAAGTGCGTTTGCACAAATATTATGGCAGAACTAAGAGTGTCACGTTGGTACTCACGTTTCTCTGAAGTCATTAACTCACAGGGCTCGAAATTTATTTTTGGAAATAGGTGCACTGGTGCACCCAACCTAAAAAATTAGGTGCACAGAAAATAAATTGGGTGCACTACATAAAATAAAGTTGAATGATACCAAAACATAAGCTTGACGCTACAGCTTTCTTAAGAACTTCAATCTTTGATTCTACCCAGATTTCAAATTCCAACCAAGCAACACATCAAATAAAGTACAAAAGATTATATTGCTTTTACTGATACTTACATTTCAAGAATATTCTGTATGCTAGTGTACAAGAGAACCTTTACCCTAAAGAGTTACAAAAATATCTAGGTGCACAGTCAAAAATTAGGTGCACAGCTCCAATTTTGGGTGCACACAGGTGCACATGCACCCACTATTTCGAGCCCTGACTCATTAACTATGTTTGTTTTGTCCTTGGCCAGATCATGGAGTTGTTAAAATAACATCTAAATGTTTTAACCTCCTTGGCCAAATTACCCATGGCCCCCTGGGAAGCCTAGCCTTCAGTACTGCCAACAGGCCTGGGGTGGGGCTGGCAAATGAGTTTCCCTCCCAAGTCAATTAGAAAGCTGTTAGGAAATCATCAGCCACCTACATAATCTGAGAGAGTGATGCTTCCTCCACACATGGTGGTCATGGTTGACTTGGCATCTGGCTACAAAATAACAAAAAAACAGCTCTGACCATTTGATCTGGATTGAACTACATGTACCCAGGGGCTGCCAGCTCAAGCCTTTGGTCTGGAACACAGACACACAGACCAGTACTGTATCTAATGCTTTGAATCACCCCCTTCACCAAAAGCTTGGAGTAATAATGCAAATGCACAGATGCAGGGATTTTCGTAGGGTCAGAAAATGGAGTATTCACCGTTGTTTTGAGTTAACATTTCAAACAATAGTAGCGCTACATTCACACAATGTTAAAGCTTTTCGCAGTGGTTTTAACCCTCATACACCCGAACCTATTTTTGCGACTAAAATGACTGAACGGGGTGAAAATGACCCCAAAATGTTTTGTTCAGTAAAATCTCCTTTTTTCACTTTTTTTTCGCTGATTGTTATCCATACATTGCTTCATCAATGTAAGAGGAATGATTTGGCATATTTAGATATGAATAATTCCCGTTCATTATCATGATTTATGCAAAAAGATCAGAAGGACCATGTCTTGAACTATTCCTATTTAGACCAGGAGGGGATTTTTGAGGCCCACGCCAAATTTCATGTTGCATAACTAATGAACAGCTTACGCGAGAGCCACCAAACATGGTGGCTTCTCATAAAATGTCCTTAACAAAATTTCAAATTGATAAAGTAAGTTCATCGTTTTTCGTGTTGCCATGGCAACGGGGTTTTGACAAGCTTATTTTACAAAATCTGCTAATTTCAGTTCAAACAATGACGTTTCAAGGCTTTGTTGGTACGCCAAATATATTTTCTTACATTGTTATCATCTTATGTAATCCAATGTAAATTTTATGATTCAACATTGATATTTTATGGTGATTTGATGACGCCATCCGGCAAAATCCAAGATGGCGGATATAATCCCATAAAATTGTGTCATAATGACGTCATATTACGTCATTATGACATGACATTTGTTATGGTAATACTAATTCACATGTGCATCTTCCTCTGAAAATTTGGTGGTCATACAATAAGTAGTTCAGGAGTTACAGAGGGCAGGTCTCAAAAAAAGCACAATATTTTTGCTGGGGTCAAAAATGACCCCAGCGGACCCAACACAGACTTTCCTATATAACGTCCACAGTATTGTGCCCATCTGCCTAGAATATCAGGAGAGGTTAGAAAAGATGTCTACTGACAAAGTCACGGAAGGAATTTTTTTTCAGATCAAACATGTTCAAATAGCACGTCAAAATCCACGCCCGGGGTCAAAAATGACCCCAATCGGGTGTATGAGGGTTAAGGTCGCAATAAAGAGTTCAACACCAAAACTGTGAACATAAAACCACCTCTAACATTTCTGCAATTACAGATATGCACATTGATTAGTTAGTGTTACTGAAGGTGTATTGTAAATTGCTAGTAGTTGGAATCAGCTCCAGGAATCAAGCATAACAAGTCAGAATGAAGAATTATCCTAGTAATAGACTCAGGTTTGGGATGGCATCCTTGCCGTTACATCAGAAGATTGCATTGAAAATGCTTGCTTTGCATGAGCATTAGATAACAATAGATATATCTTGCCATGAGTTACACACATATCTCTGACCATGTTCAGATGCATTGTTATTGTAAATTACAATAGTAATAATAATAATGATAGTAACTGAAGTCATCATCAGGCTGTGTTTCCAAACTTGCACCAAGAGTAAACACCTAGAGAGACATTCGCTTCGTAACTGAACCAAGCGTGACCCAGCACCAAGAGACCACGACTAGTGATATAATAGATGTTCAACAAGGACAACAACAACAACAACAACAACATGACCTTACAAAGTTAACGTTATTGGGAGAAAATAAGACGCCACACCGACATTTTAAGATACAATTTTCATATCAATAACTTTACACTATGATTGATGATTGATGGTTCATTAACCTCTTTGGCTTGTTTTAGGTCACCTTCAGGTTACCTCTTTATTGTCATTCCTGATGAGTTCTAGTCACCTAGTTACACAATTTCCCTGAGTGGAAGGGCTATTTGAAGCAGATTCATTAATTACATCAATCATTGCCTTGGCTGAAAAACTTAGCAGTACCATGCCCCCTCCCCAGAAAATCTATAGAGCCAATTGACACACTCTATTTATTCATCACTTTTAGTTTCTGCCCCATTGCAGCCTAAGTCAAACCAAAGAGCTGTCATTCTTATAGGGGAGGGAAAGGTGGAGGAAGTCTAGAATTTCAAGGACATTTCATGTGCTCCTCCTTAGTTTCTGATAACAAACTACTAAGAATTCTCATCAGTGACCTACTTTCTGATATACTTCTGTGCAACTAGATAGCTCACCATAACAGCAGCAGGGTCTGGTTTCTCATGTAACATTACATGTTGACCTCATATCATCTTAATTTCATGGATGACTTACTCTAGAGACCCCAACACTTATGCGTGCCAGCGTTAAAATGAAAAATCCAGTAGAATTTTATTTTTCCTTGATTTTTCTTTTTCTTCTTATTATCCTAAATAACAGGACTGCAAAGCTGGTATTGTGAATTGAACATAGAACACAGTGTATCAAGCAAACAACAAGTGTTAATTTGTAGGAGGTACATGCAGATCATCTGCATAGTTGCCTTGTTCATCTTAGCTGACTCAGCTCAAGTGATTGATGTTTGATGCATTTACAAGAACGATCAAAGATGTACACTATTAGATGGTATTTCACTACTATTTGGCTACAAAGACTGTTGATGTATGGCTATGATAAGAATATTCATTAAGGCAGTTTCAACATACATGAAACTGATCATGAGCTCCATATTAAGCATTCCATGGTTCACACTTACAAATCTCACTGTGAGACCTCTACTAATACCTCAACTCCTCTCCCATGTCTGTCAGCGTTGCAAAAAAAAATGTGTGAGAGACACTCTGGATAGGATGTCTTTGAAATTGTCTATTAGTAAGCGATACTTGCTGGCTGCGGGTGCAAGTGCAAGGAGATTTAAAACTTTTTGAATGGTGCAAACTTTGCACCGTTCAAGAAGGTTTAATCTCCTTGCACTTGCACTCGCGGACTGCAAACGTAACATCCCCCTGACGTTTTTTGTGGTTGTCCGATGCCAAAGTCTGAGATAGGTCTGATTCTACAAAATTTCACACCTTGGTGATAATGATAAGAGAGGGAATGTTATATGAAGGGCATGTAGGGTTTTGTCTGCCTGGAGGCCTGAGGCACAGCTCAGGCCTTATTGATACCCTGTTAATCATTTTTTGTAGCCTCCATAGCAGGCTCTCTGCACCTATAGGGCTTATGATTACGGGCTGGCTGCAGGACCCAGCAAAAAAATAAGTCATCAGCCAGGAAAAGCCCAGAGAGCCTGCTATGGAAGCTACCATTTTTTGCACAACTGAACACTATTTTTCTATCCACAGAGGAAACACAAGGCATGTAGCAAATAGAGCCAAAGGCGCCACTGGGATTTAATCTCCAATTAGCCTGGATACCTGACCCCCAATCTCTAAACATCTTTCCCCATTTGACTTTCCACACGATAGATACATGTATTAGAGAAAATATCTATCCACACAATAGATACTATAGAGAAAATATCTATCCACACTATAAATATCATGATAGAGAAAATCTACCCACACTATATATTATTATGTTGGCTACTAAAAATGTCAAACTTGAATTTCACTGTGGACCCAAAGTATTTCAGTATCTGTATCTGTATCTATATAGCCGGTATAACCGCCATTAGGCGTAATACACCAGGAAGAGCAATGGTCCCAGGACGGTTCCTTGTGGAACTTCCGACACTCTAACCGGGGCTGAGGCCTTCCCTTCTACCACTACCGTCTGCTCCCTGTTGGTCAGGAAGGCCTTCAATTCCATAGTACTCCAGTTTGGAAATAAGTCTGTTATGGGGGACTTTGTTGAAGTCGAGTATTGCTAAATCCACCTGCCGTTTATTGTTCAGTGCACTAGCTATGTCGTGAGCTGTTAGTATCAGCTTAGTCTGTATAACGCAAACTCCAGCTGTCCGGGGGTTTCTCTCCCCTCCCCGTGATTACAGGACAGCGAGCAGTCACAAGAGGCTTGATTGACTTCAGGCTAGTATCAGCTGTGTTTCTGTGGATCGCTTGGCTCTGAACCCATGCTGATAATCCGTCAATATACTGTGACTCTCAAGGTGCTTCATGACATGGCTGTGAATAAAGTAACTTGTAGTAACAGTAGTAAATAAGTAAGCCTAAAGAAGCAGAGACTTGGCAGCTATGAGGTCTCATTTATCAGTTTTTTTCCCCATAGGCTTCCCATTTTATAAAACGCCGCCCACACAAACCTGGGTTTCAGGGTTCAACTATAGATGAACACCAGGAGAACCAGTTCCAGGAAAGGAGGAACTAGTTCCCATAGTATAGTATACATAGCCTTTTTGCCCTGCCTGAGGCTAGCCTGGGTGCCATCCTATTTCTACCGGGGCTCCTACACTCGCTACCCTCAAAAAATGTGTAGGAGCCCCGGTAGAAATAGGATGGCACCCAGGCTAGCCTGAGGCCTTCTGGTGTTTGTTTCAGAGGAACTACATTGAACCTAGTTCCTCAACGCCAGTTAAGGCACGACATCCAGTATAGGATCTGTATAGTTCCTCCTAATCAATCACTCTAGGAAGAGAACCTGGCTGGAAAACAGGCCTCCAAGCCTTATCTATGGGACTAATTATGTGTAGAAGATCAACTATCCATTCTCTAGGAGGACCCTGATATGTCCTCTCTCCCAAAGAGCACAGATGTACATGTACATTGAAAAGGAAAGGGGTGTTTGATGTTTCTTGGGAATAGAAAACCATATTTTTGGGGCTCTTAAGACAGTATAATTATTCATTCAGGTTTCAATTAAGACATGGCCTTAATATGTCTCACCAGGGATAGAGGGGATAAGTAGGGAGTCAGTCTAATTACGCAGAAACTGTCACTGCTTCAGCCACCCTGTCAGGTCTGATTGGTTACAGCCACTTGCATGCAAACTGGATCATATAGCACATGTAATCACAGCAGAGCTGAACTAGCTTCTGAAACAACAAATGATTATTACAAACCTTCTTCAGGAAGTGAAAAGTAAAAGTGATCTTGAACCTGTTAAGCTCCCTGTAGGGCTTATTCTGCCACTGGACCTGACAGAGAAGACAGATTCTACAGGTTCAGTAGCATGCATGTCAGGAGAGAAACAAAGATGGGATTCTAACTCTCAGCTTCTTGGTCCAAAAGCAAGGTTATCTAAAACCTTCTTCCAACTGTCTCTGTAACCAATAGGCTGCTTCAGTTTGCTGAATGTTAAAGTCCACTGGACTAGGCATGCTACTACATCTTAACACTAGTTTGTCTTTACTATTTTGTACTTGGTTTCTCTGACAATGTCTTGTGCACTATTGCAACAAATCTAGCCCGATAACCCAGCCCTGTCTCCATCTCTAACATGAAATCCAAGCAGGTCCCATAGCCCACACAATTAAGCCGTTCTCTAGCAGGTTCAACTAAGGAGCTCTTACATGTAGTTGAAGTTCTTGGTCCAACATGCCATTTGGTCTAACATGCCTCTAAAGTTCGGGCTTGAAACTGATAGCTGTGCAGTGTGATGGGATCGCCGCGCGCATGCGCGCGGTAGATCCCAAGTAATTGGCCACTCGAGCGGGAACAAGCTGGACCGAACCAGCCTCTCGATTTAACACTCAGACTCAGACTTATTTTATTGTATACATGTCCGGTTGCGAGGGAGGGTAGTCAATTATACAATGTCATGTAGGTGGACAAAAAGTTTTTTGGTGGTTTGAGGTCACACTGAAAGGTCACTGCGAAAACTCCAAACTTGAAACCACTGCGAACATGTCTTCATTTACTTACTACTGTATGTAGATGCAGAAATGTTTGCAGTGGTTTCAAGTTTGGAGTTTTCGTGGTGACCTTTCAGTGCGACCTCAAAACCACCAAAAAACTTTTTGCCCACCTACATGTATACTGTATACTATCATTGTTTCAAGCAGAACTTAAAACCACTGCGAACACTCCATTATCTCCCTACCGTGAAATAAACACCACACAAACTTTAAATGCATTTAACGTTACAGTAACTTCAGTCCTGAGGAAAACCTTTGGCAACAGGGAAAATCAGGCAGGAAAATCATAGGTAGGATTTTTTCCTACTCTGCGTAGCCTACCTGCCATCCTATTAGTATTACTTTACTTGTCCCCCTCCCCCATGCACATGCACTACTGTATTATGCAGAAATGTTTGCGGTGGTTTTATGTTTGCTGTTTTTTGCAGTGAACTCTTCAGCGCGAAGTTAAAACCATTTCTGAAATTTTAGCTACCCCTTGTTTTTACAGTATCATGAGGCACCTGTTATGGTAAACTTGAGCTATCTTGGTTTCAGACTTTCAGACTGGCCGTCCCTAAAATCACCAATGAATCTTCTATTATGTGACTATACTGCTACTATTGTTTTAATTTGATTCACATGAGGACATGGTTATCTTACAGCCACACAAGAATATTTTCTCAGTATCAAAACTAAGGAGGTTTAAAAAACTCCTTGTCAATACGAATCAAATCTTTAAAGAATAACAGGCACAAAGTCAGAAAAAACAAGCATCAATAGTAATAACAACAGTAGTTAAGCAATTATTGCATTGAAATTGAAAGTCAAAGTTTATAAAAAAAAGTTGGGAAAATGGGAACAAGAATCACATTTTTTAGATTTTTGAAAAGAACACACATAATGCTCTCAACTCAAACAGTTGAACCAGTACTCTAATGAAAAAAAGAGCACTTTTAGTAATTCAGAACTCTTTAGTAATTCACAGTTCAAAAGTCTGTATGTATCATTTTGAGACCATGGGATAAATGATGGAAAGAGAACCTTCTAAAACAGATAGGACATTAATGAAGCTTGTTTACAGGTCATTTTGCTGACCATGTTTAGATGCAGTGCAGTTTCATAATAAATCAAATGATGACCAATAATCTCATTATAAGTATATACCAAACTACATGTAATCCACATCAAACACAAGGGGGGATGATGGTATTGGCGCAGGCGCCTAGACCCTACGGTGAGAGAGCTCAAGAATAAACAGGGCATTAAAACATTGAAAGCCTTTCTTGGTGGGCTTTTTGGTGAACTCTTGGCAAGTCTGGGGTGGGTATGACAGTTCAGACTTCATAATTTTAGAATATGTTGACAAAAACGACCTTTCTTCATCTTTTTGTCTTCTGGACCCCCGGGAGATAGTGTGATGGTCGCGATCGGCCCTTATAAGGGAAATGGACCGACTCAAGTGCTCTCGCTCGGGGGTGTTTCCCCGGAGACTAGCCGTATAGAAGTTCTCGTAATTCTGATAGATGACAGTCTACAGAAGTGGTAAAAAATTGAGGGTAAGTTTTCTTGGTCAGGATCTTTGGTTCCTGAGATAATGACACCTAATTTCTGTCAACTTCCCCATAGGGATGCATGTATTATTGGCCCAAATTGGAATGTCCTAATCCCCCCACAATGTAAAAATAACCAAGCCCCCCTCCCCCCAGTTGAGCTAACAAATGTGGGACTTCCACCCCAATTGACTAACTAGTGGAGTACCACCACAGACCATGTGACATGCATGTTAGGTGGTCTGTCATGGTACTCTACTAGTTAGTGAGTATCACATGGTTTCACAGGTTACCAGATATAGGCTTTTTGGTCCCTGCCCTAACTGTGTGTTCTACTGTATAGCTCTATATTATTACAGGTAGTGGCTGCATGAGGAGCATTTTCCTTCAAATGGCTTTGTATACAGATACATATGTATTTGTTAAGAAATACAGTCTTATGGTGGAAAAACAACATGAAGCACAGATACCCACACTCGCTTGATTATTTCATGACCTTTCATGAATGTCAGTTCTTGGTCATACGAGGAGGTGCCTCGAACACGTTAAACAGCCTCATTACCCTACACATTGGGTACCTGCCTGTGGCACTGGCTCCAAATACACCTGATATTATTATTATTATTATTATTATATCTATGTGTGTGTGTGTGTGTGTGTGTGTGTGAGTTTCTGATCTGCTTGCAAAATAGTATGGGTAAAGGGATTTCTCGTTGCTTTTTTTTATTTGCTATTTGATAAATGTCCCATTCGCTATAAAGACTAAAATTTTAAAATCTTGTTTTTCATTCAACCTACTGGAATACTACATTACATTTGTTTGGCAATCTCTTGATTATTGTGCTGATGTTGCTGAACTATTCTTACATTTCTAATGGTGTTTTTGTTGTGAGTTGTGAGTAATTGACTTGTGGTTTTATCTAATGTGCTTATCTATTCAGTAGTACTTGCACAGAAAACTTTCTTGCAAGTACACTTTATGAACCATTCCAATCTGATTGGAGTACAGTGCTTTGAAACTTAAAAAATAGAAACTGGCATTGCTGACCTTAAGAGCAAAGGAAGATGACATGATAGCTAGGGGTCCTGGGGACCATTGTTATGCTACAAAGACTTGACTCTACAAATGGTTGCCTTGAGTTGAACTATTTTACACCTCTTATCAAAACATGCCTTTTTAAATTGGAGCTTATTAGTCTACAGTATGTACATCATAATCTATACAGACTGACCACACTGTACAGTAGTGTAATGCTAACTGGTCTACACCTGTTGTTGATTAACCCTCTCAGCAAGGAGGAGGAATTTGATTTTTTTTACCACCTCTCCCTGCATGTGTGTGTGTGTGTGTTAGTACATGTACAAGTTTTTGTGATGATCAAGGAAGGAAAAATAGCGACAAATTCCCTGAAAATTCATCTAGCTGTTTTGAACAGCACACATGCAGCCCATGCAGCTCGCCCCACCAACCCGCCTGTGGTATCTAGGTCACCCCCTGGGGGACACTGATCCTTCCTAGTGAAAAGCTTACACATTTGTCCTGACAACCACTGACTGAAGGAGTTACAAAAACACCAACTTATGATGTAATGTTGACTAAGTTTGCATTAGAGATTCTTTCACTGATCACAGATAATAAGCTATAGTTCCAGTGTACGTGTTGGTTCAATATTGTTCTTGTGGAATTATATGAGAATAATATTCCTCTATAGTTCTATCCTGAAACCCAGGTTTGTGTGGGCGTGACAGTGTTTTACCAAACCTCCTTGGTTTTACAAATGAATGAATGATGAATGATTTTATTTGCACAATAGTTGCATTGGTGACAATGTATCGCAATTCTAATTACAGTGTACTACTATATTAAATCAAATATAATCTAGAGTGATAACTAAACTGAACTATTCTAGATAACACATTGCTGATTGCATATTTCTAGGCTACTTTGTAACTTTACGTTCGTCAAATGTCATTTAGGAACAGTACAATTTCTGTTTTTGGTATAGTGACATGAATATATTGGTCAATGTGGATGGATAAGGAATCTGGACAAGATTAAAGCACTTTGAAAGTATCGGTCCTTGAGTGTTACATAACGAATAAGAGGTATTTTTCTATACTAAATGTAGTTTTGATTTTAGAATATACTTTGAGTTTATTATTATTTCTAATTTGTTGTCTCCAGGGGAGGGACCAGCTAATAGAGTTGCGCAGAAAAGTGCACTCTGCATACCATTTAGTATTTTGCTAAAAGTAATTTTTTCCTGGTCAAATGTTGGTCAGAATTGTCCAGTTTTCTGCTAGGGAGGACAGAAGAAAGTGAATTCTAAAAATCTGGCCAAAATATGTGATTTTTGTCATGTTTTGACCTCGGATTGACCTCTGAACCCTTCTCGTATGGTTGGACTGATATATTGGGAGGGGGGTGAAATCCTGGTCTCATTTGAAACTTCTGTCTGTAGCTCGTTAAAATGCTGGAGTTGAACTCCTGCTTTTTTTACCTAAAGCAACCTGACAAATCCAGCTTTGCAGGGGTGGTAAAGATTTGAGGTTTGAAATGTAGATACATGTGTTTCTAAGTGATTGTTTTTGACGGCTTATCCATGTGTTGCATAGGAAAGTCCATTTAGCGGTCCCTCCCCTGAAGTAATACATTGACCCTCTCTTAACCTCATAGCTGGTTTGGATTTGGTAAAATCCTTTTCCAATATTATCAAGAAGTACATTTTGGTAAAAGATGACCCAATTTGGGGAATGTGAGTTCCATGTTTTGCCGGATTTTCAGCAAAAGTGTGATATCAGTACAATATAGAGTATTTACCTATGGGACAGTGTATGTATGCATGCTGATAGCTGTCAGAAATGGCTGGGAGAGGCTAGATGCATGAAAAAAAGGTATAGATTTGTTGGAAATGGTGCACTAAATGATTTATCCAGGCTCATACTATAACATTACTTATCAGTCATGAACTGTCAATCAAAATGCCATGCCTATGGCCTCCCCCCCCCCCCCCAGGCCCAAGAAAAGACCTATTTAAAGTCTGTAGGAGTCCAAAAAAGATGGGTATTCCCTGAGGTATACCCTGCATGTGGTATTAGACAATGCTCTGTTTGAAAGAAAAAGGATTTGGAGTGTGTAGGAACATATTACCTCTTTATTTTCATCTTTATGTGTTCATTTTGTGGTTTTCCTATGATATGTCATTGGTAGGCGTTGGGTATAAAAGTTGTTAAAACAAGGAAACTTTCTATTGGAAAGTTCAAATTCCACACCAAAGTAGAAGAACAGGTTATAGTGAGTGCTGAATGACCGTTGTAGACAAAGAAATCCCTATGAAATTTGGAAAAAAGTCATGTGACATTGGTACTAACTGCCCCATTGCTTAAACATAGGGCCCAGTAACAGGGTATGGGCCTGGCCCTCAATACCCAAGGGAGCAATGAATGAACTTCATCTTTTGGCTATATGATCAGACCCCTAGAGTGTATCAGCCAGGGGGGTAGTTTTGCCTCTACCCCCTTGTTCCTTTACCTGTAAGGGGAGGGACCAGCTAATAGAGTTGCGCAGAAAAGTGCACTCTGCATACCATTTAGTATTTTGCTAAAAATATTTTTTTCCTGGTCAAATGTTGGTCAGAATTGTCCAGTTTTCTGCTAGGGAGGACAGAAGAAAGTGAATTCTAAAAATCTGGCCAAAATATGTGATTTTTGTCATGTTTTGACCTCGGATAGACCTCTGAACCCTTCTCGTATGGTAATGGACTGATATATTGGGAGGGGGGGTGAAATCCTGGTCTCATTTGAAACTTCTGTCTGTAGCTCGTTAAAATGCTGGAGTTGAACTCCTGCCTTTTTTACCTAAAGCAACCTGACAAATCCAGCTTTGCAGGGGTGGTAAAGATTTGAGGTTTGAAATGTAGATACATGTGTTTCTAAGTGATTGTTTTTGACGGCTTATCCATGTGTTGCATAGGAAAGTCCATTTAGCGGTCCCTCCCCTCCAGTCTGAGAGGAATGTGTCCTTCATGTGTTCTTTAAATGTGTTTCCAAAATATTTGGTATCAACACTGGGATTGAGCCGAAGATTTCGAAATCCATGTCTGGTTAGCATATCTTGAACATGTATAGCCGAATCATGGTCTTCTTCAACAGCTGCATCATACGCTTTTTTCACAATTCTGTCGTTTGGCAGGTCAAGTAGTCTGAGCCAATATTTGATAGGCGCGTTTGAGTGTCAATATATGACGTTAGTGGGAACACTCCTAGCTCTCCCCTTACAATAGTATTTTGTAGTAGTTTAAGAGAACATGTTCTAAATCAAGAACTTTTTATGAAGTTTTAGGTTGTTCTACCAATATGTTTTGGTTTCTCGATATGTTCGAATTATTTATTATATTTAGCTTGTTGTATTTCTTGAGATGGACGAGTATAGGGTGGCTAGAATAAGGGTCAGCTTTCTCTCCGATACGATTTGTCTTGAGAATATTTACTTGTGATCCTAGTATCGGAGACAGAATACTAGATAATAAGGAGTGCGCTTAAATTGCACCCTTGGCAAACTCCACAGGTTGACTTGAAGTATGCTGATAAACCATTTGATGTCTTGACGCAGTATTTCATATTAGAGTACATTGTCTGAAAGATTTGTTTAACATTTCCCCCTACACCTGATGATAAAAGCTTGTAGAACAACCCATTTCTCCAAACAGAATCGAAGGCTTTTTTGAATTCAATGAAGCAAGCATACAGTTAACCCCTTGGTGCAGATATTTGTATGTTTATCAGAGTTTTGAGCACAAAAATGTTGTCACTTGTGCAAAAACTTGTTCGAAACTAAACTGGAATGGAGACAATACAGGGCTCGAAATACTGGGTGCATGTGCATCCAGTGCACCCAATTTTGGAGCTGTGCACCTAATTTTTTACTGTGGGTGCACTGGTGCACCCAAATATTTTTGTACGGTTTAATGTGTAAAGGTATCACTGCACACTAGTAGACAGCATATTCTTGACATCTAAGTGTAAGAAAATAATAAAATCTTTGTTGTAGTACTTGTTTAAGATTTTGATGTTAGAATTTGAGTTAATTTCGATTTTGAAAGCTTCAAAACTGTGTGCCGAGATCGCGTGCCAAACGCGCATGAAGAGGAACAGTAAGGTTTGTCATTAGGTTTTGCTTACAATAGTTACTTTCTACTTTATTCTATGTGGTGCACCCAAAAATTTTTTGGTGCACCCAATTTTTTAGGTTGGGTGCACCAGTGCACCTATTCCCAAAACTGAATTTCGAGCCCTGCAATATATTGTTATCGTCAAGAAAGCGTTTAAGTCATGTCAAACGTGAATAATTTTGCAACGCAACTAGAGATAGCAATTCCCCTAAAGCTTGATGGGCTAGTTGGGTTATCACTTTTAAATATCGGGACTAACATGCTCTGACTCCAATGCTGGGGAAGTTTCCTGATAGAAGGGTAGCGTTGAAAAGTTTCTGTAAGGGTTGTAGAAGTTGTTTATCCCCACATTTTAACATCTCATTAACAATGGAATCTGTGCTTCATGCTTTATTTCCTTTTAGATTGCGAAGACCTTCCATTCCAAAATTTCTTTTTCTGAGATATCAAAATCTAGTGGGGTTCCTAGTAACTTCCTACCATGTTTTCGAGAGTGCTAAGAATGTCGTCTGTGTATGTTTTATCTCCTGTGTATGAAGTTGTTTTATTGCCATTGGTTGATATACCAAATTTGTCAGGCCATTCTTGGACAACATGTTGAACAAAGTTTTTATGGGGCCTATCACTGTCTACAAGATTAAGAGTTTCAAAGTGAGTCTTTCATTCTTCAGGATTAATGGCATTCTGTTCTTTCTGTTCATCATTGTCTTCCTGCCTTTGTATTTTAATTTCTCTCCAAAATTTTTGTGGATTTTCCGTACTAAATTTTCTGAGATTGTGCCATTGCCTTTCTTTGAAGAGTCTTTAATTTTCTTGTACAATTTTATATTACAAAACTAGAGTTCCACGAACACATTATCTTCGCCAAATAATCAAGGCTTATTATGGAGAGTGATTAATATTTACATGCTTATCACCCCCTGCAAATTTGATCATACACCATATCGTTTGGAAGTTATGATTGATGGGTGGGGGATGAGTCCAGTCTAGATAGGGTTAAAATCATTTGGTGGTACAGGACTAGTATATATGTCTAGTGTGCTGATATATGTTATAACTGGTCATGACAAAATATTGATGATGAAATGGTTAATGAAAAAAATTTTTATTCCATATCATCCACATTTTGAAAGACATAGTACATGTGACTTTTCCATACCTAGCAGTGGTGCAGTTTTGGTGCAGTGTACTCTCTGAGCAGAGGAGTGGGTCCGGCTGGTTATTCACATGTTTTTAGGTGTTTTTGTCAGGCTTTCTATTCTGTCCCCTTTCCATTATGTCTCCAACGGTGTGTTGGACAAAAATGCCTAAACTGAACAAGTTAAAAACCAACCAGACCCACACATCTGCTTGGAGTGTAGTGAGACTGCCCCATCTGTTTATTTATGTGCGCCATCTGTTTGTTTATACTTTAAGGCAAGCCCCTCTGTTGACCTGTTTCGGGAACACTGTCAAGGGCCCCATTTTGGAATGTAGTTGATTTACAAACTATCCTTACTAATTATGCAGATTAGCTTCTAATTTGCATAATTAGTCAGATTGCATAAAGCACCATCTGAGCTCTCCACATACAAAACTTCACGACAATCTGTTGACCCCTTCTCAAGTAATTCATGTCCAAAGGTCAAAACAAAAACACCCACTGCAGGGGGCCCAAACTTAGACAACTTAATTCCTGTGGCATGAACTATCTACCACACAAAAATCATGACCATAGCACTTTCAGAAAATATGCCCCAAAATTTTGAAGCTCCACTGCAGTACCTTAGGTACCCGCTAGAAGGCCCATTATCGAACTTGACCTTCCTTTCTGTAAACCCTACCCATTCACTAAATATCATACAGAACCATCTACAGCTTCTCGAGTTATGTTGTCCACATACAAATACACATCCACACAAAGCCCGCTGCAGGACCGATGAAAAATGCCAGGGGAATCATTTTTGAACTTGACCTCTGTTTTCACAACATCTACACACCTAAAAAAAATCATAAAGATCCATCAACGTTTCCGTCACTTTTTTTGCCTACATACAAACACACAAAAATTTAAAGTCTGCTACAGTACTGTTGAAAAACACTAGGTGAACCATTTTCGAACTTGACCTTCCTTTTTACAACCACTACACACCTACCAAAAATCAAAAAGATTCATTGAAGGTTTCTTGAGTTATGCTCTTGACATACATACAGACCCACCAAACAGCTGGCTCAACCGAAAACATAATCTTCTCCGAGTACTATAGTACTCGGCGAAGATAAATATGCGTGGCGAATATCACGTTTCCACGGACATTTAGAAAACTGGGTGGCAAACTGTTTTATTTTGTGTTTAAGAGAAGCACATGAAGGGTTGAACCATGGTTTATTTTTCTTATTCTTTTTCTTACCATTGTTGTGGACAATTTTGCGGATAGATTTATCAGCTTGTGAGCTACATGTGTGTTATATCGGAAAATTCCTTTACTGCGATATCTACGTGACCGAAGGACTTAATTGTTAAGTTTTGCAACTTCTGCAATATTGACGGGTCTTGCAATGTCGCTGCAAATTTGGCTTTGGAGTCATCATCCCAAACATACTTTGTTGGTAATGGATGTGTTTGTGCTTTAGCTTGTTTTTACATAAGGTGAATAGTTGGTTGAAATAGAACATGCCACTATATATATAGGCAGTGGTCAGAAAAAATAGAGATATCGTTCACTTTAAAACATTGAATTTTTGAGAGGAATTCCAAACTGACAATGCAATAGTCAATTAAATTTGAGCCATTATTTTTGTGGCAAATGAACTTTCCTGATAGATCTCCTGGCACCCGACCGTTTACTATGGTCAGATCGGCTGCTGCGCAGAGTTCCATAAGTTGGTTGCCGTATCCATTTACCCCGCTGTCACAACTTGCCCTGTATTGAGGCTCCAACAATTACAAAACTTATCGGAACAAGTATCACTCTCTTATTCGCTAACCATGTTTTAGAGAAATTATTGCAATGAAAAGTTTAAAGCTGCATCTTCTGATATGTCAAAAACAATTTACAAACTTCTTAATAGGAAAATAAAATCAAGGAATATTATTCCTAACAAATTTCATGACGGAGAGTCTGATATACTTAATCCTCAAAACATAGTTAATAGTTTGAACCAAACCAAACAAAACCATATTGACAAGGGCATGTATCAACATATACTTTCCAATTTCCTTATCTTCTTGGACCAGACTATTTCATTTTAAGAACTTTTAAACCTCATTGCTTTTCATACATGCGATTGTATCGACCAAAATCTTTTCATTTTGTAATTCCTGTGGTATCTTTTGCCAACAAACTGATTTTCACCAAATTTTATTGATTCCTGGTCCTTTGAATTTAGCCCCAGAGAGTGAGGTTCAAATTAATGACGTCATTGGTCACGTGATTACACCAAGAAAGCTACTGATGCAGACTTGCTATCATACTTACCACCAACCCCCTCTTGACTTTTTTCCATTTCAAACTTTGAAACGGAATCGGCTCCTGCAGCTTTTAACAAGCTGCTAGAGGGCCCAAACCTACACAACTTGAACTCCTTCCCAAGAGCTATCTACCACTCAAAAATCATGACCTTAGCATGTCCAGAACACGATATCAAACCCGGAAGTTACGCTGCAGTACCATAGCAAGTCTCTAGGGGAGCCGAAATCTAACATTTCGAGGTCTCAAGGAACCTACCCACCTACTAGGTATCAAGACATCCTGGCATTCCTGGGTTATCATGTACGCAAACACACACACACTAATGCCGTTCAAAACATAAACTTCTTGTCGCAACTATACATAATTTTCCATTGCGTATTTGGTTTAAACATTCGGTTGTGAAATCTTAACTTACAGTTATCTTTAGACAGTTGGTAAAGAAATGTTTGAATATAAACATTTGACAATCTTTAAGTATACAACAAGAGTTCGGAGACTTATATCTCCATGAACTATTCTGTTAATTTTCCAATTAGATGAATAAGGGCACTTTTGCATTAATTGAAAATTAGGAATTTATTTGCATAATTGGTATCTGTTAATGCTCCACTTGCCATAAAGTACATATGTTACATGTATATTTGAGTCTTATAATGGAAAACACTTCAAATATAGAATTTCTTTAGTTCTGCAAATTAAGTCCCAATTAGCATAATTTGTTCTCCATTGTGTACGTCTCTGTCTGAGCTACCTGCATACTAAATATCATGGAAATCCGTCGCTTCTTTGTTATTCTCCTCATAAGATTTTCACAATAACCCCTATGCAGTTACATAGCAAGCTACTAGGGGGCCCAAACCTACACCACTTCTTTATTACATCACAAGCTATCTGCCACCCAAAAATCAAAATCATGGCACGTCCAAGTCAAAAGATACAAAAACGGAAGTTCTGCTGCAGTACCAAGGTCACATACCAGGGGGCCCAAAATAGACCTTGAATCTCGGCTTCACAACACCCGCCCACATACCAAATATCAACTCACCATCAAGAGGTTCTTGAGTTATGCTGACTACAGTAGTGTGGAAACACAAACACACAGACAGACAGACATACAGACTCACCCAAAAACTATATCTCCGTTTTTCATTGAGATAAATATGCTTTCTGTTTACCCTAAGCTAGAGTTATCATACGGTAATTCCATAGGCAAGGTTAACCATAATCACCAAATATTTCTTTTACATGATGGAGCCATTTTAATTTGTGTCCACTGACAGGATGCTCTAGGCTCGTTCTCATTTGAGTGTACAAATTGCTGCCGCCAGCCTTTATGACTTGATATGAGCCAAATTACAGGCACCATCGATGCTCTCCTCATTTTCTCACAATAAGCATCATGTTTCATGAAAAATGCATCACAAAATCACCTATGGGTTTTGACTTAGAAGACGTTATGGCAATGGGTGGCCTAAAGAGTCATAAAAAATGGCTGTCACCTGCGGAGGCATGCAAAATTAAAAAAGCAGCCAAGAAAGTAGCAATTCAGTTCAGAGAATCACTGGTTAATTTGCGAATCCAGCTAACGGTAACGGAAATTACACCTGTTGCAGAAAATACATAACCTGGCGCATAACTTTTTGTAGTAGTGCACCATAATGCAAAAGCGTTTGAACTAGAATAGAAAAGTATAGATTCAACTGAGAGAAACCCTCTGTAGGATTATCAAATTCCAATATTCTACTCTTTCTTACAGATTTTGTTTCCAAAGTTGAATTTTTGAAAAACCTCAAGACAACAAGTAATCTATAGTCTGTAATTAGGAAATAGGGAATAAATTAGGAACAAAACACAGATCGTACCAGTGTATATATATATACTCAGTATGGCTACTTCGTCTAGTACTCGATTATTGAAAAAAGCACATTGACCTTTAACTACGCACATGGCAGCAATGCTTTCTCTGCTAACTTAACTGCTATTAACGGCATGTCACAAAGAAGCCTTTTGCATCATTTTCTGTTAGATTTCTGACCTGTACCCGTTGAGGAGAGATGAGTCTGTAAGCAGACAACTTCCCTTGTACAGTCAAACCTGCCTATAGCGGTCACTCAAGGGACTGGCCAAAATTGACCGCTATGGACAGGTGGCCGCTCTATAGAAACGGTTGATTTTGACCACGAGCAATAAGTGCCACACTGAGGAACAATTTATTCACATGCTATACATGTACAGTGTCCAGTCAAACTTGGTCTACCGACCACTTCCACAAGACGACGATCGCCGACAAGATGACTGCTTTCGGTCGGTCTCGATTTTTCCACAAGCATACAATATACTACTGTAATGTAGGTGTGGGTTATGATTTTACTCTACGTTTAAATAGTACTGTATGTAAACATATTTCGTCAAAGAAGTTCTTTGAATGGAGAGAACACATAAACAAAGAATTGATGACTTTAAAACCTTTTTGTAGAGGATAAAAGGCGTCTGTATAATTTATAACAAACTGCTCGCCCATGCTACTACTAGTGAAGTAACCCAAGTAAACAAAGCGTCGGCAACATGTACCGCGCACAAGAGACTCTCTTTGTCTGTAAATTTCTGGCGTCTTAGCGGTTTTGGAAATTCAAAACCCTCACCAGGGGCAAAATAAAACCATAGGCAACATTTTCATGGGTAACACTGCTATAAAAAAAAGTATAATGACAATATTTTTCTGCCGAGATTTGAAAGAAATCTTGCGGCGACCATGCGCCGGGACCGTTATCGGCAGTGTTTCCAGACCCGCGGGACCGAAAACCGTGTGGCCGCGACCGCGTTGAACAGTGACCGCTATAGACGAATTCTTAATGCTTACGTCAATGGGAAAAATCCAAGGGACCGGCAGGTGGCCGTTATGCAAAGGTGACCGCTACGATACAGGTTTGACTGTATGTATTGTTTAATCATTTGACAAAGCTCTGCAAACCTAATTTGTTGACGTTCTGATGCTGAAAGCGATATTCTGTTAAGGGAGATAGAAAGCTAGAATATGTATTCTGTATTGAATATGTTTCATGCTCCTAATCTTGCTCTTAATCGTCGCTAAATGCTCAAACAACAATATTTCGAAAACAAGACCTTCCTGAATCCTGAATATTAGCAAACCAGTTGGTCAGCACACAAGTCATTATACACCTTCGTGATTTTGTACCATGCAGATATGAAGTAAATTATCTTATTGCAAAAGAATGGTTACAAACAGTACCACTGCAAACGAAACATGAATAACATGGGTATACTGTGAATACTATTATTGCATGGATTTTTCAAGGGGTCTTATCTGATCAAGGAGGATTGAAACTTCCTTGGATTATGATTGTGATTTTCTTACAGATATCTGAGCCATAGTAAAATACTTTCTTCTCTGAAATGTTAACCATTTACATTTTAGTATATTACCAGCCTGAATGCCCACACAGGTTAACTTTCCGATTCCTGAGTAACCTGTATCCCCAACTGGGATACATTGCTAATTCTCAAATGATGCTTGATGGCAATAACGCCCCAATAAGTTGAATAACATTTAATGAGGCACAGATCTAGATGAGGTAGGGTGTTGAATGATGATAATGATCTAATCTGTAAGCATACTCATGTCATTTGGTGACGGATGCTGGTCAAAAAAACAATGACTACCTACAATGAAAAATGCTCTCTGCATCTAAGGATCGACAACAGGAAAACATTAATGCTATCAAACCTGGTCCAATCTTGCCCCCTTTGTATGATTCTCATTCAGTGTGAAATGATAAATTTAGATGTATGACAACAATGGAAAATACCCAGTATCCTTGTTCCTTACACTATATGCAACTGTTCCTTTCTGTGCACACCCCTATTTCTATAATAAAAAGATATAGATAGTTCCATCATTTTGTTATCTAGGAGTTATGTTTATAGCAGGGTGTACATTTAACCTGCCACGAAAAATGTCAAAAGAGAGCCTTCAGAGTAGATACCATCAGAAGTATTCTTGAGACTAGATCTGTTGTATCACTACATTGTTAACTGTTTGACACATGTAATGTACCGATATTATTGCATGGATTCGAAATCTGGTGAATGACAAATCTCTGATAACCTGTTCCCCAAGGTACGAACTGAAAGAAGACTTTTACTAACCCTAACTACAGAGGGATAAACCTTGTGTCTCATTCAAAAGTTTGTCTTCCATTCCTTGCTGGGTATACTGGTTTTAAACCTGTTCCCCAAGGTATGAACTGAAAGAAGACTTTTACTAACCCTAACTACAGAGGGATAAACCTTGTGTCTCATTCAAAAGTTTGTCTTCCATTCCTTGCTGGGTATACTGGTTTTAACCTGTTCCCCAAGGTATGAACTGAAAGAAAACTTTTACTAACCCTAACTACAGAGGGATAAACCTTGTGTCTCATTCAAAAGTTTGTCTTCCATTCCTTGCTGGGTATACTGGTTTTAACCTGTTCCCCAAGGTACGAACTGAAAGAAAACTTTTACTAACCCTAACTACAGAGGGATAAACCTTGTGTCTCATTCAAAAGTTTGTCTTCCATTCCTTGCTGGGTATACTGGTTTTAAACCTGTTCCCCAAGGTATGAACTGAAAGAAAACTTTTACTAACCCTAACTACAGAGGGATAAACCTTGTGTCTCATTCAAAAGTTTGTCTTCCATTCCTTGCTGGGTATACTGGTTTTAACCTGTTCCCCAAGGTATGAACTGAAAGAAGACTTTTATTAACCCTAACTACAGAGGGATAAACCTTGTGTCTCATTCAAAAGTTTGTCTTCCATTCCTTGCTGGGTATACTGGTTTTAACCTGTTCCCCAAGGTATGAACTGAAAGAAAACTTTTACTAACCCTAACTACAGAGGGATAAACCTTGTGTCTCATTCAAAAGTTTGTCTTCCATTCCTTGCTGGGTATACTGGTTTTAACCTGTTCCCCAAGGTACGAACTGAAAGAAGACTTTTACTAACCCTAACTACAGAGGGATAAACCTTGTGTCTCATTCAAAAGTTTGTCTTCCATTCCTTGCTGGGTATACTGGTTTTAACCTGTTCCCCAAGGTATGAACTGAAAGAAGACTTTTACTAACCCTAACTACAGAGGGATAAACCTTGTGTCTCATTCAAAAGTTTGTCTTCCATTCCTTGCTGGGTATACTGGTTTTAGCCTGTTCCCCAAGGTACGAACTGAAAGAAGACTTTTACTAACCCTAACTACAGAGGGATAAACCTTGTGTCTCATTCAAAAGTTTGTCTTCCATTCCTTGCTGGGTATACTGGTTTTAAACCTGTTCCCCAAGGTATGAACTGAAAGAAAACTTTTACTAACCCTAACTACAGAGGGATAAACCTTGTGTCTCATTCAAAAGTTTGTCTTCCATTCCTTGCTGGGTATACTGGTTTTAAACCTGTTCCCCAAGGTATGAACTGAAAGAAAACTTTTACTAACCCTAACTACAGAGGGATAAACCTTGTGTCTCATTCAAAAGTTTGTCTTCCATTCCTTGCTGGGTATACTGGTTTTAAACCTGTTCCCCAAGGTATGAACTGAAAGAAGACTTTTACTAACCCTAACTACAGAGGGATAAACCTTGTGTCTCATACAAAAGTTTGTCTTCCATTCCTTGCTGGGTATACTGGTTTTAACCTGTTCCCCAAGGTATGAACTGAAAGAAAACTTTTACTAACCCTAACTACAGAGGGATAAACCTTGTGTCTCATTCAAAAGTTTGTCTTCCATTCCTTGCTGGGTATACTGGTTTTAACCTGTTCCCCAAGGTATGAACTGAAAGAAAACTTTTACTAACCCTAACTACAGAGGGATAAACCTTGTGTCTCATTCAAAAGTTTGTCTTCCATTCCTTGCTGGGTATACTGGTTTTAAACCTGTTCCCCAAGGTATGAACTGAAAGAAGACTTTTACTAACCCTAACTACAGAGGGATAAACCTTGTGTCTCATTCAAAAGTTTGTCTTCCATTCCTTGCTGGGTATACTGGTTTTAACCTGTTCCCCAAGGTATGAACTGAAAGAAAACTTTTACTAACCCTAACTACAGAGGGATAAACCTTGTGTCTCATTCAAAAGTTTGTCTTCCATTCCTTGCTGGGTATACTGGTTTTAAACCTGTTCCCCAAGGTATGAACTGAAAGAAAACTTTTACTAACCCTAACTACAGAGGGATAAACCTTGTGTCTCATTCAAAAGTTTGTCTTCCATTCCTTGCTGGGTATACTGGTTTTAACCTGTTCCCCAAGGTATGAACTGAAAGAAGACTTTTACTAACCCTAACTACAGAGGGATAAACCTTGTGTCTCATTCAAAAGTTTGTCTTCCATTCCTTGCTGGGTATACTGGTTTTAACCTGTTCCCCAAGGTATGAACTGAAAGAAAACTTTTACTAACCCTAACTACAGAGGGATAAACCTTGTGTCTCATTCAAAAGTTTGTCTTCCATTCCTTGCTGGGTATACTGGTTTTAACCTGTTCCCCAAGGTATGAACTGAAAGAAGACTTTTACTAACCCTAACTACAGAGGGATAAACCTTGTGTCTCATTCAAAAGTTTGTCTTCCATTCCTTGCTGGGTATACTGGTTTTAACCTGTTCCCCAAGGTATGAACTGAAAGAAGACTTTTACTAACCCTAACTACAGAGGGATAAACCTTGTGTCTCATTCAAAAGTTTGTCTTCCATTCCTTGCTGGGTATACTGGTTTTAACCTGTTCCCCAAGGTATGAACTGAAAGAAAACTTTTACTAACCCTAACTACAGAGGGATAAACCTTGTGTCTCATTCAAAAGTTTGTCTTCCATTCCTTGCTGGGTATACTGGTTTTAACCTGTTCCCCAAGGTATGAACTGAAAGAAGACTTTTACTAACCCTAACTACAGAGGGATAAACCTTGTGTCTCATTCAAAAGTTTGTCTTCCATTCCTTGCTGGGTATACTGGTTTTAACCTGTTCCCCAAGGTACGAACTGAAAGAAGACTTTTACTAACCCTAACTACAGAGGGATAAACCTTGTGTCTCATTCAAAAGTTTGTCTTCCATTCCTTGCTGGGTATACTGGTTTTAAACCTGTTCCCCAAGGTATGAACTGAAAGAAGACTTTTACTAACCCTAACTACAGAGGGATAAACCTTGTGTCTCATTCAAAAGTTTGTCTTCCATTCCTTGCTGGGTATACTGGTTTTAACCTGTTCCCCAAGGTATGAACTGAAAGAAGACTTTTACTAACCCTAACTACAGAGGGATAAACCTTGTGTCTCATTCAAAAGTTTGTCTTCCATTCCTTGCTGGGTATACTGGTTTTAAACCTGTTCCCCAAGGTATGAACTGAAAGAAAACTTTTACTAACCCTAACTACAGAGGGATAAACCTTGTGTCTCATTCAAAAGTTTGTCTTCCATTCCTTGCTGGGTATACTGGTTTTAAACCTGTTCCCCAAGGTATGAACTGAAAGAAAACTTTTACTAACCCTAACTACAGAGGGATAAACCTTGTGTCTCATTCAAAAGTTTGTCTTCCATTCCTTGCTGGGTATACTGGTTTTAACCTGTTCCCCAAGGTATGAACTGAAAGAAGACTTTTACTAACCCTAACTACAGAGGGATAAACCTTGTGTCTCATTCAAAAGTTTGTCTTCCATTCCTTGCTGGGTATACTGGTTTTAAACCTGTTCCCCAAGGTATGAACTGAAAGAAAACTTTTACTAACCCTAACTACAGAGGGATGAACCTTGTGTCTCATTCAAAAGTTTGTCTTCCATTCCTTGCTGGGTATACTGGTTTTAACCTGTTCCCCAAGGTATGAACTGAAAGAAAACTTTTACTAACCCTAACTACAGAGGGATAAACCTTGTGTCTCATTCAAAAGTTTGTCTTCCATTCCTTGCTGGGTATACTGGTTTTAACCTGTTCCCCAAGGTATGAACTGAAAGAAAACTTTTACTAACCCTAACTACAGAGGGATAAACCTTGTGTCTCATTCAAAAGTTTGTCTTCCATTCCTTGCTGGGTATACTGGTTTTAACCTGTTCCCCAAGGTATGAAGCGAACGAAAACTTCCACTAAGCCTTACTTCAGAGGGATAAACCTTGTGTCTCATTCAAAAGTTTGTCTTCCATTCCTTGCTGGGTATACTGGTTTTAAACCTGTTCCCCAAGGTATGAACTGAAAGAAAACTTTTACTAACCCTAACTACAGAGGGATAAACCTTGTGTCTCATTCAAAAGTTTGTCTTCCATTCCTTGCTGGGTATACTGGTTTTAACCTGTTCCCCAAGGTATGAACTGAAAGAAAACTTTTACTAACCCTAACTACAGAGGGATAAACCTTGTGTCTCATTCAAAAGTTTGTCTTCCATTCCTTGCTGGGTATACTGGTTTTAAACCTGTTCCCCAAGGTATGAACTGAAAGAAGACTTTTACTAACCCTAACTACAGAGGGATAAACCTTGTGTCTCATTCAAAAGTTTGTCTTCCATTCCTTGCTGGGTATACTGGTTTTAACCTGTTCCCCAAGGTATGAACTGAAAGAAAACTTTTACTAACCCTAACTACAGAGGGATAAACCTTGTGTCTCATTCAAAAGTTTGTCTTCCATTCCTTGCTGGGTATACTGGTTTTAAACCTGTTCCCCAAGGTATGAACTGAAAGAAAACTTTTACTAACCCTAACTACAGAGGGATAAACCTTGTGTCTCATTCAAAAGTTTGTCTTCCATTCCTTGCTGGGTATACTGGTTTTAACCTGTTCCCCAAGGTATGAACTGAAAGAAGACTTTTACTAACCCTAACTACAGAGGGATAAACCTTGTGTCTCATTCAAAAGTTTGTCTTCCATTCCTTGCTGGGTATACTGGTTTTAACCTGTTCCCCAAGGTATGAACTGAAAGAAAACTTTTACTAACCCTAACTACAGAGGGATAAACCTTGTGTCTCATTCAAAAGTTTGTCTTCCATTCCTTGCTGGGTATACTGGTTTTAACCTGTTCCCCAAGGTATGAACTGAAAGAAGACTTTTACTAACCCTAACTACAGAGGGATAAACCTTGTGTCTCATTCAAAAGTTTGTCTTCCATTCCTTGCTGGGTATACTGGTTTTAACCTGTTCCCCAAGGTATGAACTGAAAGAAGACTTTTACTAACCCTAACTACAGAGGGATAAACCTTGTGTCTCATTCAAAAGTTTGTCTTCCATTCCTTGCTGGGTATACTGGTTTTAACCTGTTCCCCAAGGTATGAACTGAAAGAAAACTTTTACTAACCCTAACTACAGAGGGATAAACCTTGTGTCTCATTCAAAAGTTTGTCTTCCATTCCTTGCTGGGTATACTGGTTTTAACCTGTTCCCCAAGGTATGAACTGAAAGAAGACTTTTACTAACCCTAACTACAGAGGGATAAACCTTGTGTCTCATTCAAAAGTTTGTCTTCCATTCCTTGCTGGGTATACTGGTTTTAACCTGTTCCCCAAGGTACGAACTGAAAGAAGACTTTTACTAACCCTAACTACAGAGGGATAAACCTTGTGTCTCATTCAAAAGTTTGTCTTCCATTCCTTGCTGGGTATACTGGTTTTAAACCTGTTCCCCAAGGTATGAACTGAAAGAAGACTTTTACTAACCCTAACTACAGAGGGATAAACCTTGTGTCTCATTCAAAAGTTTGTCTTCCATTCCTTGCTGGGTATACTGGTTTTAACCTGTTCCCCAAGGTATGAACTGAAAGAAGACTTTTACTAACCCTAACTACAGAGGGATAAACCTTGTGTCTCATTCAAAAGTTTGTCTTCCATTCCTTGCTGGGTATACTGGTTTTAAACCTGTTCCCCAAGGTATGAACTGAAAGAAAACTTTTACTAACCCTAACTACAGAGGGATAAACCTTGTGTCTCATTCAAAAGTTTGTCTTCCATTCCTTGCTGGGTATACTGGTTTTAAACCTGTTCCCCAAGGTATGAACTGAAAGAAAACTTTTACTAACCCTAACTACAGAGGGATAAACCTTGTGTCTCATTCAAAAGTTTGTCTTCCATTCCTTGCTGGGTATACTGGTTTTAACCTGTTCCCCAAGGTATGAACTGAAAGAAGACTTTTACTAACCCTAACTACAGAGGGATAAACCTTGTGTCTCATTCAAAAGTTTGTCTTCCATTCCTTGCTGGGTATACTGGTTTTAAACCTGTTCCCCAAGGTATGAACTGAAAGAAAACTTTTACTAACCCTAACTACAGAGGGATGAACCTTGTGTCTCATTCAAAAGTTTGTCTTCCATTCCTTGCTGGGTATACTGGTTTTAACCTGTTCCCCAAGGTATGAACTGAAAGAAAACTTTTACTAACCCTAACTACAGAGGGATAAACCTTGTGTCTCATTCAAAAGTTTGTCTTCCATTCCTTGCTGGGTATACTGGTTTTAACCTGTTCCCCAAGGTATGAACTGAAAGAAAACTTTTACTAACCCTAACTACAGAGGGATAAACCTTGTGTCTCATTCAAAAGTTTGTCTTCCATTCCTTGCTGGGTATACTGGTTTTAACCTGTTCCCCAAGGTATGAAGCGAACGAAAACTTCCACTAAGCCTTACTTCAGAGGGATAAACCTTGTGTCTCATTCAAAAGTTTGTCTTCCATTCCTTGCTGGGTATACTGGTTTTAAACCTGTTCCCCAAGGTATGAACTGAAAGAAAACTTTTACTAACCCTAACTACAGAGGGATAAACCTTGTGTCTCATTCAAAAGTTTGTCTTCCATTCCTTGCTGGGTATACTGGTTTTAACCTGTTCCCCAAGGTATGAACTGAAAGAAGACTTTTACTAACCCTAACTACAGAGGGATAAACCTTGTGTCTCATTCAAAAGTTTGTCTTCCATTCCTTGCTGGGTATACTGGTTTTAACCTGTTCCCCAAGGTACGAACTGAAAGAAGACTTTTACTAACCCTAACTACAGAGGGATAAACCTTGTGTCTCATTCAAAAGTTTGTCTTCCATTCCTTGCCGGGTATACTGGTTTTAAACCTGTTCCCCAAGGTATGAACTGAAAGAAGACTTTTACTAACCCTAACTACAGAGGGATAAACCTTGTGTCTCATTCAAAAGTTTGTCTTCCATTCCTTGCCGGGTATACTGGTTTTAAACCTGTTCCCCAAGGTATGAACTGAAAGAAGACTTTTACTAACCCTAACTACAGAGGGATAAACCTTGTGTCTCATACAAAAGTTTGTCTTCCATTCCTTGCTGGGTATACTGGTTTTAACCTGTTCCCCAAGGTATGAACTGAAAGAAAACTTTTACTAACCCTAACTACAGAGGGATAAACCTTGTGTCTCATTCAAAAGTTTGTCTTCCATTCCTTGCTGGGTATACTGGTTTTAACCTGTTCCCCAAGGTATGAACTGAAAGAAAACTTTTACTAACCCTAACTACAGAGGGATAAACCTTGTGTCTCATTCAAAAGTTTGTCTTCCATTCCTTGCTGGGTATACTGGTTTTAAACCTGTTCCCCAAGGTATGAACTGAAAGAAGACTTTTACTAACCCTAACTACAGAGGGATAAACCTTGTGTCTCATTCAAAAGTTTGTCTTCCATTCCTTGCTGGGTATACTGGTTTTAACCTGTTCCCCAAGGTATGAACTGAAAGAAAACTTTTACTAACCCTAACTACAGAGGGATAAACCTTGTGTCTCATTCAAAAGTTTGTCTTCCATTCCTTGCTGGGTATACTGGTTTTAAACCTGTTCCCCAAGGTATTAACTGAAAGAAAACTTTTACTAACCCTAACTACAGAGGGATAAACCTTGTGTCTCATTCAAAAGTTTGTCTTCCATTCCTTGCTGGGTATACTGGTTTTAACCTGTTCCCCAAGGTATGAACTGAAAGAAGACTTTTACTAACCCTAACTACAGAGGGATAAACCTTGTGTCTCATTCAAAAGTTTGTCTTCCATTCCTTGCTGGGTATACTGGTTTTAAACCTGTTCCCCAAGGTATGAACTGAAAGAAAACTTTTACTAACCCTAACTACAGAGGGATAAACCTTGTGTCTCATTCAAAAGTTTGTCTTCCATTCCTTGCTGGGTATACTGGTTTTAACCTGTTCCCCAAGGTATGAACTGAAAGAAGACTTTTACTAACCCTAACTACAGAGGGATAAACCTTGTGTCTCATTCAAAAGTTTGTCTTCCATTCCTTGCTGGGTATACTGGTTTTAACCTGTTCCCCAAGGTATGAACTGAAAGAAAACTTTTACTAACCCTAACTACAGAGGGATAAACCTTGTGTCTCATTCAAAAGTTTGTCTTCCATTCCTTGCTGGGTATACTGGTTTTAACATGTTCCCCAAGGTATGAACTGAAAGAAGACTTTTACTAACCCTAACTACAGAGGGATAAACCTTGTGTCTCATTCAAAAGTTTGTCTTCCATTCCTTGCTGGGTATACTGGTTTTAACCTGTTCCCCAAGGTATGAACTGAAAGAAGACTTTTACTAACCCTAACTACAGAGGGATAAACCTTGTGTCTCATTCAAAAGTTTGTCTTCCATTCCTTGCTGGGTATACTGGTTTTAACCTGTTCCCCAAGGTATGAACTGAAAGAAAACTTTTACTAACCCTAACTACAGAGGGATAAACCTTGTGTCTCATTCAAAAGTTTGTCTTCCATTCCTTGCTGGGTATACTGGTTTTAACCTGTTCCCCAAGGTACGAACTGAAAGAAGACTTTTACTAACCCTAACTACAGAGGGATAAACCTTGTGTCTCATTCAAAAGTTTGTCTTCCATTCCTTGCTGGGTATACTGGTTTTAACCTGTTCCCCAAGGTATGAACTGAAAGAAGACTTTTACTAACCCTAACTACAGAGGGATAAACCTTGTGTCTCATTCAAAAGTTTGTCTTCCATTCCTTGCTGGGTATACTGGTTTTAGCCTGTTCCCCAAGGTACGAACTGAAAGAAGACTTTTACTAACCCTAACTACAGAGGGATAAACCTTGTGTCTCATTCAAAAGTTTGTCTTCCATTCCTTGCTGGGTATACTGGTTTTAAACCTGTTCCCCAAGGTATGAACTGAAAGAAAACTTTTACTAACCCTAACTACAGAGGGATAAACCTTGTGTCTCATTCAAAAGTTTGTCTTCCATTCCTTGCTGGGTATACTGGTTTTAAACCTGTTCCCCAAGGTATGAACTGAAAGAAAACTTTTACTAACCCTAACTACAGAGGGATAAACCTTGTGTCTCATTCAAAAGTTTGTCTTCCATTCCTTGCCGGGTATACTGGTTTTAAACCTGTTCCCCAAGGTATGAACTGAAAGAAGACTTTTACTAACCCTAACTACAGAGGGATAAACCTTGTGTCTCATACAAAAGTTTGTCTTCCATTCCTTGCTGGGTATACTGGTTTTAACCTGTTCCCCAAGGTATGAACTGAAAGAAAACTTTTACTAACCCTAACTACAGAGGGATAAACCTTGTGTCTCATTCAAAAGTTTGTCTTCCATTCCTTGCTGGGTATACTGGTTTTAACCTGTTCCCCAAGGTATGAACTGAAAGAAAACTTTTACTAACCCTAACTACAGAGGGATAAACCTTGTGTCTCATTCAAAAGTTTGTCTTCCATTCCTTGCTGGGTATACTGGTTTTAAACCTGTTCCCCAAGGTATGAACTGAAAGAAGACTTTTACTAACCCTAACTACAGAGGGATAAACCTTGTGTCTCATTCAAAAGTTTGTCTTCCATTCCTTGCTGGGTATACTGGTTTTAACCTGTTCCCCAAGGTATGAACTGAAAGAAAACTTTTACTAACCCTAACTACAGAGGGATAAACCTTGTGTCTCATTCAAAAGTTTGTCTTCCATTCCTTGCTGGGTATACTGGTTTTAAACCTGTTCCCCAAGGTATGAACTGAAAGAAAACTTTTACTAACCCTAACTACAGAGGGATAAACCTTGTGTCTCATTCAAAAGTTTGTCTTCCATTCCTTGCTGGGTATACTGGTTTTAACCTGTTCCCCAAGGTATGAACTGAAAGAAGACTTTTACTAACCCTAACTACAGAGGGATAAACCTTGTGTCTCATTCAAAAGTTTGTCTTCCATTCCTTGCTGGGTATACTGGTTTTAAACCTGTTCCCCAAGGTATGAACTGAAAGAAAACTTTTACTAACCCTAACTACAGAGGGATAAACCTTGTGTCTCATTCAAAAGTTTGTCTTCCATTCCTTGCTGGGTATACTGGTTTTAACCTGTTCCCCAAGGTATGAACTGAAAGAAGACTTTTACTAACCCTAACTACAGAGGGATAAACCTTGTGTCTCATTCAAAAGTTTGTCTTCCATTCCTTGCTGGGTATACTGGTTTTAACCTGTTCCCCAAGGTATGAACTGAAAGAAAACTTTTACTAACCCTAACTACAGAGGGATAAACCTTGTGTCTCATTCAAAAGTTTGTCTTCCATTCCTTGCTGGGTATACTGGTTTTAACCTGTTCCCCAAGGTATGAACTGAAAGAAGACTTTTACTAACCCTAACTACAGAGGGATAAACCTTGTGTCTCATTCAAAAGTTTGTCTTCCATTCCTTGCTGGGTATACTGGTTTTAACCTGTTCCCCAAGGTATGAACTGAAAGAAGACTTTTACTAACCCTAACTACAGAGGGATAAACCTTGTGTCTCATTCAAAAGTTTGTCTTCCATTCCTTGCTGGGTATACTGGTTTTAACCTGTTCCCCAAGGTATGAACTGAAAGAAAACTTTTACTAACCCTAACTACAGAGGGATAAACCTTGTGTCTCATTCAAAAGTTTGTCTTCCATTCCTTGCTGGGTATACTGGTTTTAACCTGTTCCCCAAGGTACGAACTGAAAGAAGACTTTTACTAACCCTAACTACAGAGGGATAAACCTTGTGTCTCATTCAAAAGTTTGTCTTCCATTCCTTGCTGGGTATACTGGTTTTAAACCTGTTCCCCAAGGTATGAACTGAAAGAAGACTTTTACTAACCCTAACTACAGAGGGATAAACCTTGTGTCTCATTCAAAAGTTTGTCTTCCATTCCTTGCTGGGTATACTGGTTTTAGCCTGTTCCCCAAGGTACGAACTGAAAGAAGACTTTTACTAACCCTAACTACAGAGGGATAAACCTTGTGTCTCATTCAAAAGTTTGTCTTCCATTCCTTGCTGGGTATACTGGTTTTAAACCTGTTCCCCAAGGTATGAACTGAAAGAAAACTTTTACTAACCCTAACTACAGAGGGATAAACCTTGTGTCTCATTCAAAAGTTTGTCTTCCATTCCTTGCTGGGTATACTGGTTTTAAACCTGTTCCCCAAGGTATGAACTGAAAGAAAACTTTTACTAACCCTAACTACAGAGGGATAAACCTTGTGTCTCATTCAAAAGTTTGTCTTCCATTCCTTGCCGGGTATACTGGTTTTAAACCTGTTCCCCAAGGTATGAACTGAAAGAAGACTTTTACTAACCCTAACTACAGAGGGATAAACCTTGTGTCTCATACAAAAGTTTGTCTTCCATTCCTTGCTGGGTATACTGGTTTTAACCTGTTCCCCAAGGTATGAACTGAAAGAAAACTTTTACTAACCCTAACTACAGAGGGATAAACCTTGTGTCTCATTCAAAAGTTTGTCTTCCATTCCTTGCTGGGTATACTGGTTTTAACCTGTTCCCCAAGGTATGAACTGAAAGAAAACTTTTACTAACCCTAACTACAGAGGGATAAACCTTGTGTCTCATTCAAAAGTTTGTCTTCCATTCCTTGCTGGGTATACTGGTTTTAAACCTGTTCCCCAAGGTATGAACTGAAAGAAGACTTTTACTAACCCTAACTACAGAGGGATAAACCTTGTGTCTCATTCAAAAGTTTGTCTTCCATTCCTTGCTGGGTATACTGGTTTTAACCTGTTCCCCAAGGTATGAACTGAAAGAAAACTTTTACTAACCCTAACTACAGAGGGATAAACCTTGTGTCTCATTCAAAAGTTTGTCTTCCATTCCTTGCTGGGTATACTGGTTTTAAACCTGTTCCCCAAGGTATGAACTGAAAGAAAACTTTTACTAACCCTAACTACAGAGGGATAAACCTTGTGTCTCATTCAAAAGTTTGTCTTCCATTCCTTGCTGGGTATACTGGTTTTAACCTGTTCCCCAAGGTATGAACTGAAAGAAGACTTTTACTAACCCTAACTACAGAGGGATAAACCTTGTGTCTCATTCAAAAGTTTGTCTTCCATTCCTTGCTGGGTATACTGGTTTTAAACCTGTTCCCCAAGGTATGAACTGAAAGAAAACTTTTACTAACCCTAACTACAGAGGGATAAACCTTGTGTCTCATTCAAAAGTTTGTCTTCCATTCCTTGCTGGGTATACTGGTTTTAACCTGTTCCCCAAGGTATGAACTGAAAGAAGACTTTTACTAACCCTAACTACAGAGGGATAAACCTTGTGTCTCATTCAAAAGTTTGTCTTCCATTCCTTGCTGGGTATACTGGTTTTAACCTGTTCCCCAAGGTATGAACTGAAAGAAAACTTTTACTAACCCTAACTACAGAGGGATAAACCTTGTGTCTCATTCAAAAGTTTGTCTTCCATTCCTTGCTGGGTATACTGGTTTTAACCTGTTCCCCAAGGTATGAACTGAAAGAAGACTTTTACTAACCCTAACTACAGAGGGATAAACCTTGTGTCTCATTCAAAAGTTTGTCTTCCATTCCTTGCTGGGTATACTGGTTTTAACCTGTTCCCCAAGGTATGAACTGAAAGAAGACTTTTACTAACCCTAACTACAGAGGGATAAACCTTGTGTCTCATTCAAAAGTTTGTCTTCCATTCCTTGCTGGGTATACTGGTTTTAACCTGTTCCCCAAGGTATGAACTGAAAGAAGACTTTTACTAACCCTAACTACAGAGGGATAAACCTTGTGTCTCATTCAAAAGTTTGTCTTCCATTCCTTGCTGGGTATACTGGTTTTAACCTGTTCCCCAAGGTATGAACTGAAAGAAGACTTTTACTAACCCTAACTACAGAGGGATAAACCTTGTGTCTCATTCAAAAGTTTGTCTTCCATTCCTTGCTGGGTATACTGGTTTTAACCTGTTCCCCAAGGTACGAACTGAAAGAAGACTTTTACTAACCCTAACTACAGAGGGATAAACCTTGTGTCTCATTCAAAAGTTTGTCTTCCATTCCTTGCTGGGTATACTGGTTTTAAACCTGTTCCCCAAGGTATGAACTGAAAGAAAACTTTTACTAACCCTAACTACAGAGGGATAAACCTTGTGTCTCATTCAAAAGTTTGTCTTCCATTCCTTGCTGGGTATACTGGTTTTAACCTGTTCCCCAAGGTATGAACTGAAAGAAGACTTTTACTAACCCTAACTACAGAGGGATAAACCTTGTGTCTCATTCAAAAGTTTGTCTTCCATTCCTTGCTGGGTATACTGGTTTTAAACCTGTTCCCCAAGGTATGAACTGAAAGAAAACTTTTACTAACCCTAACTACAGAGGGATAAACCTTGTGTCTCATTCAAAAGTTTGTCTTCCATTCCTTGCTGGGTATACTGGTTTTAAACCTGTTCCCCAAGGTATGAACTGAAAGAAAACTTTTACTAACCCTAACTACAGAGGGATAAACCTTGTGTCTCATTCAAAAGTTTGTCTTCCATTCCTTGCTGGGTATACTGGTTTTAACCTGTTCCCCAAGGTATGAACTGAAAGAAGACTTTTACTAACCCTAACTACAGAGGGATAAACCTTGTGTCTCATTCAAAAGTTTGTCTTCCATTCCTTGCTGGGTATACTGGTTTTAAACCTGTTCCCCAAGGTATGAACTGAAAGAAAACTTTTACTAACCCTAACTACAGAGGGATAAACCTTGTGTCTCATTCAAAAGTTTGTCTTCCATTCCTTGCCGGGTATACTGGTTTTAAACCTGTTCCCCAAGGTATGAACTGAAAGAAGACTTTTACTAACCCTAACTACAGAGGGATAAACCTTGTGTCTCATTCAAAAGTTTGTCTTCCATTCCTTGCTGGGTATACTGGTTTTAACCTGTTCCCCAAGGTATGAACTGAAAGAAAACTTTTACTAACCCTAACTACAGAGGGATAAACCTTGTGTCTCATTCAAAAGTTTGTCTTCCATTCCTTGCTGGGTATACTGGTTTTAACCTGTTCCCCAAGGTATGAACTGAAAGAAAACTTTTACTAACCCTAACTACAGAGGGATAAACCTTGTGTCTCATTCAAAAGTTTGTCTTCCATTCCTTGCTGGGTATACTGGTTTTAACCTGTTCCCCAAGGTATGAAGCGAACGAAAACTTCCACTAAGCCTTACTTCAGACAGATAAACCTTGTCCCTTTCCTTTAAAATAGGTAACATAACAATCCATCCAACCTGTCCATTTCAGTTGGCAACTCAAGATCTTCTAGAACTACAATAATCTAGTCTATTAGCTTATATATGCGTTTATAATAGCCGTTATAAACCCCATGCTCGGTGTAGTATCTCTTCATGGGTAATGATTAAAATAGAGTTAGATATGGTCTATATATTTACAAATATCAGTAACGTCACTGTGTCTTAACTTTACGTATTTACTTGTTAGGTCCACATGTGAAGTGCAAAATGTCATGATTAAATAGAAAGTCTTACCGGCGAAGACATTGTTCCCTGGATTGTTCCCCTCTTGCTTGGGCTGTCCATAGGTATCGCTTTGAACCGTCGCTAGAAAAAAAAGAGGTTGACGTAAGCTAACGTCAGTACATTGTCCCCTTTTTCGACATGTGGGTGTTGATTTGCACTGATAATGCACTGCAGAAGGTAACTTTACATAGCAGGATGTTACGTTATGATTGATGCCTTTGTCTTTGAGTTTTAAGAGCCTGTTCAGATTTATTCTATTTATCACATCCTGCTGTGATGAACTACGGAACGAGGTCATTAACCTCGGCCAGCGAAAGATTGTTTGATAAAACACAGGCTACTAGATTAATCTCGAAGCAGATCTATAGTTATAGTCTCCATCTGGCAGAAGAAGTTCTAGAGAGTACGGTACCCAGATTAGCAAAAGCTAACTAGACTAGTCAGCATACTATAGTCCCTGTCACACTTGTGCGTGTGGCCGTTGCGTGTGAGTTGCGCGTTGACATTTTTCCGTGCGCCGCCGTGCGCACAATACGCATACCACACGCATCTCGGTCGATTTGTGTAAGTTTTATGTACGCGGCCATACGCACAATATGGCCCAGTAGGTATGATAGTTTGGGGTATTAACGAAATTACGCTAATACGCAATTTATTCGTTATGAATAGTTTTCAATTGTTTTGATGAGTGTGTGAGGTACTAGTACATCTAACATGTGAATAGCGAAATACGAGGCACACATTCGTGAAAACAATCGAAAAATTCCACAATTGTTGTGCGTACGGCTGCGTATTGTATTTTGTCTGTGCGCGGCTCACACGCGGCGTTTGTGCGCTCAAGTGTGACAGGGCCCTAAAGCCCCTGCCACACTTGTGCGTATATACACAAAAAATTATTATACAAGTCCGCATGAGTCGCGTATTAAAATATTTTTGTTTTAGGTTAAGTTTGCAGCCGAATAAGTAATTTCTCAGGTTCGATCACTAGGCTGCACAACGGTGGGTCAAAGTGGAAAACAACTTTCCGCAAAATTTACTTAAACCAAAAGAATGTTAATGCGCAACTCACGCGCACTTGAATATACGCACAAGTTAAGTGTGACAGGGCCCTAAGGCAACGTTACATGTGTTACCTTCCTATCTTAGAAGTATGCTATACTCTATCTCCACAGTAGCAAGCATGACCTTTAATAGTTAAACCAAGGAGGTTATAGGTTATAAGTTTTTAAACAACTTGTATACTGGCGATGTGTGAGATACATGAACGGTAAAACAATGTAGCATATACACAAGTAAATTGGAGTTACCTTGCACCACCAGGATTATGAAAAGCGAGGAAATGCTGAGTCCTCCCATAGTCCGACTCACTCACTCCCGGAAGTCGACTTCGGGCCAACGGCTCACAAATCCAACGAAATAACCACAAGGTGTAGATCTACTCGCCCCTTTTCGTGTGTTTCAAAGTTTTGATATATCAGGGAAACACTGAGTTGCGTCCGGTTTAGATGGTTTGTTTGGAAAAGCGTTCTGGCGCGCGCCAAAAAAGCAGACCTTATGCCTGTACGCTACTCGGGAGTACAAGTCTGTGCACAGGCTACGTGTGACCGTTCACCGCGACAGTTGATGAACAACTGACTTTGGAGACCTCCCATATAGATTATTTGATAAACAAGTCACGGACATGACGTCACAGCAACGGTGATTTCTGATTGGCTCACACTATTTTCTTGAAATCTGTAAGTGACTTTCGGAAGTGGGAGGGCGTGACGTAGGAACAGCCATTGTTATTCACTTGTCGCTGATTGGCTTCACTTATTTCACGAAATTCTGTCACTGACGTAGACACGACTATTGTTGTGAAATGATGTGAACGAACACCGTGTGAATAAAAGCGTTGACTGTCATTTTTGGGATGCAAATTGAGGGATCGCCTTATCTTCAGTGAAAGAGGAGAGAAACAGAAATACCTAACATCAATGGCAACGACAGCTACGACGATTTACATCGCGCTTAAGTGCCTTTCAGACCCGATTTCTGGACCGGTAACACTAACAGTCTTGAAGAAAAACGAAGGCATTCTGCTGGAACAAGGGCCCCGGAAAATCAATGCCCAGTGGCCAAAAGGATCGGTGCAGATATTAGAACTGTGTCAGGAGTTCTGTTGTCAGTTGGATTGTCGTGTGAAATATTGCAACTGTCCAAAGTTTGATAACCACACCTGGCTGGAAATGTCAATTTCAACTGCCCCTGAAATGGTTCAAAGCATATGTTCCGCATTAGATAAGGAGATGGAACTTAAGACGCACGCATATCAATGGAGACCAAACTTAAAAGATGATGAGAGTTCTAGACAGGTGAGAAGTAAAGATTTGCCCTGCAATATATTATGCCCTTTTTGCTGATCTAATATCGGAACGACTAGCGTTTGTAATGAAAGACTTGAAACTAACACATGTTTTAACTCCAATCTACAGGTGGATGACGCTGCTAACTCAATCGATGGCAGAGATACCTGTGAAGATTGCAATTTTCCAATTTTCAAGAGTCCCGGTGACTTGGATGAGATACATAGAAGTATCAAAGAGAACTTGTACAGGCAGTGCTTTACTTGCGGCGACACAAATGCCTTGTATTTGTGACTGTGTTTTTCTTAAAGTGAGAATTTATACTGTTATTTTGATCCAATTCATCCTGTTTTTTGTGTAAAAGTTACTGTACATTGGACTGTGTAGACACCGCTATAGAATGGTACTCTATACCCGGCAAACAATACGAAGTTGTGGCACATTTAGAACTTGGTGTCATATTCACAATAGTTTCCAGATGGTGGCAGATTAGATCCTACCGCCATAAAAGTTGGTGTTAATCTAACCCCCACCGTGCTAGCTTGTACAGTTCAGCTAGATTTCACACTATGGAAACGCCGGGTTGGCTGTTCTCACGATTCAGTCGTCTAGAGTACCTGCTTTCTTTTACAAAATGGTAGTAGCCGAGATTGTAGATTATACTGCTACCATTACTTTGAAACTATCTGATAAATGATATTCAAAACCATTAATATTTACAAAGTTCTACACAACTTGGAAGCCAAGAAGTTGACTTTTAAACTCTTGGACGAACAATCACAAGAATAATAAATACATAACCAACACCTTCCCGTTCGACGTATGACATATAAGGAACTTTGATAGTTTGGTGTTTCAAGAAGAACGTGTCAAGAAGTGTCAAAGTAAAAAGACAATCGTTGTTGTTGTTGTAGATTATATATTTTCTTGTCAGTTTTTTTCCCCGTTGGAAATGTAAATACTAGCCCTTTGCGCAGCATACACTGACATAGATATGCTTCCTAAATATATTGGTGTCTATTTTGTGTAAGTGTTTGATAAATCATGTGTTGATTATCATGTACATTTATTGATGTTTGGCCGTTGTTAATTGTCCTCCTCGGTACGAAGCTTTCTTGCTGTCAGGACTGTGTCGTCAATTTGATCGGGTGTATTAGCTTTTTTATTGCATCTGTGCAAATATAAAACTTCATTCTCAACATACTGAATGTCTTCACACTGTTGTCGCTTTCATTTATTTCCCTTTTTAGATATAACATGTTATTAGTAAATCACTCGTTCATCGCCTCTGTCTCGAGGTACAATTCGAGGTGTAGATGATGTGAAAGACATCCATTGAACTGTTCAAGAATTGAATAGCAACCCAGAAAATTGAACAGTGGACTGAGGAGTAAATCACGACCCGGGTCGACCAGTAAGTAACCGTCTGGCTACTTGCGGCACGGTAAAATACAGATATGCGGTTTGGAAATATTTAAGGGTGCTATTATTGAACTAGGGGGGTACCCCCTTCACCTAGGGGCCTCCCTAAACGCCATTAAATGCTTTCTTAGGATGCGCCACAACGTACCAGCTAACAGTTTACAAGCCGACGCCCTGTTATGTCAACTTCAATTAGAAGCCAATGGCAAAAAATGCTGGGCGTCCGGTGTCCGTAACATGCTAGAGGAATGCGGTTATGCCTTTCACGGTTTGGAGCCCACAAGTATCCTTAGGAACAAATTTCTCACATATCATTAACTCCATTAGTCAACGATTAAAAGCCATCTATACTCAAACATTCTCAGCCGAAATCCGAAACGATAACCGAGGGATAAATCTTACAGCAACAAACTTCGAACTTACCGTCTGTTTAAGTCATTGTATAAAGAAGAAGAGTACATGTATTTATCCGTTAGTTACATCAACACAGAGTGGCTACTACTAAACTCCGGGTTAGCTGTCACAGATTACATGTCGAAACAGGAAGGCACAACCGCAGGCCTCTACAACATAGACTTTGTCAACATTGTAATTTAAATCGAGTAGAAGATGAGCAACACTTCGTCCTAGACTGTAAATTATACGATAGCGAAAGGAGTGTACTTTTTAACCTTATTAAAGAAAAAATCCCATTTTGCGAACATCTTAATGCAACAGACAAATTGATATTTTTATTACGCCTGGATAATCCTTGTATTAGAAATATTGTCTGTTCATATATTTACACATGTACAAAGAAGCGGGAAGAAGTCGACTCTACTGGTCTAGCTTAGTTTAATAACACGTTTTATCTACACTATATGTTTACAGCTTGTATTGTTGTATTATGTCCTTGTATGTTCCATGTGTTAAGTTAGACGACCTGTACCTAGCCCCTCGGGGCATGAATGCACAATAAAGGTCATTCATTCATTCCATTCATTAAAATAACTTCGCACAGAAACGCGCGAATACGTTACACAGCACGCACTCTTATTATAGAAAAAGGCAGGCACAACTTACAAACTTATCTATGACAAATATAAGGGGCAAGGCTGTGTTAGCTGTAGATAAGTAAGTTTGTTGATTCGTTCATTCATTTCTAAAATACATGGCAGCATCCGACTGCTGAATTGTGTACTTTATGCGTACATGTATACTATTACATTTAACAAAAGCTAACTCAAATTTAAGCAACGAGTAATATTCAAAATCTAGATCAAAACAACTAGTGCTATACACGCAACTAGTACTGTACAAGATGAAATAAGAGATACTGTAACAAGAAAAAGACACTTTGACGTATCGTACGAGGCCATTGAAACCAAATACAGGAATTCGCATTGTACAAATGGTAGAAGAAACAAGGTTTATCATCAAAGTGAAAACTAAATAAATCAACATCGGGAGATGTTATCGGGTGTATGTATGATAGATGAGTGAAGTATGGAATGGGACTGTTTTAATAGCGGTTTGTTTATGGCAATGGAATACAAACTGTTGGTGGGCGCCTTTCGTAGATGGATTTCCGATCGGGTTGGGGATAACCAACTCCTGAAGGTAGGATTACTAAGTAAAGATTTGGCAAACCGAAGCTGAGGTTTTTCCTCCTGTTTTCCAAGGAGGGGAGACATAGATGTGTTAGGGCTTCGTTAAAACATATATATTGGGGGCATAAAATATAAACATAAAATTCTCTCCCACATCCAGCGTGCACCAGCAAAAATTCTCTTCCATATATACAGTGCAGAAATCTCTCCCACTTCCAGGCCATTCAAGAGAATTTGTCTCCCACATATACAATGAATGTACAGCGCAAAATTCTCTCCCACTTCCAGACTCTGAAACTGTGGTGACGGAATCTACAAGTTAGAGCGCGTTTTGTCCTAGAAGTGACAGAGAGAATTTCGTCTGAGAATGGGAGAACTTTTGTAATGTGAGAGATATGGATGGATACTACAATATTATACCAATACACTACGCAGTATAAAGTTTTATTATGTGAGACACAATCTGGTGCATTGTATGTGGAAGAGATATTTTGTCGCATGTCGGAGAAAACTCTGTCTGTAATTGTCAATCATTTTTTTGTCTTAAGGTGAGATAGAAGTTGAGCATTTATATATGGGCGATAAAACTCTGTGAGAGACCCCTTTTGAATACTATTATGGGAGAGAAAATGCTGTGTGCGTGTGAGACTTCATTTAAATCTTTTTTTGGGAAAGAAAATACTTTGTGCGTGTAAGACCTATTTTTAACACTTGTATGGGAGAGAAAATCCTCCCTGACGGTGTGTGAGACCCTTTTTCAACAGAAATGTGAGAGAATAATTGTTGTCTATTATATATAGTATATATGTGTAATATTGCAACACTTGGCCCCCGATAGGACGCCGCACGAAATATCTTTCCAACTTGAGGTTATGCCATTGTAGCGGACGCACTGTAAACGGTTGCTAAGAAAATTGCGGAGCCATGGCCGCAAAATTGAGGTGCGCACCCCGTATTGTATTGTTTTATTTATTAGAGTGGTATGATTAATTCTGTCAAAATCTTTGCTGAAATCCGTTAAGAGAATTGTTTTAAAACCTTTCGGTACCAAGGAGCCGGGGTCGCCGGACTCGGAGTTCACCAAAGCAGTTAACTAGTGGACGGTGGAAATTCCTTTCCTACAATCAAACTGGTTAGGATCTAGTACATTGGTCACGTCCTGGAGAACCGCAATTTCGTGACAAATGATTCAAATGCTTTGATGAGAACTGAGGTTAGAGAGATGGGTCGTAGATTATCAAGTAAGGCCGACGACTTTTTTTGCAGCTCCGACAGCTCAGGTAAACAAGTCCAACGAAATCGTCAAATAAAGCAGTAAGAAATACTTTCCGCTAATCAACAGTGTTCTTGGTAATGTTAGCGACACATATCGTTGACGATTGAAGACGGATGCAGTGTTTTAAGTCAGGAATCGTTGCTTTTTAGGATCCAAGTGCGGAGACGAAAAATGACAATGACAATGAACTTTATTGCATATTCATGCCCAGCATGGGCTAAATGCATTAGGTAACATAAAGTAAAAGAAATGGAACATTGTGATATATTCCATCTAAATCTACAGAGTCTCTTCTCTCTTCTTGAAACATTTGTACACAAATTCACATAGTTTTCCAATTATATCGTCGTTTTTAGATGACATGATACATGTGAATAGTGAAGGACTTACTCCGATTTCGACGGGGAAAGTTTCACTCAGACCTCCATTTGTTTTGAAACTGATTGGCTGTATAGGTTTTTTCATTACATCAAAGAATCTTCCAGATAGACCTGTTGATAAAAGTTTGTATAGCAGACCTCCGTGCCAAATGGAGTCAAAAGCCTTTGAGAGGTCTACAAAGCAAGCGAACAGCTGTTTTCTTGACTGAGTATATTTAGAGATCAAGGTTTTTAGTAAACATATGTTGTCTGAAGTTCTGTAGTTCTTCCGGAATCCTGTCTGGTTTGGTTTTAGAATGTCGTTTTCGTCGAGAAAGTTTGATAGTCTTTTGTTTAGTATCGAGGTAAATAGTTTTCCGAGACAGCTTGAAATGGAGATGCCTCGATAGTTGTTTGGGTCATCTTTTCTCCCTGCTTTAAATACTAGGACAATATAGCTTCTGGACCAATCAAGGGGAAAGGTTCCACTTGAGAGGACATTATTAAACAAGTTTAAAAGAGGACGAAGTATTAAAGAGGGTTTTACCTGCTTTTAGCATTTCATTTGTTATCATGTCCTCACCACTGGCTTTTTTGTTCTTGAGTCTTTGGATGGCAACATTGACTTCTGATTCTGTAATAAGATAGTCTAGAGGGCCCGAGTTGGGATTGGTTATGGTTTTGTAATACTTCAAGTTTGTTTAGAATGTCTTTTTCAAAGGTGGCATCAAAATCTTGTCTTTTTAATCTTGATTTTTCATGAAGGGTTTTAAAATGTTCCACCCATGAATCTACTGGTATGTCTTCTTGATTAGTTGAGTCGGTTTTCTTTAGTTCTTTAAGTAGGTTCCAAAAAGCTGTCGGGTTATTGTCTTGAAGTTTTTGGAGTTCCATCACTGAGACAATTACTTTCATGCTCTCTTTTGCGCTTTCGGATCAGTTTGTTGAATTCCCCTTTCTTTCTGAAGTAACTGCCTCTTACGATTGGATTTTTGGGATTGTTTACTAAAAGGTACCTCACATTTTGCAATTCTTTGCGAGCTTCGTAACAAGTCTTATCAAACCATTTTTTGTTTCTTTTGAATCCTTTTGTCTTTTTCTTACCTCTCATTTGGAGAGACATCTTTCCTGTCAATACTAGGATGTCTTGAAGCTCGCGTACATTCTCGTTTGTCTTTGCTGTTGACTTTGTGTCATTGTTATCTAGGGATACAATTTTTTCTAGTTTCTGGGAGATCGCTGAACTACTTAGCGCTTTTATAAATTTATCGCCAGAATCGGGACCCCAGACAAACCGACATGGCGGGAAGGGGCGTGTGTTTTGTTTAGTTTTCACGTTTTCTTGTGCCGGAGTGCGCTAATGCGCGAATATTTACAGAAACCATACAGTGGTCCGAAAATTCAGTAAGTGGATGGACTTTAAACAGATATAAGTTGTGAAACAGTGAGCTACTAGAGATGGCGTAGTCTACCGTGCTACAACGTTAGGCTGGTAGCACGTGAATCTTCCATTTAAGTCACCCAGGACTCTTCCGTTTGGAATGCGCAGGTCAGCCTGGGCGCATAAGTTTACAAGACATTTACCAAAAGAATTAGCCGGGTTTCTGTCGGTAAAATTTCTAGGAATATCTACGTTTGGGGCGAGCGGCACTGGCTCTAGTTCAAAATCTACGTGCTCTTTTCCAGTGAAGTCTACTGTTAAAGTCTCCCCCGAGAATTACATGGTCTTTGGACGTGAAGGCTGCTACATCTTGTTCTAAAATGTCGAAGATGGAATCCTCCGCCCTTTTGTGTATGGTGGAGTATATAGGGCTAATGTAGACACTACATATAAATACATCTTTGGAGAGCCCTAACAGGTCTTTCGATATGCGAACCCAGAGTAAGTCTTTACATTCAGAAGTTCCACGCTCTCTTTTGATGTATTTAGAGAGTTCATTTTTGTAGTAAAAAATTATTCCGCCTGAATTCGGCCTTCTTGCTTTCCGTTGTTTTTGTCTCAGAGACGAGAAATGTTGATAATTTGGAATGTTAACTTCTGAAGATTCGTTACTCCAGGTTTCAATAAGAGAGAAGAGATCTAGTTTTTCTTAATTACTTCTAAAGCTACATTCTTCAAGTTTCTTACCTAAGCCATGAATATTCCAGAACCCTATGTTCAATGACCTAGCTGGCATTGGTGCTCGTACTATTAATCCATGAGTATCGACTTTGTCCCTACTTTTACGATAAGTTAGTTTTACTTAATCATACATGTACTTGAATGTGCAATATCATTGCATAAACTTAGTACGCAGTTCCTACGTCTGTTTACTACAGATTTAACATATGGTCTTCTTAAATTGTCACAACATGTCGGTTCTTGTTTGATATAAAATGAAACGTTAAGGATATAGTGTGAGATGATAATACCCTCAGTAGTTGTAGTTCTGACGCCGGGTCGGGTGGTCGTCGAATCGCTTGGGTTGAGAACATGAACTAGGTCCGTCCAGAGCTGTCGGGAACCAGTCGTCATAGCCGTGGAACGGACGGTAACCGTGTTGTGGGACGCGCCACCTAGCGACCGAATGCAGTGATGGTGTATGCTAGTACCCTTCTGTCTACTAGTCTCTACCAGACTAACTACGCCAGGGTTTCACTTGCAGGCTCCGGGCGAAATGTAATCTTCACTGTGGACTGACTCCACTGGCTAATTATTCCATTTTCTGCCGAATTCTACGATTCATACGCCCGTAAGAGGGCCTGTCTACGGTGAAGGCAAATATAGTATGAGTTGGATTGTGAGATGGTAAAGACACCACCTGGCGATTCAAGAATAAAATGCATCAGTACCATTGTTTGGTTACCTACTCGCGCCTAGGTGCTAATAGCACAGGGGCCGCCCGGCACAGCAGGGAGTGCCGCACATACTGCGGGTTTCCATTTCCCGGTCCTGAATTGGCCCAGATCGTAATGAAAAGTGAGGGCGGTTTCGTAAAAAAAAAATTGTTACAACTTTGTTACGGTAACTACATATTTCTGTCGTCTGTGACTTGTCTGCGTCTTGAGTATAAAGCTGTCAGTGGAAAATTATGAAAACCTTTGTTTTGAAATTATGTTGTTCACACCAAAAAGGCAGCAATTCCTCTGACGCATTGCATTGATCTGAGGAAAGTGGAGGATAACGTAAACAAGGAGGAGTTGAAAGGAGTTTACAGAGATTCTTTTATAAAACTTTTGAAGGTTGTTTAACCAAAGACATGTCAAAATACAAGTGTTTGTAGGTGTATCCTACATGTAGAGTCAAGTTTGTATAGCTCATTGGTGTGAAATATTCATACAGGTATGACGAGTGGAGTTGATAAAATACGTAAAGTATACTCAAAGTCCCTCTATCCGCCCTTGGCACGGACACCTCCCGCCATTCTAACATCTGGTGTTCATTACGGCGTGTTCTGTTCCATGCCTAGTTTTACGGGGAGGGTCAGTATCTGATGCGGGGAGGGTCGGTACCTGATGAGGGGAAGGTCAGTACCTGATGCGGGGAGGGTCTGTACTTGATGCTGTTACATAGAGCAACAACGTTATGAATGGTTAAGGGAGGGTTCACTATTTGTCAGTCGTTGTTTGCCAGTTACAGTAGATACATAGCTATAGGTTAGAACGACAGCCATGTTGGAACTACAGATCATTGAAAGAGACAAATTATTTGTCGTATTTGTATCGATTGACAATGATAACAAGTCATTACACTATCGCTGCAGCTGGTAAAGGCTGACTCACAAAAATAAAGACTAACGTGGAACTTGTATACATAAACTACAATAAATGGAGTAAAAATGTAGTACTGTAGATGCATTTAAGTTTACGTGGCTTTTATTTAGCGCTAAGGCAAAAAATGGGGTGTTCACAGCGGTTTACGTTTACGGCAGCGCTATAGTCACATACTGCGACAATATTGGACAAAAATGTTCGCGGTGGTTTTAAGTTCGCGGTGAAATGGTTGCCGCGAAACCGTGAACATAAAACCACTGCAAACATATCTGCATTTACAGTATCATGGAAGCTCAATTTAGCAATGTACTAGTCCTATATTTATGTTTACCTTCACATATTGTTTTGGCTACGTTTCCTCTTCCTCTTCTTCCTCTTCTCCGCACAAATAAAAAACATGAATATCTCCAAAACTAGAGCTTGGAATATCTTGAAATCCAGCAAGCTGATAGGCCCGTACATACGACACTGCACCATGGTCGTTTTGTCCCATATAGATGCAAAAAAATGGTTTTATGCGGCAAAAACTGGTGAAAAAAACTAGCATTTTAAGCACTATATGGAACTTTAGAATCTTGATAGAATGCCAAACGAAGTTTAGAAGGCTGTTCGAAATAGGATCCGTGGCCGCGGGGTGAATGGAACACGCCGTCGAACTCGAGCTCGTAGAACACAACTTCCAAATGAGTTCCACGGCCGCGGGCGGGGCCGGGTCACCCGCGGCCATACTGTAAACCAGCGCCATCTAAGCTCGGCTTCACAACGACTCAACTTAAAACCACTCATGACACTTGGATGGCGGTATTAAATGCAAGTGTTAAGCGCATTCCCGACGATGACGTACCTCGATTATTATTGTAAAATACCGCGGCAACCTTTCCTCACCCAGAAGTAAAGTTCAGCACGCATCAAAACGCCAATAAAGCACGTAACGTTGGGTAACATAAATTCGCGGGGTACTTAAATTCGGGATTTTTCGAAAACGGGGTATTCAGGGATATGTGCTAGATGCAACATAAGTAATACCGCTAGAAACGCAAACCTGACAGACTTACGTATTCAGAACACTGTCTGAAAAGCTTCGATAAGCATGGATTATAAGGCGACGAGGTCAAAAACTCTCCGTCCCTTATTGGAACAGTCTGAGGGCTTCGTGGGAGAATTACACAACATGGTTGTCGGCTGGTTTATAAGAAAAATGTCACATCCGCTTCCTGCTAAACACAATTATTTACAAGACAACTTATTACAATCTCTTTTGCTAACCTGCAACTGGATTCTAAGTGTGATTAATCATCAAAACTCCTCTCTGTTGCTACAACCTACGGCACGTGTATTTTCCCGCCGCCATATTGTTAACCAGAATCCTGTTGTCAAGCAGACGACAAAGGTTTGTGAGGAACACTTTTTTGTCTAAATGCTGCGTGTGATAGTGGACTGAGGAAGATATTTTCCTCAAAGTTTGCTCCTAACACAACAAGGAACACATGGACATAGTAGTATTACCATTGCTACGGCATCCAGCTAACTTGCCATGAATAATGTAACGTTACACGTTGCCCGATGATGACGATGGGCCGACTTTGAGTGAAGTTCTACCGACTCAACACACGGCTTGTTCCCGAACTGGCCTGATGTGTGCGGTACGGCCGTTTTTTCGTGTATTTTTTTTTACTTGGACACGTCTATATCCATAGCACTCTCCTCAAGCCAAGGATGGAACGAATAGCTGCTGTATAAAATGTGATTAGCGGTAAGATATTCAAGACGAATCTTCTCTCCCGAATTAATGTGCCCCCCTGTCCGACAGCACTGTCATTCTGCGTGCGGCGGACGGTAGTTTTAAGTTGAAATATTATGGTGTCAGCACGACTAGAGACAAAATCTACCATATATATGATTAGTGCAAAGATAGTACATGATACTGACAGAATTATAGAAAAAAAGGATGGTTTATAGTTCTGCTAGATTGATTTCAGTCAACCATTATCGGAAAAATCCCGAATTTATGTTACCCAACGTTATATCATACTAAGGAGTTTACACACCAACTATCCGTAAATTGAGTGACTGACATCCCAGAAATTGTAACCAACTTTTTTGGAAAAAACTGCGTTTTATGTGGGTAATCGGTATGAAATTATCTAAAATAAAATTGAAATGTTTTTTTTTTTTGACACGCCGCCTTGGAACACCCGATTCGGGGCCATCCGCGGTCATAACCAGCGCCGTCATTTTTGTCTCTGGGTGCCATGTATATAAGAAAAAAAACCTACTTTTTCACAAACACAAACCATTTTTCTACACAATAAATCTATGCTGACATTTTGCTGTGGATGGGTGAATATGTAGCAAATCTAGCTACCGCCGGCGTCATTGTTGGCGATCTTGAGTGTTACAATACAGGGATTGTTGATAGACGGCAAAATGTTGAAAGTTTTTTGCAGCTTCAACCACTATAGATATATATAGCAGTCTTCCAAGGCTCGACTTGATCAGCTTGACAACGACTCAACTTAAAATGACACCGGGTTGGTGTTATTGAGTGGTAAAGTCAGACCGACGATGTACCCCATAAAAGTTTCACTGACTGGCCGGCAACTGTGGTAACGTTAAAAAAATAACGTTACATGTAACGTTATATGGTAACGTCTTCGGGTGCCATAATAAGTTGCACTTTGGTTGTCCCCTGACTTTATTCAAACCGCCTTGTTTTCGTCCAGCGTGCTGAATAAGAAGTTTATGCAAAGAGCGCTAGCTGTCGTCTGTGTGAAACACGGATTGGTGTATTTTTACATAACCAAGAAAATTTGAGCATAAGCAACGGCTACGTTCGCTGCAAGGTCACCGATTAATAGTGGTGGCTATTACATACAAACACATACAACAATCGTCATGCAAAATTGATTTTTACCCTGAGACTTAACGGTGAAATGCAAAATACACACACACACAAAACGTGGGACTTGATAACTTTATTTCGCGATTAAACTGACTGAACAAGCAAGATATGCCTAAGGAGGTTAAAATTGTAACGTTACCTTATGTTAGCCTCCATAGCAGGCTCTGAACCGGCCTTACTGGGGGCTAAATAATACACCTTTTGCAGCCAGCCCGTAACCATCAGCCACCCCCGTAACCATTTTGCCGGTAGAGCCTGCATCAAAACGGCGGGTCAAAGCGAAATTAAAATCACGTTAGGAGCAATTCGCATGTCCGCGACATGCAGTTAACACGTTAACAACTCGGCCCGCACGCGCGACTGCTCATTTACATACAGCAAGTTGTTTACCAACACGCGCCGACTGGTACATCTGGTAACCCGTTTTTGGATGCATCGTGAAGTTTGTGGCAAAATAGTTTGCTATTTCAACTGTTCCTAAAGACAGACATGGGCTAAGGCAAAGGCTAGACAAACGCAAGCTACGGCCGCGTGGCGCGTTGGATACACCCGATCCCTCGATCTCGGAAGTTAAGCAACGCGCGGTCCGGACAGTGCTTGGATGGGGGACCAACCAAGGACGTCCGGATTGCTGTAGCCTCACGAAGCTTTCCACGAAATCGTCTTCCGGGAGGGACGTAAAACGGGGGTCCCGTGCTCGAGGAGGTGCCTCGAACACGTTAAACAGCCTCATTACCCTACACATTGGGTACCTGCCTGTGGCACTGGCTGCAAATACACCTGATATTACTATATTATTATTATTATTATGTCGGCCTCGGATTGCATGATGACAGTGAGGGAGGGGGGCATCTAAGATAGCGAAATAAGATGGAAATAAACTTAGCCACGTCTTATCTAGTCTTCAACAAGGGCCTGGACGGGTGAAATGACCATCTCATATTCACTCATCGGCAATGGATGCAAAATTGATTTGACATGGCCTGTAGCTAGGCCGACGAAGCTATCATTGCCTTGACTGTCACCGGACTCGGAAGGCACGAGTTTGTCTTTCCGCTGGGGAAACTGACATACATCGCGCGCCTGATCCACCCTTTGTCCTGGAAAGGGCGTCAGACATGCCGAAACTGGCGAAAGAATGTCGAACAAGTAAGTTTAAACTTCTGTATCTCCCAAAAAAAGAGAATTTTGAGAATTTGACCATTAGAAAATTGTCGGGTTAGTGCACACGGGGGCGTGACAGCGCGCTGTCTGGAGGAGGTGCGTGTACTGCTATTGTGTTGTCTACCATAGGCAGGAAATTCGCACCTCTGCGTTAATCGCCCTAAGCGTTTTTTAATTTCGCTTTGACATGCCGTAATAACGCAGGCTCTAGCCGGCTGATAGTTACAGGGTTGGCTGATAGTTACGGGTTGGCTTCAAAAAGTGTATTATTTAGCCCCCCCCCCAAAAAGCCGGTTCAGAGCCTGCAACGGAGGCTAACCTTATGTCATGGTCATTCCGTTTCTCAAATTATGTGATACTACATGTAGAGCGGTGGGCAACGTCAGTCCCATGGAGGTCGGACAACGCCGTCAGGGTAAATGTACACACAAGGAGGTTCTCCATATAAGCTCCTTGGATAAGTCGGATAAGTGTTTGATAAGGTTCGTGGTCGGCTTGGCGCGACGTAAAATGTTGCAAAAGTAATCCTTTGAAGTTCGCATGTTGATTATGACTGACAGGCGGCCCGCTTTTGATGTGCGTGGGGGTGGGAATCATCGCAAAGCAACGTAAATGTAGATTTTTTTTCATTGCTTGTTTATTTAAAATCATCGAAAAAATAATAATAAAAAGAACACAATACTGGGCTATGAAAAAATGATCGTGCGGTTCAAAACATGTCTAGATCTGTTTTTTTCCTGGATTGACTTGAATTACAGGAAAGATTGTGTGCATACTTTTAGGATTACATGTACATGTGGTATTGTGCACACTGCAGAGGTCAGTATGATCGGCAACTGCGGGTGTCAATCTTTACGATCATGATAACCAGCGATTTCCGTAAAACAAAGTCTTTGCCGTCTTTGGTATACCAAGCAATCGGTCGTCAATGTCAACATGAATTGGATTGAAAAGCAACACGGCGTATTAAAACGGCCGCTAAGGTGCCGCGCGCCTACATCGGTAAAAACTTACGCACGGCAAAAATGTCACCAGCAGAGTGGAATTGAAGTTATTTTCACGAAAGTCCTCCTTCTCTTTACCTAAAATCTTCTCAAGATTGCATTATATATGACTTAAAATTCTTTACTTTTACAAAAATTGCAGATGTCACAAAAATAAGAAATGTAACGTTACATACTTTTTCCTACTCTCGGTCTTTAAATTCACATGGGAAATGACAGTGCACGCACTCGTTTATCGGCGAGCACAGTGTGGCGAGATGCTCTCCTCCTCGGTGAAATCCATCGATTTATTTGCATGGCACAGGTAGATGATATTGTTGAGAAACACTTGGACTCGATATCGGCTAGTAAGATTGTGAATTTTTGCTACTTTTCCACAGTTCCTGCCGGGATGTTGAACGCGCGCTGCAGTGATAGAATGCCAATATGTTTCCACCGCGTGCTTGTAGTTTCCCTAATAATGTTAGCTTATGTCGAGAAAAATCCCACAAAACATACACTTTATTTAGATTTCAACATGCGCTTGCGAGATGAATGCAAACAAAGCACGGACACTGTAGCCACCGACGATTTCATGTAGCCAAATTACGGATACGAGTGCAGACTTTGCTGATTAGATATGCAAAGAAGTTTCTAATTGAAATGATCCATATGAATTTATTATCTCCTATTTTCAGATTACGTATGTTGCAAATATCGAAAGTTGTTGCAGAAATGCCTCATTAATTATGCAAATAGTGTTCAAATTCACAAAATGTGTGTCTGATAATATTCACCTTTATCTTAAATTTACATGTGTCACTAGCTTAGATATTCTATCATTTGTCACCAATGTATTACAAATTCAAATTGTCATATTTTGCATCATTCTGTATCTGTATCTATATAGCCGGTATAACCGCCATCAGGCGTAACACACCAGCTTCGCAGGCACGCGGCGCGACAGCAGCTGGTCATATTACACCGAACGGTCTGTTACACCTAGTCTTTGCATATCTGACTGCAACTGTTCTTTAAAGCTACTTAGTGATGAAGCTCCTACAGTACTTGATGACAACGAGTTCCATTCTACTATGGTTCTCGGGAAATACGAATTTTTGAACACGTCAATCCTTGGCTGATAACTCTGGTACTTAAAAGCATGACTATTTCTGGTCCTCTTCTGAGCTGGCATTAGATACTTATCAGTCGGTACGTCCACAAGTTTATTAGTCATCTTGTACATCATGCAAAGTCTGGACATTGTTCTCCTGTCCTCAAGTGACATCCATTGCAGGTCTGCTTTCATTTTTGTTACACTGGCGCCCCTTTCATAGTTGTTCGTGCAGAATCTGGCAGCTTGGTTCTGCACCCTCTCGAGTTTATCTATATCCTTCTTTGTGTATGGATCCCAAACTGTTGCAGCATATTCAAGGTTTGGTCTTACTAGAGACGTGTATGCAAGTGATTTTACCTTTGCTGGGCATGCCCACAAATTACGTTTGATCACTCCCAATGTCTGTTTAGCCTTAGTTGTTACTTTGTTGATATGGGTGTTCCACTTTAGCCCCGTTGTTAATGTAACGCCTAGGTACGGGTGGCTCTTTGCTGTTGCTAGAGCCTGTCCACAGAACTGGTAGGTGGTTACAATTGGGTTTCGTTTGTTTGTTATATGCATGATGTAACATTTTTCCGGATTAAACTGCATTAGCCATCTGCTTTGCCATTCTTCGAGTGTGTTCAAATCTTCTTGCAAAAGCTGTGAATCACTCTGTGTGGACAACTCTATATATAACAGGCAGTCATCGGCAAATAACCTAACATTTGAATCAAGCTGGTCTGGTAAGTCATTTATGTACAGGAGGAAGAGTAACGGTCCCAGAACAGTTCCCTGTGGTACGCCTGACGCAACTCTAACTGGAGCTGAGGCCTTGCCTTCTACCACTACCGTCTGTTCCCTATTGGTCAAGAAAGCCTTCAACCAATTTAGTGTGGTGCCTTGAATTCCGTAGTGCTCTAGTTTAGTGATGAGTCTGCTATGTGGGACTTTATCGAAAGCTTTAGTAAAATCAAGAATTGCTAGATCTACCTGTTTTTTACTGTTCAGTGCGCCAGCTATGTCGTGAGCTGTCAATATAAGCTGTGTTTCTGTGGATCGCTTTGCTCTGAATCCATGTTGGTAGTCAGTCAATATGTTGAAACTTTCTAAGTGTTTCATGACATGACTATGGATAATGTGTTCAAGTAGTTTGCAGGATATACAGGTCAGTGATACAGGTCGGTAGTTGCCGGGGACAGCTCTATCTCCCTTTTTAAAAATGGCACATATATTTGCATCCCTCCAGTCTTTGGGAATTTCTCCTGTGTCTAACGAGTGTTGGAAAATATTGGTTAACACAGGTGCTATTTCGGTGGCTGTCATTTTGAGGAACCAAGGAGGTATTTGGTCTGGACCAGATGCTTTAGATGGATTGAGACCTTGGAGCATTTTTTCGACACCATTAGGGGAAATCACTATGTGTTCCATGGGAGGGGTACAGGGCTGTCCGAGAGTTGGCATGTTTGTTGTGTCTTCCTCTGTGAACACACTTTTAAACTGTGAACTGAGTGCCTCTGCTTTTTTCTCGCTATCACTGACAATGGAATTACCAATCTTTAGAGGGGCTACGCCGACAAGGTCTCTTCTTAGGCCTTTTATGTATGACCAGAATGTTTTGGGTTTGTCAATTATGGCTTCCCCCAGTATGTCTGCCACATATTTTGAATGTGCTGCTCTTATGCTTTTCTGTACGCCCTTCTTAACTCTCTTGTATTTGTTCATGTCTTCCTCTCGCCCTGTTTTCTTAGCTTTGTTGTAAAGACGTTGTTTCTTACGACAATGCCTTCTTAGGTTTCTGTTGAACCAAGGCAGGTTGTATCTGCTTGATGTTGTTTTACTAGGGATGTGCAAGTTCATCGTGTGCTTTATTTTGTCTTTAAAATCATCCCACTTCTGTGTCACGGACATATCCTCGGTTCGTTTGTTAAAGTTCGTTGCATAATCACTTAGGTCACTCTTGATGGCCGGTTCATCAGCTTTAGTTCGAATGTACACTTTTCTCTTGGGTTTCCTGTTTTGTTTGGGTGCAAGGTTGACATCCACCAATACCATGTCGTGGTCACTTATTCCAGGAACTACTGTGGTCTTTTCGATTATGTTTGGGTTATTAACTAAGACCAGGTCCAAGAGATTACCATTCCTAGTGGGATCTTGAACTGTTTGGAATAACCCATGGTTATCCACTAAGTGCAGTAGCTTCTGTGCCTGTCCTGAATTGCTCTGAGTGTTATCTGTAGTGCTAGCATCCCAATTTATACCAGGTGTGTTAAAGTCTCCAAGGATGATCACGTTGTCAGAGTTAATTTTAGGTCCCATCTTACTTATGGACTTGTCCAGTTCATCCAGGCTATTGCCCTGGTCCGATGGAGGTCTATAGTATGTACCAATCATTAGTGGTTTCTTTCCTGCTAGTTGAGTCTGTGTCCAAATGATCTCACAGTCTGTGTCTAGATCTGGCCTGTGTGTGACAATCAAATCATCCCTGTTAACCTGGAATACACCACCTCCAGGGCCAGTCTGTCTATCTTTACGGTGAGCTATGTAGTTGTCAGGGAATATCTCACTGCTTGCTATGTCTTGATTGAGCCATGACTCTGTGCCTGCTATTATATCTGGTTTGTACGTGTCAATTACAGTCGCCAGTTCGGCTTTTTTGTTTCGAATACTCTGGCAGTTTACCACTAAGAGTTTACCATTGGTCTTTTTGAAACCACGACCCCTCATATTGGGGTTACCCTGCTTAGATCTAAGTGGAGTGGATGTAGCAACCGGGGAGTCATCTGTCAAGCTTGCACTAGAGCTCAGTGTATCAAATGAGTTTACTGAATGAAAAGTATCATCAGTTATGTCAAACATAGCTGATGCAAAGTTTGGTATGCCACAGTCACAGCAAATCCACGAGTATGATTGGTGTGTTTCTAATGCAGTATACACCTGAGAACATAGCTCAATGCAGTCTTTATGATACCATTTATCGCAGCCGTCACAACAAATTGCAGTATGGGTATGTTGTACAGCTTTGTTACAGCTCCCGCAGGGAAACTTTGGCGGTCTAGGCCCAGGATTTATCTCGACATCTCCACTTAGAAGCAAAATCATAATCAATGATAACTTTGTACTATCATTGTGCATCATTATTTTCTTGTGACCGAAATGAGTCCCATTCACCCCACTGTGCTTAATCATAAAGGCAAACGTAGCCCAGTCAGAGGTGCAGTCAGTTCTGAAGTCGCATGTGACATGTACGTACTTTATCTCGTGTTTGTCTATTGGCTGTGCTCCTGGCTGAGCCTTGCCAAGCATCAGACAAAGGGCCAGGAAAATGCAAGTGTAATGGAGTTCCATTTTGTTATTGAAAAATTATCACCCACACAGACGTATGCCACACAGGTTTCTACCACACTAGCTGTACCAACACAACAGGTTTACACCACACAGGTTGTACCAACACAACAGGTTTACACCACACAGGTTGTACCAACACAACAGGTTTACACCACACTGATTTCCGCCACACTGGCTGTACCAACACAACAGGTTTACACTACACAGGTTCCCGCCACACTGGCTGCACCACCACCTGTTTACTATACACAGGTATCCGCCACACTGGCTGTACCACCACCTGTTTACTTTACACAGGTTACCGCCTCACTGGCTGTACCACCACCTGTTTACTTTACACACAACATTCATATCAATAAATGTTGCTCTTGAGCCTTGTTACCTTTCTCATGAGAATGCTATACATATCATTTAGCACAATTGAAATATAAGTCTTCCTTATTGATTGTACAAATAATGCATCCATTTCGTTGGTCATCATTATGGTCACTTACAGGTCGAAAATTATGAGAATTCATACGTCTCTTCTGAACTTATCCTGTGTCATGGACATGTGTCAACGCATCAACTAAATCAAAACCAAATCAACTAAGTCCTTGACTAAATAAAACACTTTATCCTACCTGGTAGAAACGTAAAGATAGACCATATGAAGGTAAACATTCTGCATTTGCTCACAAATGTTGCCCCTCTAGTTATGTGAGAGTTTTTCATTCATTTGTGTTTTATTTGTGTTATACGTATACGAACTACATATTTCCTTGATAAACAAAAACGAGAAATACATTTTTTTTCGTGGACTTACCGCTATAAGACATTGTTTTAAGTTGTCCCATAAGCAGTGGGCCTCCGAGTTTTTTTCCTGATTATCATTCCATCTCACCTTGGTACTCTAGCCATCGAAGTCCTTCTCAGGGTACAGAAGTTGATCGTGGAACAGGACCTCTTGTGTGGTTTTAGACCGGAAGACCGCCAAGGCAGGATTTCGTGCCTGACCTAGAAACTAGTTGGTCTTGCGTTATTATCTCCATGAAAAATGGCGATATTGTTATCGGTGTGTCTGTCTGTGTGTGTGTGTGTTTCCTGACTGCTGTAAGTAGCATAACTCAAGAACCTCTTGATGGATGGATTACGATGATATTTTTGTGGGCGGGCGTTGTGAAGCCTAGATTCAAGGTCGATTTTGGGCCCCCTGGTATGTGACCTTGGTACTGCTGCAGAACTTTTTTTCTATCTTTTGACCTTGTCTCGATTTTTTGGTGGCAGATAGCTTGTGATGTAATAAAGAAGTGGTGTAGGTTTCGGCCCCCTAGCAGCTTGTTCTGAAACTGCAGGGGCGTTATTGTGAAAATTTTCTAAGGAGAATAACTGAACAGAGGAACGTTGGATTTCCATGATGTTTGGTATGCAGGTAGCTTGGACAGAGATGTACATAAATTTGCATAACTAATGAGGAAAATCTATATTTGCAGTGTTTTCAATCATAAGACTCAAATACATGTAAAATGTGTAGGTTATGGCAAGTGATATATGATATTTGGTATGTGGGCAGGTGTTGTGAAGCCGAAATTCAAGGTCGATTTTGGACACCCTGGTATCTGACCTTGGTACTGCAGCATAAATTCCATTTTTGCATCTTTTGACCAGGACGTGCTGTGGTCTTGATTTTTTTGGTGGCAGATAGCTTGTGGCGTAATGAAGAAGTGGTGTGGGGTTGGGCTCTCACAATGATTAAGTCATGTTTTACCCTTCCAGCCTAATTAACTGCTACCCAGAATTTTATGTATCATACAAGCTTGCTGAGTGGTTATTTCCTCAAATTTTCGGTAAAGAGTGGTGCACCATATCAGGTAGACATCTCCAAACCATATTGGTTTTACAAACAGCATTCAGATATTAAAATATTAATATGATAAGGACTTCTTAAATTAATTTTGTGACTTTCAAGTCCCCTGTGGGCCTTCAAGGTACACATTTTCCAGGAAAAAAATAGTATCTATGTGTTCAGCATGGGTTACTCTACAACACTGCAGTGTGATTACAGGTACAACTATGATAATAAGAAATATTTTTATCAATATCTTCAAAATGTTTACAAAAATGGCAGGATTGGAATATTCATGAACACCTAGCTAAGTACTCGAAATCTGCATCACCATGTTTAGACTGCTATCTTTTGGAAATTTTGTCTACTTTCCAAATACTAGTAGGTATTTTTCTACACAAAATATTGTTTTATGAGAGCCCACAAGCTAGGAAAAAATAAGATGTCTAAAATCTAACTTTTGTCTTCTCCAGAGGAGAAATATGATCTCTTTGTTGGTATAAGAGAACAATACAGCTAATCAAGGTGTTTACATAGCACCCTGACGGCAGGGTTGCAGACTACCTGGGGAGAACAAAAGCCAGTTCTTGACTTGTTCACACCTACCCGGTAGTACCTGGTATGCGCTAGACAGCTAATTGTTTGGGTTTAGAAGCAATAAACATTGTTTTATGTAAGCTCTTTTAAGGATTAGGATCCAAAGATAACAAGAATGTCACAACTTTAAACTTATCATAACCAAACATATCCAAACTCTATGGGCATCTCCATTCACATCACATTAACGTATCTAAGTTCTTTTCATTTAATTCACAAGCTTGCTGAGTTGCACTTTATTCACCACCACCAATTTTTACAACCAAAAACTAAAATTAAGTTAAAATCATAAAATTGGAGCAATACTTGAAAGCAACATTACAAAAGCGATACAACATTGCATACAAAAATTAACTACCTGTGACAAATAGGTGCATAAAGTAAGAATTATAACATCATAACATACAAAACAAAGTTCTTTTACTGACACTTATACAAGACAGATTTTGAACTCCAAAAATACATCCGACAGCATGGTGTACACTCTTTCAGACTTGGAAAACAGACTACCGGTTGTCCATTAAAGCTACACGCGAAATTCGTTGTGCAGTTTTCCGCCAGCTGTATCACCTGATCACTATACTATCACCTCAACCATGTCAACGCCATTTTGTCACTCATCTGACAGTTATTCCTTTTGCCTTTGCCCCGCTGGCCCACAATTAGCCTGATACAAATATAGTGTCAACATTTGCAAAATGTCACATTTGCGCGTTTTTCAGCTTTATTTTCTGTTTGAAGTCAGTGTTAACATTTTTCTCCAGACAAAGAAATTGATAATGAAAAAAAATCCCCATAACTATTTATCAAACTCAAGCCTTTGTTGCATTCAATTTGACTCTACTCGTTTTTACCAGAAAAACTAACAGACAGCTTTCGAATATAAACTAGAGAGCTTTTTTGTGGTTTTCTGATATTTGTTTAACAAAAACAATACGTAATATTTTGTCATACGCTGGCTCAATACACATTTAGCTAAATACTTCCCAGACATGTCAAACACACCCTACTTCACACTCCACAGGGTGCCAGGTAGCCACTCTCGGCACCCCTCATGCAAAGTTTTCACAGTAGGCGGAGTGGCTGCAATTAGTGAACAATGGGGAGAATCTGTGAAAATTGGGGTCAAAGGTGGTTGCTATGTGTTGCTAGGTCAGCCGACACCCACTTCTTCAGGGACCTCCCAACATGACTTAATCATTGTGAGCTCCCTAGCAGCTTGCTCTGTAACTGCAGGGACGTTATTGTGAAAATCTTCTAAGGAGAATAACTGAACAAAGGAACGACGGATTTCCGTGATATTTAGTATGCGGGTAGCTTAGACAGAGATGTGCACAATGAAGTGCAAATTATGCTAATTGGGACTTGAATTGCATAGCTAATGAGGAAAATCTTTATTTTTAGTGTTTTCCATTATCAGATCCAAAAAAGTATTAAATGTATGAAATGACCGTCATTTGCCAGTGTGGAATAATACAAGGTAGTCATTAAGTATGCAAATTAGGCCCACATATCATGGAACAAACCGGATTTTTAAAGTTGCCTCATTAATTATGCAAATTAAAATCTGATTTGCATAATTTTCGTCCGATCATACCAAGCATCACACAAGCTATCCACATACCAAAAATCATGACCATCCATCAAGGCCATCTTGTTATTGTATTTTCTCATTAATTATGCAAATGAGGTCTTCATTTGTATAGTTCATATAAATTAATATCTATCTCTTCCTCAGTTACATATGTCACATGTTTCAGAGTCCTATCATGGAATTTGGCGGATGTATAAACTTTCCTCATAAATTATGTAAATTAGATACTGATTTGCATAAGAAGTATCTAATCATGTACATCATCACTCAGGCTATCTGTATCTGTATCTGTATCTATATAGCCGGTATAACCGCCATTCGGCGTAACACATCAGCTATCTACTTACCAAAAATCATTACCATCCATCAAGCCCTTCTTGAGTTATTCCCTTTCAAAATCAGACGCAAAACCTGCTCCTGCAGTTCCAGCTAGGGGGCACAAACCCGCACCACTTACTCTCTGCCCAAAGATCTATGTACCACTCAAAAATCAGTTCCATAGCATGTCCAGAACACGAGATATCAAAAGAGGAAGTTCCGCTGCAGTACCGTAAGAAGCCGCTAGGGGGCCAAAAATCTAATCGTTTTCAGGTCTCATCAAAACCTACCGACATACCAAATATCAAAACAATCCATCAAGGCGTTATTTAGTTATTCTGGTCCACTACCGACAGACAAACAGACAAACGCTACCCTCTGCATAACCTTCTCAGCGAAGGTAATAATAATCTTGCCGACAGAAAAATTTCTTTGTAGAAGGAAAAACAAGAAAAAAAACGATTTTTGGTAGTGTAAAGGTGGTGCTATAATCAATAATTCCCATTTTGAGCCCTCCACTGCGCAACACAACTTTGGGGTCATCAGCCCTGTATCTGTTACCAAAGCCATCTTTCTACAACACTTCCGAAAAAGAGGTGTTTTTCCAAATCACCAGACCTGGACCATGGCCATCTTAACAAGTGGAAACAATTTCAAGTTCAATCAAAGTGATCATTTGAAAGACTCACGCTAAGGCTAGACAAATTAAAATTGTTGGTTCTCGGATTTAAAAAAAAAATGCGTAACTGTCATGATTGATTGATTGATTGATTACGGGGCCCGGTCTGTAATGCTTCGCTCACTCGGTGGTCCATTCTTTTCCGTCAAAGCGGATCACAACGCGAATCATTAGGAAAACTTTCAAAATATCGCAAAAAAGGCGTAGAAAAGGATGGATCCTCATGCTGTGTAATACACTTTTAACCGCGTGGTTCCGGAAGAGATTTCCTAAAACCGGTCGCAATCCTAGTAGTAACGCTGATCCTGAGTACGTGACCGGGGCATAACTAGATCCCACCCCGTAGAAACCCCCCGCCGCCCGGTGTGCTGAATTGGCCTGAGCGGGCGGGTAATACACCCAGCCCCGAGGAGTTACCGGCAATTTACGATTGCATAGCTACCCCGCTTGGAGATTACAACATTAGCATGGCAATGCAACAATATAAAAAATTCAGCTCCGACTACAAAACAAAAATTGCACAAGTCGTAAGACTGATAGATACATGGCAGTTTACTTTTAAATCATACCCTCTATGGTCTAATCCAGCAGTGTATGTTATCTTTAAAGTACGTTCGCCTCATGATCATATTCCGGTAGTTCCCAGATACCCCTCCTCCTTGGCGGAACTTAGTGTATTCCTTGGTTTGAACCCGTTTGTGGTCTATACGCACTCCCTCACACGCTGCCATTCGCAATCTTCCCATGGCATCCACAAAGAACGCTGTAACATAGGACATGAACACAATATTATGGTTAGTACACTGTCTTTATATCTCACATCTACATAATACATAATACATTAGTTTCCACTTTCCACTAATCTGTCCATGCGTCTCTTTTTAAAGTATCTGTTTAAGACAGATTTTAAAAACCAGGCACTTTAATAAGGTCTAAGACTTCTATAACTATAAATGCACAAATTTCACGGGCCTTTTTTCCAAATATCAATATTATTATAGGCCGGAATTAAAAGCTCAACAACAAAGATACACAGTTAACTATCTCATGCTCTACGTTGAAAAATTTCAATCGTTAGGCAAGAATGGCAGACCGTGACGCCTGGAGGGAGAGAGCAACCTTAGTCCGGGCAAGCCGCCCGATATGATGATGATGAGGCAAGAATAAGGAAAATAGTGAAGATCATACTAGTCCTTAAAATTAACTAGAAATTAGCATGGCAAAGGGCCCAATACATGTATTTGCAAAAAAATACATTTATAAACGGAAAATAAGGAGGGACTACTCGCGACGTTCTGTGTCAGGCATTTTAGTTTAGTTAGCCTCTAAAAGCATATTCCTCACCTGTATGTCCAAAGCGAGAGTAGGTTGGATCAAATCCCACAGCGCGGACTTCGTCCGTTCTACCCATGAAGAAGTTGGTGACCTTCGGGGTTAGATAACAGTGTGGGTAGCCGGGAACGCGACCGAAGTAATCGTGGTCTTGAAACAGGCAGTCGCCTTGTTCGCCTCCTGGTATGATCGACATCTTGGAGTACATGAGAATCCTGTTACCGACCCTACCAGATACCTGTATTATTGAGAAAAAGGGGTAGAACTATTAACATTTGGAAAAGTCTGACAGTATGGTTTTAATTATTGAAGCAAACAATCAATTAAACATTTTCTGAAAGCAATCTTCGATGAGTTTCTGTAGTTTCTGTTAATACGGATTTGTTTGTTTAGTTATTTATTCATCATGTATTTCCAACAAAGTGAAGGGTATGTGTTGATTCAAAACCCCGAATGCTGAAAATGTAAGAGTTAACTAAAATAATGTATCACGTGGTTCTGGAAAGTAAGTTATGTGTTTCCTTACAAAAATCACCCAAATACAGACTTAAGAAAATTTTCTACACAGGCAAAATACCAACAAGGTCTAAGTAATCTTATTCAAATTTCTTCCTTTCTATATGGCATGTTTCACCTATAACCATATTTACTGACAGTAATCAATATTTGATATTTTTATTCTGGCTATTCTAGTTAAGTCCCACTATACAGTAAGGTCAATTTTGATGCATTCTTACCAAATCCATATTAGTGTTGTCAAGAACCTCTACAAACTTCTCCAACTTTGTGTCGTTGACAAACACATAGTCGTCGTCCACCCACAGAAAGTAGGGCGTGGTTACCTGTGACAAGGCTAGATTCCTGCCACTGAACCAACCCTGCAAGAAGTAAATATGTTTCAAAACAAATCTTAAAAGGGATATTGGAGATTCTTTTTTCACAACCAGTAAACCCGGTTCCTCACGGTTATCGTCAAATACCGGAACGAGGGGGATACAACCGTAGCCACGTTTGGGATTGTGTTTTCGTCGCTGAAGCGCCATCTACTTCTGCTTATAGCGGCGAGAAGCAGTACTCCAGTCAGAAGCTCTGAGGAAGGTGTTTGACAGACACCGAAACGTCAACAGGTGATATTTACTGGTTGTGAAAAAAGAATCCCCAATATGCTGTGTTCTACCAACCTGATGAAAGTATTTACGGAAATCTTTAGTTAAGATGATCATATTACTGCCGTTGTGGTTGAAAAGTCTTAAAGTCAAAATCAAATCGGTCGAACCTCCGTCTTGGTATGAAGCGCGACGCCTTTTCGTTAGCCATTAGTGCAATGTGGTCGCGTATTTGCTTTGATAGCTTAAAATGATACTGATCTTTTTCGTTTCTAGTTATACTAAAGAAAGCTATGTAGTACATAGCTTTGTTTAGACAAAAATATTGCTGGGGGTAAGCGACCTTTACCCAACAAAGACGAATGGTGGTTTAAACTTCCTGTCGGTAATTATGATCAATTGCTGACGCCACATGCCTGTAAGGTCAGGTGATCTGGTCGATTGGTCACCGATGGATCGGAAGTCAGAGGAAGACTGCAGTAGGACAGTCACATATTCGATGGGCTAACTCTTTTTGAGTTGGAACAAAGTTTTAACCACCAACACAGATGAGTTTACATGCTGTAAAAAGAACGATGGCTGAAGAAAATGTTGAAATCTGAGGCGTCGTAGAAAGTTCACAAAGTAAACAGACTTGCTTACCGCTCCAAACGGCATGACGTAATGATCGATGTTTTCCGCCTGTAGGTCTTCCACAGGGCGGGTGTCGTCTGCAACTACTATCCGGATTTTGGGGTAGAACATCCGGATACTGTTGAGGAGAGCCTTGACGGACGGATACCTCAGAAATGTCTTAGTGATGATTGTCACCTTATTGTTGATGTCGTTATCTAAGGAAGAAGTCAGACGGAGCGAGATAGGATTTAATTCTGGGACTGTAACTGATCCTTCAGATACAAGGTAAATGCTAAAACATACCTTTTTACTAGACTTAACATTTTTGTGATAAAAAGGCTCCAACATTTTAATATGATTCAGGAAAACTTGTCCGATTTTTGATAAAACACACCACACATTTTGGAGTATTCTTATATAATTATGATGTATAAAAGGTGTAAAACCATAGATAACTATGTAAAGATGAATAACTGTTAAAATGAAAACCTTTTCCAGGATCATAGAGGCGTGGGGACTTCCTGACCCAGATGCGGATAGGAAATGTTGCCTGATAATCCAGGTAACTGAAATGTACTGAGGACATAAAAATTAATAAAAAAGATGATGGTTGCATAGCAACCGGAGCGTACCGACTTGATTAGTGACAAAAGACACAACAATACAACAGGTTTCCATATGGACTAATTGAACGATTAGTATATAAACTTGTATTGAGTC